>NW_020838050.1:1810332-1938360 GCF_003676395.1 Aethalodelphis obliquidens | reverse complement strand
AAGTTGATAGTATTTAAGGTAAAACTCATTCTAACAACCCTGCATTTTTACACCCTCCCTCACGTTTAATGTTTTTGATATCATATTTTACATATTTTTGTTTTGTATATCCATTAACTACTTATTGTGGACATAGATAATTTTACTACCTTTGTCCTTTAATCATTTTACTAGGTTTATAAGTGGTTGACCTACTGCCTTTATTGTAAATTTGCCTTTAACAATGAGATTTTTTTCATTTGTAATTGTCATACTTCTAGTTCTGGTCTTCTTTCAGCTTAGAAAATGCCTGTTAACATTTCTTTATATTAAGCCTATTTATTGATGCTGAACCCTTTTAGCTTTTGCCTATCTGTAAAACTCTTTATCTCTCCCTCAAAACTGAATGATAGTCTTACTGGGTACAGTATTCTTGGTTGTAGGTTTTCTCCTTTCATCACATTGAATATACTGTGCCACTACCCTCTGGCCTGCAATGTTTCTTGTGAAAGGTCAGCTGATAATTTTATGGGACTTGCCTTGTTTGTAACTAGTTGCTTTTCTCTTGCTCCTTTTAAGATTCTTTTTTTAATCTTCAAATTTGGACATTTTACTTATGTCTTGGTTTGGACTTCTTTGGGTTTATTTTGTTTGGGGATCTGCTTACTGAACATGAATGTCTGTTTCCTTTCCCAGGTTTTGGAAGTTCTTAGCTATTATTTCTTCATATAAGTTTTCTTCCCTTTTCTCGCTCTCTCTCTCTTTTCCTTAGAGGACCCCTATAATGAAAATCTTAGTAAACTTGATGTTGTTTCAAAAGTTTCTTAAACTATGCTAATTATTATTTTTCTTTTATTTTTTTCTCTTCAACTTGGGCAATTTCCACTACTCTGTTTTCCAGTTCACTGACCTTTCCTCTGTATTATCTAATTTACAGTTGATTACTTCTAGTATATTTTTTATTTGTTACTGCATTCTTCAATTTTGTTTAGCTCTTCTTTAATATTTTATAACCCTTTTTCAAATTTATCATTTTTCATCCATTTTTCTCCTGAGTTTTTTAGCATGATAAGTCATTACCTTGAGCTTCTTATTGGGTAGATTGCTTATCTCCACTTTTTAAGTTATTTCTCTAGATTTTGTCTATTATTTTTTTTTTTTGGAATATGTTCCTCAGTTTCCTAATTTTGCCTTATTCTTTGCATGTATTTCCATGTATTGAATAGGTCAGTTACCTTTCCCAATCTGGAAAACTGGCCTTCTGTAGGAGACATCTTAGATATTCAGCATCACACTCCCCTCTGATAACTAGAGCTATATGCTCTGATGATGCTCTCTATGTGTACTGTGTGGGCCCTTCTGTTGCTGTGGGATCAACTACTCTGGGTGCAGGGTGGGTGGAGGTTGGCCTTTGGCACTTTTGTTGCCAGAACCTGCCTTTTATGGTGTTTGCCAGCCCATTGGTGGGCAGGATTGTGTCCTAGCATAGCTGGTTGCATAGCACAGTGGATTCTGGTGCTGGTACCAGCACTCTGGTGGGCAGGTAAGCCCTGAACATAAAGAGGTTTGTAGGAGGACACCAAAATGGTGCTTGCCAGCATCAGTGTCTTTGGGATAGAACAAGCTCTGGAAAATGGCCACCACCACTGTCTATGTTTCCAAGGGGAGTCCCAGTTGCCTCCTGCATGTCTGGGAGTCTATCCAAGATCAGCTAGTGGTTGTGACACAGGCTCCTTTCAAATTAATGCTTCTACACTGGGATTTAGAGTTTATGGGATTTTGCATGTGCCATTTAAATGCAGAGTCTCTTTTTTCTACAGCCCTCTTGATCTCCCATACACCAACCCCTCTTAGTGTCAAAGCCAGACATCCTAGGGGTTCTTATTTATGATGCAGGATCCTGGGGCTGAGGAGTCTGATGTTGGGATCCAATCCTTCACTCCTTGGGGAGAATCTCTGTGATCATGATTATCCTCCCTTTTGTGGGTCAACTACCCAGGGGTCTGGGTCTTGAGTATGCCACATCTTCACCCCTTCTACCTGTTTCATTGTGGTTCCTTCTTTATATTTTTAGTTGTGGAAAATCATTCTTCAGGTTGTTCTAATACATAGTTGCTCCATAAATAGTTGTAATTTTGGGGTGCCTATGGGAGGAGCTGAGCTCAGGATCTTCTTACTCTGCCATCTTGGCCACACATCTACAATAATTTGGATATATTCATTTCTTAATTTTCAATTTCTAAAATTTCCCTGAGCCAATCCAACATATTTTTTTCCAATCATAGTTTTTCTGGTTTTAATCTCCTTGCTTTTCTCTCTTTCTTGAACACTGCCAGTTTGTTTTTATTTTACTTTCATTTTCTGATACTCCTTTTAAGTCCCTTTAGGGATACTATGTTATCTATATCTATATTACAGATAGATAGATAGATAGATAGATAGATAGATAGGCAGATAGATAATATAGATAGATAACATATATTTGAGACTGTAAAGGATTCTTTGTTAATATTCTTGCATGTTCTTGGGCAAGTTCTCTTACAGTGCATGTTCTTCTTATGCTTTTTATTGTCTTATGTTTTCTTCCTCCTTTACTTTTGCTCATTGTGTGCAAATATTCTTTAACTTCTTTTTCCTACCCATACCTTTAAATTCAATTACTAGAATAAAAAATAATTTATATATCACTTTCAGGATAATGACATCTAAGTTGGGAAACTTTTATGTTTTTCCTTAGAAGTCCAAGAAAGCATGTTTCTTGATGAGAACAACTGGGTCAATTTTTTTGCTCATCATTGTATTCTTAGCCCCTATCATACTGCCTAGTGTAAAATAGATACTCAATACATGTTTTCAAATGAATAAATAAGTGACAATGTCAGTGCTCAGCATGCTATTTTAGATATCTCAACATTTTTTAGGTAATTTGTAATTTATGATTTGAGCTTTTACCAAATTTCCTATTTCACTAAGAGTAGTTTTTTTTCATATTATTAATTGAGTTTCAAAAGAGAAAAATGTTGTAAAAATGCCTTTATTCCTCCATCTTTAACCAAAAGTTTCACCCATCTTTTAATGACAAGAAGTTATCATTCTTTAGTTACTAGTGTACATAAATGATCACTTTTAGTATTTACAATGACTCTATCAGGTTGATATTATTATTGGGGAGACTAAGACTAAAGGAGGTTAAGCAACTTGCTAAATGTTGCAGTATTATTAGACAGAAGTCAGAATTCAAACCCACAATGGCTTGTTTCCTAACTTTAAGTTGTACATTTATGTTAACTAAGCAGTAACTTTGCTGCCTCTTTCATTCAACTACATGGAAGATGATCTGAAGAATATAGATATTAGAAATGTACTCATCTTTTGCTCTAGGAACTTATATTCTGGTTGAAGAGATCAGCAGCTATGTCAAGAATAAACTCAGCTACAAAACAGTAGATGCCAAGTTATGTAAGAAAAGATAAGTACTATGTGAATTCTTCATAGTGAGGACAATCACAACTGAATTAGTCAAGAAAGGACTCATAAAGAGGTAGGATGCTAAAACTAAATCTTATTTGCAAAGCAAGTATTGGGGTCAAACACAATACACTTGGTCACCTTAAAGTCCTTTGAAACCACTTGGAGAATATAGCTCTTTTGTTTTTTTGGTTGGGACTGGGAATCATGGGATAAAATGTGTTAATTTCATATGCCTTCCTTCAAGAAATGTGTATGTGTGTATGTTGCTTCATTTATACTAAAATTATATTTTGCATGATTATGACTTGAAGGCAATGATAGTTGAATGTCAGCAGAAATTGCCAGTACAAATGTAATAGAAGCTTGTATCTCTTGCATGCTCTGAGTGATTTTTTTCCCTCCACTTACAATGTGGCATGTAAGTTTTCCTGAGTGCTGGGTGTTTGGACCTTGAAGTTTTAAGATTTTATTTTCCTCAGAATATAAACTTTGATCACATAATACAGTAGAATATTCCACTCTCAGTAGGAAAGGAATGTGATATCATAAAATTTTGTGTGAATTCATTTGGCTTCTAATTCTAGTCATATAACATTGACTATTTGGTGATCTCAGATGACCTTAGGTTATTAATATCATGAAGGCTTGGCTTTCTAATCTGTGCATTAAAAGGAATAATAACTACCTCTAAGTGTCATTACCAATGAGATAATTTATACGACAATGTTTAGTATTATGTCTAGGTCATAGGTATTCAGTAAATGTCAGTTTCCTTCTTTCCTTGTGCTTCTCCCATCTCTTTTGTATCATTGTTTTTTCTTCTTTTTTATAATTAACTGTTTTCATTGTGTTAAAATATATATAACATAATTTTTTTATTATAACAATTTTTAAGTGTATAATTCAGTAGCATTAAATACATTTCTCAGTGTTCTGTAATGATCACAGCCTTCTGTATCTGAATGTTTTTATCACTGACAATAAAAACTCCTTAACAATAAAACAATAATTTTCCCTTCCCACATCCTCCCAGGCCCTGGAAAACTCTACTTTACTTTCTGATTCTATGAATTTGTCATTTTAGATACTTTATATAAGTGGGTTAAAACAATATGTATCTTTCTGGTAAAACCTATTTAACAGAGCATATTTTCAAGGTCTATTCATGCTGTAGCACATATCAAAATTTCAGTCCATTTTAAGACTGAATAATATTCCATTTTATGTATATACCACATTTTGTTCAGTCACTTATCTTTTGATGAATACTTGGGTTGTTTATACCTTTTGGTTATTGTGAATAATGTTTCTATCATGAACAAAGGTGGACAAGTATCTGAGTACCTGCTTTCAATTATTTTGAATTTGTATAGCTAGGAGTAGACTATTGCTGGGTCATATGGTAGTTTTATGTTTAACATAAGCTAAAACTTTCAAGCTGTTTTCTACAGTGTCTGCACCATTTTACATTTTCTCCAGCAGTACACAAAGTTTCCAAATTCTCACATCCTCATCAGCACTCATTTTCTGCTTTTTCTTTCTCTCTTTTTTAAATTATAGGCATCCTAGTAGATGTGAAGTGGTACTACATTGTGGGTTTTGCTTGCATTCCCCAATGACTAATGATGCTGAACATCTTTTCATACCTTTGTTAGCTATTTGTATATTGTCTTTGGAGAAATATTTATTCAAATCCTTTGCACATTTTTGAACTTTCCTTGTTGTTGATATTTTAGGGGTTTTAAACATATTTGGAATATTAATCCTTCATCAAATATATATTTGCAAATATTTTCTTATACTGTGTAAGTTGTAGTTACTCTTTCCTGATAGTATTCTTTGATGCACTAAAGTTTGCTATTAATAAAGCCTAATGTACCTATTTTTTTCTGTGCTTTATTTGGCATATCCATGAAATCACTGCCAAATTCAATAACATGAAATTTTCCCCCAATGTTTTCTTCTAGGAGTTATATAGTTTTATCTCTTAAGTTTAAGTCTTTGATCATAATTTGAGTTAATTTTTACATATGGTGTAAGAGTTCAACTTTATTCTTTTGCATGTTTATATCCATTTCTTTCCCAGCACCATTAGGTAAAAAGGGTGTTCTTTCCCTATTTATTGGCCTTCGCACCATTTTGAAAATAAATTGACTATATATGTTAGGGTTTGTTTCTTGGCTTTCTATTTTATCTATTTATCTATGTCTGTCCTTATGTAAGTACCATAAAGTTTAAGTTACTGTAGGCTTGCCATAAGCTTCAAATTTTGAAAGTGTGTTTTTCTTTCTTTTTTTTTTCAAGATTATTTTGACATTAAGAGCCCCTTGTAATTCCATAAGAATTAGATGAGTAGATTTTCCATTTGTGAGGAAAACACTGTTGGAATTTTGATAGGAATTATACTAAATCTCTAGTTTACTTAGAGTAGTATTGTCATCATAGTAATGTTATCTTCTAAACCATGTACATGTGATGCCTTTCCATTTATTTCAGTCTTCTTTAATTTGTTTTAACAATGTTTTGTACTTTGCAGCATACAAAACATTCACCTCCTTGATTAGATTTATTTCTAATACTTTTTGATGCTATTGTAAATAAAATTGTTTTCTTAATTTCATTTTTGGATTGTTCATTGCTGGTGTATAGAAACACAACTGATTTTTGTGTTGTTCTTGTATACTGAAACTGCTGAATTTATTAATTAGCTTTAGTAGCTTTTGTGTGGATTTGTTGGGATTTTCTACATATAGGATAATGTCATATTCAGATAGAGATAGTTTTAACTCTTCCTCTCAATTTGGATACCTTTTATTTATTTTTTCTGCCCCCAAGCTCTAGCTAGAATTTCAGGACAATGTCAAACAGCAGTATGAAATGTGAGCACCCTTATCTTGTTTCTGATGTTGGAGGAAAACTTTGTCTTCACGATTGATCTTAATGTCAACTGTGGGTTTCTTATTAATACTACTTTTCCATGTTGAGGGGATTTCTCACTGTTGTTAATTTTCTGAGAGTTTTAATCATGAAACAGATTTAGATTTTATCAAGTACATTATTTTCCATCAACTGGGATAATCATGTGCATTTTTTTTGTTCTATTAATGTGACATATTACACTGAAATTTCTTTTATGTTTACCTACCCTTGCACTCTTGGGATAAATCCCATTTGGTCATGGTAAATAAGATTTGTAATACTCTCGATTCTATTTGCTAATATTTTGTTGAGAGTTTTGAACCTATATTTATAAAGGATAGTGACATGCAATTTTCTTTTCTTGAGGTTTCTTTATGTGACTTTATTATCAGTGTAATGCTGGCCTCATGAAATGAGTTAGGATGCATTCCACTGTATTCAATATTTAGCAAAAGTTGAAAAGGATTACTACTGAATATTTGTGTTTGTTAGAATTCACTGGAGAGGCCATATTATCCAAAACTTTTCATGGTTGGCATGTTTTTGTTTACTAATTTTTTTTTTAACTTGCTATTGTTTGGTTGAGATTTTCTGTTTCTTTTTGAGTCAGTTCAGGCAGTTTGTGTGTTTCAAGGAATTTGTTCACTTCTAGATTATATAATAAATTACTGTACAACTGTCCATACTATTCTCTTTTATCCCTCTTATCTTTGTAAGATTGATAATGGTAATATCCCCAGCTTTATTTCTGATTTTAGTTATTTCCTTCTCTCATTTTCTGTGTTAATCTAAAGTTTTGTTAATTTTCTTGATTGTTTTAAAGAACCAACTTTTGGGTTTACTTATCTATTGTGTTTCTATTCCTTATTTCTTTATATCTTATATAATATTTATTATTTTCCCTTTCAGCAAGCTTTGCATATAGCTTACTCTTCTTTTCCAAGTTTCTTAACGTGTAAAGTTTATCTATTGATTTCAGATTTTTCTTTCTTTAATAGGCATTTCTGCCAACTGTTTCCTTCTGAGCACTGCTTTTTATGTACTGCATATGTTTTGGTAGGTTTTGTTTTTATATTTTTTAATTAATTTATTTTTTTATTGAAGTATAGCTGATTTACAATATTGTGTTAGTTTCAAGTGTACAGCAATGTGATTCAGTTATACATACATATATATCTTCTTTTTTCAGTTTCTTTCATCTTATATATTATTATGTAATATGGAGTATAGTTCCTGGTGCTATACAATAGGTCCTTGTTTTTTATCTATTTTAAATATAGTAGTGTGTATATGTTAATCTCAAACTTCTAATTTATCCTTCCCCCTACTTTCCACTTTGGTAACAATAAGTTGGTTTCTATGTCTGTAGGTCTATTTCTGTTTGTATATAAATTTATTTGTATCTTTTTTTTATATTCAATACATAAGTGAAATCATATATTTGTCTTTCTCTGTCTCACTCACTTCACTTAGTATGAAAAACTCTCAGTCTAAACATGCTGCTGCAAATGGCATTATCTCATTCTATTTTTTTTATGGCTGAGTAATATCCTATAGTCTATATATACCATATTTTCTTTACCCATTAATCTGTTGGTGGATATATAGATTGTTTCCCTGTCTTGGCTATTGTAAATAGTGCTGCAATGAATATTGGGGTGTGTATATATGTTCAAATTATGGTTTTCCCCGGATATATGCCCAGGAGTGGGATTGCAGGATCATATGGTAAATCTATTTTTTTGTTTTTTTTAAGGAACTTCTATACTGTTCTCCATAGTGACTGCAACAATTTACAATCCCACCAACATTGTAGGAGGTTTCTCTTTTCTCCACAAGCTCTCGAGCATTAATTATTTGTAGATTTTTTCATGATGGCCATTCTGACTGTTGTGAGGTGATACCTCATTCTAGCTTTGATTTGCAATCTTCTAATAATTAGTGATGTTAAGCACTTTTCATGTGTCTTTTTGGCATCTGTATGCCTTCTTTGGAGAAATGTCTATTTAGATCTTCTGCCCATTTTTTGTTTGGTTTTTTTTTTTTTTTTTTGGTATTGAGGCATATGAGCTGTTTGTATACTTTGTAGATTATTGGAACATTTGCAAATATTTTCTCCCATTCTGTAGGTTTCCTTTTCCTTTTTTTATGGTTTCCTTTTCTGTGCAAAAGCTTTTAACTTTAACTAGGTCCCAATTGTTTATTTTGTTTTTTATTTCCATTACTCTAGAAGATGCATCCAAAAAGATATTGACTGCTATTTATGTAAAAAAGTGTTTTGCCTAAGTTTTACTCTAGGTGTTTTATATTCTCCAGTCTTACATTTAGTTCTTTAATCTATTTTGAGTTTATTTTTGTATATGGTGTTAGAGAATGTTTTAATTGCATTCTTTTACATGTAGCTGTCAGGTTTTCCCAGCACCACTTATTGAAGAGAATGTCTTTTCTCTATTGTGTATTTCTGCCTCTTTTTTTCACAGATTAATTAACCATAGGTTGGTGGGCTTATTTCTCTCCTGTTTCATTGATCTACATTTTTGTTTTTGTTCCAATATCACACTCTTTCGATTACTGTAGCCTTGTATTATATTCTGAAGTCAGGGTGCCCTTTTCATCCCATTCTGTTTTTCTTTCTCAATATTGCTTTAGCTATTCAGGGTTTTTTGTGTTTCCATACAAATTGTAAAAATTTTGTTCTTGTTCTATAAAAAAATGCTATTGTTAATTTGACAGGGATTACATTGAATCTGTAGATTTCCTTGGGTAGTATATTTGCTTTGACAATATTGATTCTCCCAATCCAAGGACACAGTATATCTTTCCATCTGTTTGTGTTGTCTTTGATTAGTTTCATCAGTGTATTATAGTTTTCAGAGTATAGGTCTGTTGCCTCCTTAAGTCAGTTTATTCCTAGGTATTTCAAGAGTTTTGATGTGATGGTAAATGGGATTGTTTCCTTAATTTATCTTTCTGATGTTTCATTGTTAGTGTATAGAAACACAATGGATTTCTGTGTATTAATTTTGTATCATGAGACTACTGAATTCATTGATGGCCTCTGGTAGTTTTCTGGTAGAGTGTTTAGGTGTTTCTTTTTTTAAAAAAAAATATTGCTGTATAGTTTATTTACAATGTTGTGCTAGTGTCTCCTATACAGCAAAGTGAATCAGTTTTACATATACATGTATCCACTCTTTTTTAGATTCCTTTGCCATATAGCTCACTGCAGATTATTGAGTAGAGTGTCCTGTACTATACAGTAGGTTCTTATTAGTTATCTATTTTATATAGAGTAGTATGTATATTTCAATCCCAATCTTCCAATTTATCCCCCCCTTTCCCCCTGGTAACCATAAGATTGTTTCCTACATCTGTAACAGTATTTCTGTTTTGTAAATAAGTTCATTTGTACCATTTCTTTTTTTTAGATTCCACATAAAAATGATATCATGTGATATTTGTCCCTCTCTGTCTGACTTACTTCACTCAGTATGACAATCTTGAGGTTCATTCATGTTGCTGTAAATGACATTATTACATTCATTTTAATGGCCAAGTAATATTCTACTGTATATATATATATACCATATTTCCTTTATCTACTCCTCTGTCAATAGACATTTAGGTTGCTTCCATGTCCTGGCTATTGTAAATAGTGCTGCAATGAACATTCGAGTGCATGTATTTTTTCAAATTATGGTTTTCTCCAGGTATATGCCCAGGAGTGGGATTGCTGTATCATATGTAGCTCTATTTTTAGTTTTTTAAGGAACCCCCATACTGTTCTCCATAGTGGCTGTACCAATTTACATGCCAACCAACAGTGCAAGGGTATTCCCTTTACTTCACATGCTCTCGAGCATTTATTTTCGTAGATTTTTTGATAATGGCCATTCTGACTGGTGTGAAGTGATACCTCATTGAAGTTTGACTTGCATTTCTCTGATAGTTGGTGATGTTGAGAACCTTTTCATGTGCCTTTTGGTTATTTGAATGTCTTCTTTGGAGAAATGTCTCAATGTCTATCTTCCATGATAGATACATTTACATTTTTGATTTGTTTTTGTTGTTGTTATTGAGCTGCATGAGCTGTTTGCATATTTTGGAAATTAATCCCTTGTTGTTCACTTTGTTTGCAAATATTTTCTCCCATTCTGTGGGCTGTCTTTTCATTTTGTTTATGGTTTCCTTTGTTATGCAGAAGTGTTTTAGTTTAATTAGGTACCATTTGTTTATTTGTGTTTTTATATTTATTACTCTAGGAGCTGGGTAAAAAAGATCTTGCTGCTATTTATGTCAGAAAGTGTCCTGCCTATATTTTCCTCTAAGAGTTTTATAGTATCCGGCCTTACATTTAGGTCTTCAATCCATTTTGAATTTATTTTTGTGTATGGTGTTAGAGAGTGTCTTAATATTTTTCTTCTACATGGAGCTGTCCAGTTTTCCCAGTACCATTTATTGTAGAGACTGTCTTTCCTCCATTGTATATTCTTGCCTCCTTTGTCATTGATTAGTGGACCATAGGTGCATAGGTTTATCTCTGGACTTTCTATCCTGTTCCAATGATCAATATTTCTGTTTTTGTGCCAGTACCATACTGTTTTGATTACTGTAGCTTTGTAGTATAGGGTGAAGACACAGAGACTGATTCCTCCAGGTCCATTCTTCTTTCTCAAGATTGTTTCTGTTATTCAGGATCTTTTCTGTTTCCTTACAAATTGTAAGATTTTTTTCTAAGTCTGTGGAAAATGCCATTGGTAATTTGATAGGGATTGGATTGAATCTCTAGATTGCTTTGGGTAGTATAGTAATTTTGATAATATTGATTCTTCCAATCCAAGAATATTGTATATCTCTCCATCTGTTTGCATCATCTTTGAGTTCTTTCAACATATAGTTTTCTGAGTACAGGTCTTTTGCTTCCTTAAGTAGGTTTATGCCTTGGCATCCTAGGTATTTTATTCTCTTTGATGCAATGCTAAATGGGATTGCTTCCTTAATTTCTTTTTCTTATTTTTCATTGTTAGTGTATTGGAATGTGAGAAATTTCTGTGTATTAATTTTGCACCCTACAAATTTACCAAATTCATTGGTTAGCTCTAGTGTTTTTCTGGTAGCATCTTTAGGATTCTCTATGTATAGTATTATGTCATCTGAACACAGTGACAGTTTTACTTCTTCTTTTCCAACCTGGATCCTTTTTATTTCTTTTTCTTCTCTGATTACTTTGGCTAGGACTTCCAAAACTATGTTGAATAAAAATGGCAAGAGTGGACATCCTTGTTTTGTTCTTGATCTTAGAGGAAATGCTTTCAGTTGTTCACCATTGAGAATGATGCTAGCTGTGGGTTTGTCATATGTGACATTTATTTTGTTGAGATATGTTCCCTCTATGTCAACTTTCTGGTGAGTTTTTATCATACATTTATGCTGGATTTTATCAAAAGCTTTTTCTGCATCTATTGAGATGATCATGGGTTTTTTATTCTTCAATTTGTTAATGTGTTGTATTACTCTGATTTATTGATATTGAAAAATCCTTGTATCCCTCAGTTAAATCCCACTTTTATCATGGTGTATGATCCTTTTAATGTATTGATGGATTAAGATTGATGATATTTTGTTGAGGGTTTTTGGGTCTATATTCATCAGAGATATTGACCTGTAATTTTTTTTTCTTTTTTCTTTTTTTTGGTTTCTTTGTCTGGTTTTGTTATAAAGATGATTGTGTCATCATAGAATGAGTTTGTAAGTGTTCTTCCTCTGGCAATTTCTGGAGTAGTTTCATAAGATTAGGTGTTAACTCTTGTCTAAATATTTGGTAGAAGTTGCCTGTGAAGCCATCTTGTCCTGGATTTTTGTTTGTTGGGAACATTCATTTACAGTTTTAATTTCAGTATTTGTGATTTTTCTGCTCATAGTTTGTATTTCTTCCTAGTTCAGTCTTGGGAAATTGTACCTTTCTAAGAATTTGTCCATTTCTTCTATGTTGTCCATTTTATTTGCATATAGTTGCTTGTAATAGTCTCTTATGGCCCTTTGTATTTCTGTGGGGTTGGCTGTAACTTCTCCTTTATCTTGCCTAATTTTACTGATTTTAGCTCTCTTTTTTTCTTGATGAGTCTGTCTAAAGGTTTATCAATTTTGTTTATCTTTCAAATAACCAGCTTTTAGTTTCATTGATCTATTTAAATTATTTTCTTAGTCTCTATTTCATTTATTTCTGCTCTAATAGTTACCATTTCTTTTCTTCTACTAACTTTGTGCTTTGCTTTTCTTTCTCTCATTGCCTTAGATGTAAGGTTAGGTTGTGTGTCTTGTTTTCATATTTTTAATTTTGGGGAATTTTCTAATTTACCTAGTGACTTATTATTTGACCTATTTGCTCTTGAAGAGTATGTGTTTTATTGTTTGTTTGTTCGTTTTCATATATTTGTAAATTTTCCACCTGTTATTCTTCTCTAACTTTACCCCATTGTGGTAAAAGATGATGATTTGTATGATACTTATATTTTTCAAATATATTGTGGGTTGTTTTATGGTCAAATAAAGATCTATCCTGGAGAATGCTCTATATATCTTTCCAAAGAATGTATGTTGTGCTGTTGTTGAAGTGGTCTTTACATATGTGTTAGTCCTAATTGGTTTAGTTTATTGATTAAGTTTTTTTATTTCCTTACTCATCTTATGTCTCATTAATGCTATGGAAAGTGAGATATTGAAGTTTCCAACTATTATTGTATTTTAGTCTGTTTCTTCTTTAATTCTGTCAACTCTTCTTTATATATTTTGATGATCTTTCATTACACATGTAAATATTTATAATTGTTATATGTTCTTCGTGTATTGAGAGGTTTATCAAAATATAATTTCCATATTTTTCTCTTGTAACAATTTTTGACTCACATTATATTTTACCTGATATTACCTAGCCACCCAATGTCTGTTTTCTTTACTATTTGCATGGAATATCTTTTCACATCCTTTTATTTTCAATCTATGTGTGCCTTTGGATCTAAAGCGACTCTCTTGTAGCACCGTATTGTTGAATCAAGTATTTTTTAATGCATTCTTTCAATCATTTTTTAATCCATTTATATTTGAAGAAATTAACGGTAAGGTGGTTGTCACATTACTATTTGTTCTCTATATTTTTATAGATTATTTTGTCTCTCATTTCCTCCATTACTATCTTCTTTTCTGTGTAGTTGCCTTTTTTTGGTAGTGAAACATATTGATTTTCTTCTTTCATTTTTGCAGGCATTTTATTTGTGGTTATCAAGGAGATTACATTTAACATCCTAATGTTAGAGCCATGTAATTTGAATTAATACCAACTTAACTTGAAAAGCATATAAAATGATGTCTCTATACAGCTTCATTTCCCCTTTTTCTTTTGTAATTGTCACAGATTATATCTTTATATGTTGTGTATAAATCTTTATTATAATTTTTTTTTAAATATTGTTGAAAATGAAAAGCCTTGCAAACTAAAATCACAGTAACATTAGCTAACAATTCCCCATGTAAAACCTTTGCTAGAGGTATTTCTTTCTTCATGTGCCTTCAAGTTACTGTCTAGTGTCCTTCCATTTTAACATAAAGGACTCCTTTTAACATTTCTTGCAGGACAGGTCTAGTGTTAAAAAAAACTCCCTCAGCATTTTATAAAATCTGAGAATATCTTTATCTCTCTCTTATATTTGAAAGGTAGTTTTGCCAGATACAGAATTCTCAAGTGACAGTATTTTTTTTTCTTTCAACACTTTGAATATATCAACCCACTTGCTTCTTGCCACCAAGGTTTCTGATGAGAAATCAGATCATAATCTTTAACATCCTTTCTATGTAATGAGTTACTTCTCTTTTGTTGATTTCAAGAGTCTTTCCTTGTCTTTATTGTTTGACAGTTTGATTATATTTCTTTCTGTGGGTTTGAATTTATCCTATTTGAAGTTTACTCAGTTTCTTTGATCTGTGGATACATGTATATTAACACATTTAGGAAGTTGTCAACCATCATTTTTCAAGTATTTTTTTCTTCTTTTTATTATTGAAACATAGTTGATTTACAATATTGTGTTCAGGTGTACAGCAATTTAATTTAGATATAAATTTTAGATCATTTTCCATTATAGGTTATTAAAATATATTGAATATATATTTTCTGTGCTGTACAGTAAATCCTTGCTTTTTATCTATTTTATGTATAGTAGTTTGTATCTGTTAATTCCATGCTCCTAATTTATCCCTCGTCCCTCTCTGATTACCCTTTGGTAACCATAATTTTATTTCTATGTTTGCAAGTCTGTTCCTGTTTTGATTATAGATACATTGGTATTATTTTTTAGATTCTACATATAAGTGATATCATATAATATTTGTCTTTATCTGACTTACTTCACTTAGTATAATATTCTCTAGGTCCATCCATTTTGCTGCAAATGACAATATGTCATTTTTTTATGCCTGAGTTATATTCCATTGTGTGTGTGTGTGTGTGTGTGTGTGTGTATCATATCTTCTTAAACCAGTCACTTGTTGATGGGCACTTGTGTTGTTTCCATGTCTTGGCTACTGTAAAAAGTGCTGCTATAAACTTTGGGGTGCATGTATGTTTCTTTCCCAGATAAATGCTCAGGAGTTGGAATGCTGGATCATATGGTAGCTCTATTTTTACTGTTTTGAGGAACCTCCATACTGTTTTCTATTTTAGTTGCACCAGTTTAATATCACCACCAACTTTTTCCCTACACCCTCTCCAGCATTTATTATTTGTAGATTTTTTGATAATCGATATATTGACTAGTTTGAGGTGATACCTCATTGGGGTTTTGATTTGCATTTCTCTAATCTTTAACAATGTTGAGCATCTTTTTTATTTTTGACAGTAAGTCAAGTTTATTTGTTTTCACAGAACATACCAATAAACCCCATTGTCACTCTCTAACAGCCCACCAACCCCACAACCACCCCTTGTGGGTAACTTAGAGGATACTGAAGGCCAAGGACTTTATTTTCAATGGTCCACTGAAGCCTCACACAGTAGACCCATGAGTTGAGATGCTGTAGGACCAATGTTGAGCAGCTTTTCACATGCCTGTTGGACATCTGTATATCTTCCTTGGAGAAATGTATATTTAGCTCTTCTGCCCATTTATTGATTAGGTGGTTTGTTTTTTTGATATTGAGTTGTGTGAGCTCTTTTTATATTTTGGATATTAGCCTGTTGTCTGTAACATCATTTGTAAATATTTTCTCCCATTACATAAGTTGTCTTTTTGTTTTATTGATGATTTCCTTTGTTGTGAAAAAGCTTTTAAGTTTGATTACATTCCATTTGTTTATTTATTTATTTATTAATTTATTTTTGCCTTGGGAGACTGATCTGGGAAAATATTGCAGCTATATATGTCTAAGAATGTTTTGCCTAAGTTCTCTTCTAGGAGTCTTATGGTGTCATGTCTTTATTTATATCTTTAAACTACTTTGAGTTAATTTTTGTATATGGTGTGAGGGATTTTTCTAATTTAATTGATTTACATGTGGCAGCCCAGCTTTCCCAACATCACTTGTTGAAGACACTGTCTTTTCTCCATTGTATATTCTTGACTCCTTTGTTAAAGATTAATTGAATGTAGGTGTGCGGGTTTATTTCTGTGTTCTCTATTCTGTTCCATTGGTCTATGTATCTGTTTTGTGCCAATATCATGCTGTTTTGATTACTGTAACTTAGTAGTATTGTCTGAAGTCTGGGAGGGTTATGCCTCCAGGTTTGTTCTTTTCCCCCAGGATTGCATTGTCTCTTGTGTTTCCATATAAATTTGAGGATTGTTTGTTCCAGTTATATGGAAAATGTCATGAGTATTTAGATAGGGATACATTAAATATGTAGATTTCTTTCAGTACTATGACCATTTCAAGAATATTAATTCTTCAAATCTAAGAGCATGGAGTATCTCTCCATTTCTTTCAATAATCCTCATTACCTTTTTCAATATTTTATAGATTTCAGCATATAAGTCTTTCACCTTCTTGTTAAGTTCATTCTTAGGTATTTTATTTTTATCTACTCCATTTTAAATAGGACTTTTTAAACTTTCTCTTTCTGATAGTTCATTTTAGTGTAAAAACTTTCAACAGATTTCTATATATTAATTGTATCCTGCTACCTTGACAAATTCATTTATTAGTTCTAAGAGTTTTTATGTGAAGTCTTTAGAGTTCTCTATAAGGAGTATTATGTCATCTTCAAATAAGTACAGTTTTACCTCTTCCCTTCCAATTTGGATAACATTCATTTCTTTTTCTTGTCTCATTGCTGTAGCTAGACCTCCAAATACCATGTTCAATAGAAGTGGTAAGAATTGTCATCCTTGTCTTGTTCTTGAAATTATTGGGAATGTCTCAGGTTTTCACCACTGAGTATTATGTTGTCAGTGGGTTAGTAGTAAATGGCTTTTATAATGTTGAGATATGTTCCCTCTATACCCACTTTGGTGAGAATTTATTCATGAATGCATATTGAATTTGTCAAATGATTTTTCTGCCTCTATTGAGATGATAATATTGTCATGTGGTCTTTTGTTGTTGTTGTTGTTAATGTGGTGTATCACACTGATTGATTTGTATATGCTCAACAATCCTCATGAGCCTGGAATGAATCCAACTTGACCATAGTGTATGATTCTTTTTAGGTATTGTTGGATTTTGTTTGCTAATATTTTGCATCTCTATTCATTAAAGATATTGGCCTGTATAATTTTTTTTTAGTGTCTTTGGTTTTTGTATCCTTGTGATTGTGGCTTCATAGAATGAATATGGAAGTGTTCCATCTTCTTCAATCTTTTGGAATATTTTTAGAAGGATAAGTAAAAGTTCTTCTGTGTGTGTTTGGTAGAATTCCCCAGTAAGACCATCCAGTCCTGAACTTTTGTTTGTGGGAAGTTTTCATTTGTTTGTTTTTGTTTTTTTTACAGATTCTATTTCCCTTCTAGCAATAGGTCTGTTCAAATTATTTGTTTCTTCTTGACTCAGTTTTAACAGACTGCATGTTTCTAAAAACGTGTCTATATCTACTAGATTGTCGAATTTGTAGGCATATAAGTGTTCTTATACTGCTGTGATTTTTGATATTTTGGTGATATCAGTTGTTATTTATCCTCTTTCATTTCTTATTTTGTTTATTTGTGTCTTGTCTATTTTCTTGTTGATGACCCTGGCTAGAGTCTTGTTGATTTTATTTATATTTTCAAAACAAAACAGCTCATGATTTTTGATCTTTTTAAATTTTAGTCTCTATTTATTTCCTTGTTGATCTTTATTTTTTCCTTCCTTCTGCTGACTTTCCATTTTGTTTGTTCTTGTTTTTCTAATTCTTTTATGTGGTATGTTAGATTGTTTATTTGAGGTTTTTCTTGTTTCTTGAGGAAGACCTGTATGGTATGAACTTCCTTCTTACATAGATTTTATGAGGTTGTATTTTTTTGTGTGTGTGTGTGGTACGTGGGCCTCTCACTGCTGTGGCATCTCCCGTTGTGGAGCACAGGCTCCGGACATGCAGACTCAGTGGCCATGGCTCATGGGCCCAGCCACTCTGCGGCATGTGGGATCTTCCCAGACTGGGGCACGAACATGTGTCCCCTGCATCGGCAGGCGGACTCTCAACCACTGCACCACAAGGGAAGCCCGAGGTTGTATTTTTTATTGTATTTCTAGAAGTATTTTCTGATTTCCTCTTTGATTTCATTATTGATCTGTTAGTTTTTTAGTATTCTGGGGGTTTTTTTAGCCTCCATATGTTCATTATTTTTTGTTTTATTTGTCTTTCTGTTGTTAATTTCTAGTTTCATATCATTGTGGTCAGAAAAGATGATTGAAAGAATTTCTATCCTCTTAAATTTGTTGAGGCTTCTTTGTGACCTAGTGTGTGGTCTATCTTAGGTAATGTTCCATGAGCTTGAAAAGAATTTTTTTCCTGGATTTTGGGGATGTAATGTCCTGTGGATATCAATTAAGTCCATTTGGTTCATTGTTTTATTTAGGACCTCTGATGCTTTACTGTTTTTCTGTCTGGAATATCTGTCCATTAATGACAGTGAGGTGTTAAATATTTCTACTATTATTGTATTCTTGTCAATTTCTCCTTTTATGTCTGTTAGTATTTGTTTTATATATTTAGGTGCTCCTATATTGGATGTGTATATGTTAACAAGAGTAATATCCTTTTCTTGTATTGATCACTTTATCATTAAATAATATCTTACTTTGTCTTTCTTTAAAGACTTTGTTTTAAAGTCTTTTTGTCTAATATGAGTGTTGTTGCCCCTGTTTTCTTGTCATTTCCATTTTCATGGAATATCTTTTTTAATCTTCTGACTTTCTATCGATTTTGTGTCTTTGGCCCTGATGTGAGTCTCTTGTAGGCAGCGTATTGTAGCTTCTTGTTTATTATCCAAGCTGCCAGTCTATGCCTTTTAATAGAAGCATTTAATCCATTGATATTTAAAATAATTAGTTATATGTATGTATTTATTGACATTTTAATGCTTGTTTTCCAGTTGATTTTGTAGTTCTTCTTTGTTCATTTCTTTTTCTTTTTCCTTTTGTGCTTTGATTGTTTTCTTTTGTAATATGCTTCTCTTCCTTTCCTTCTGATTTTTGTGAATCTATTGTTTGTTTTTGATTTGTTGTTATCCTAGTGTTCAGGTATGTTGATCTATAACTATATCTACTTGCTTTAGACTGATAGTCATAAAAGTTCAAACACATTCTAAAAGAGCTACATTTTTTACTCCCTTACCCCACATTTTGTGAATTTTGTAACTTATATTACAGCTTCATGTTTATATTTTTGCCGTTATTTGTAGTTGTAATCACTTTTACAAAAAACTTTATTGTTTTTAAATTATGTACTGGCTTATTTAACTGAACTTCAATTCTTTTATATATTCACCTTCCTTATTGTGATTTTCTCTTTCCTATCGATTTGTGCTTCTTTTCTATTTAGAGAAGACCCTTCAGTATTTCTTTTAGGGTCAATTTAGTATTGCTGTATTATTTTAGTTTTTATTTGTTTGATAATTTTTTATATGTCCTTCTATTCTAAATGATAATCTTGCTGTGTAGAGTATTCTAGGTTTCAGGTTATTTTCCCTTTCAGGACTTTGAATATATCATGCTACCCCTTCTGACCTGTAAGGTTTCTGCAGCAAAATCAGCTGACAACCTTATAAGTGTTCTGTTTTAAATGACCCTTTTTTTTTCTCTTGCTTTCTTTAGAATCCTGTCTTTGTCTTTTACTTTTGACATTTGAATTATGATATATCATTTTGTAGATCGTTTTGGGTTCAACTTGTTTGTGACCCTCTGTGCTTCCTGTCCCTGGATACTTCTTTCCTTCTTAAGGTTTGGAAAATTTTCAGACAAAATTTTTTAAAATACATTTTTGATCCCCTTCTCTTTCTCTTCTCTTTCTGGAACCCTTATTATGCATAGGTTGGCATGTTTTGTATTATCCCATAGATTTCTCTCTCTCTCTTTATTTTTTTTCCTTTATTTTATCTTTCTATCTGCTGTTATGATTGATTGATTTCCTTTATTCTGTCTTCCAGATTACTTATTTGTTCTTCTGCACTATTTAGTCTGTTATTCATTGTTTCTAGATTGGTTTTTATTTTGGCAATTGAGTATCTAATATTGATTGATTCCTCTAGTTTTTTGTTATAGTGGTCTACATTTCTATCAATAATCTTTCTTAATTCTCATAGCATTTTTATTACCTCCTTTTTGAACTCCAGGTCTAGTAGACTGGTGAAGTTGATTTCAATATTAGTTCTTTCAGGAGATTTCTCTTGTTCTTTTACTTGGGAGTAGTTCTTCTGTTTTTTCATTTTACTTAACCTTATATTTTTCTAGATTTGAGGAGAAACAGTTATCTACCATGGTCTTGAAGGGCTGTTTTCATGTGGAAGCATACCTGTTTAGAGTATATAAGTCCAGTATTTTTGGTGTGAGGGCTGTTTTTGGTATGGATGCCAACCACATCTTTTCTCAGAGTGTGCTGGTCATTATTCTCTTGATAGGGAATGTGATTTGTGTTGTCATGTCCAGAGTCTGCACTGGAACTTGGGTGGGGCTTTCTCTTTGCTCCTGTGGCTGTACAACCCTGTTGGTATTAGGGCCTGCTCCCCTGTTTTTGAAGTACAGTCCTTGAAAGTCTGATTCAATATGTCTCTCTTGCCCTTGAGTGCATACTTTGTCCCAACAGATTTGAGGCCCCCATGGTCACAGCATACCTGTGCACTTCCCATGCAGACATTCACAGTTCCACCCAAAGGCAGTCCAAGTTTGTGTCCCTTTCTCTGTTGTGTTCATTCCAGACTTAGTACTAGGCCGTGGTGTAAAATAACCTGGTGCTGGGGGCCTGGGTGCTGTGACTACAGGAATTGAGGTGGTTGTGCTGCTGTCTGGGACCTGAACCACCTCTGTGGCAGGCCTCTTTGAAAAGATATTTACCCAAGATCTGGTTCCAAGCTGCAGTGTGGGGTGGGGTGAATTGGAGAGCTCCTGCTGAGAAACAAAACTCCTCCCCAGGGATTTTCTGCAAGAGATATGCTTTTCTGTGGTGCAACCTGGTTTGTGTGCTGGGAACATGCTCTGCTTTTTGACCTGCTCCCAGCTTTGTATTCATTGATGATGGGCTCAGAGGCCAGAGCAACCCCCACAGTGTGCCTGCCCACAAAGTCCACAACAGCTGGACCATCCCCCACCATATTTGCACTGACAATGGGTTCTGATGTTCAACCTGGACCACACCCCAGGCTGTCTTGGCTGTCTCAGAGCAGCTAGACTGTGTCTTCTCCCAGTGCCTGACCACCTGAGATTCAGCACCTATCTGCTGCACGTACTAGCAGCCCTTCCCTATGTGCATTTTGGACTGGGAAGTGTGGAGCAGTAGAAGCTGTCAGTGCAGGCCTCTCTACACCCTGACTGTTAGCAAGCCACCACATGCCTACTCCTTGCAAGCAGATTCCAGGTTCTCCAACCCCTCTATCTGTCCCAGCCTACCTCCCAGAATAAAGGGGGCTCCCCAAGGCTAGGGCCTATGTGGACCTTCCCTCCTCCACAGCTCCCTCCCCAGGGCACCAGTCCCATCCTGATGCCTTTTTTTTTCTGTCCTGCCCAGGTACATTGAGATATTTTTTGCGGTTTGTTTGTATAACAGACCTTCTGCCAGTTTCCAGTTAGTTTCCTGTTAAAATTGTTCCACATTCAGATATATTTTTGATGTGTTTGTTGGAATAGGTGAGTTCCACATCCTCCTACCCTGCCATCTTGATCCTCTTCCTCTTTCTGCCATTTTCTCTCTCTCTTCTTCTTCTGGTATTTTCACAATGTGAATATTGGTACATTTGAGAATGTACCACAAGTTCTTTAGGCTCTGTTCACCTTTCTTTACTATTTTTTTCCTTTCGTACCTCAGGTTCAATGATTTTAATTGTTCTACCTTGAAGTTTACTGGTTCTCTGTTTTGCTTGCTTAAATCTTCCCTTGAGTGTCTATAGTGTAGTTTTTACTTCAGTTACTATACTTTTCCACTCCAGAATTTATTTATATTTTTTATAATGCCTATCTATTTATTAGTATTCTTATTTTTTTGCATACATTGTTTACCTGTTGTTTTCCATATCTTCCTTTAGCACTTTGACCTTTTTTTAGTCAGTTCTTTTAAAACTCTGTTCTATAACTCCAATGTCTTGGCTTCTTCAGGTATATTTTCTGTCAATTTACTTCATTTATTTGAATGGACCATACTTTTCTGTTTCTTTGCATGCCTTTTGACTCTTTTGTTACAAATTGGATATTGGAATCTTATAATGTGTTAATTCTGGGAATCAGATTCTGCCCTTTCCCTACAGTTTGCTGTTTTTTATTATGTTGTTTTGCTGGTTTTGCTGTTGTAGTGTGTCACTGTGCCAAGGATCAGCCTGAGGTGAAAACTTAATATCTTGTTAGATCTTTTATGAGCTTGTGTCTTTCCCAGAGCATGTACGGTGGACTTCCAAATCCCCCAGTATATGCAGTTTTGTTTTTTCAAATGTCAAAAAAGCAGGGACAGATTATTTACATCCCCTGGATGCTGCTTTAACCAGTTTGTGTTGAAACTATGGCAGCCAGCTACTATGACTATACTTCAGTTATCAGAATCAGAAACCCTTACTCAGAACTCAGAACCCCAATATTTGGAGGACAACATTCTTATTGGTTACCCTGGCTCTGGCAAAACACACAAGAACTATGTGGTTCTAGTCTCAGGGCTTCCTGCCACAGATCTAAGTGGGAGAGGTGTGTAGCCACTATCACAGTGTGGGCAGAAAATGACCAATATTAACCAAAATTTACCATCCAAGCTTCCCCTAGTAGCTGCAGGCATTCAAATAGATTTCAGAGTTCCAAAATAGTTGTTTCAGACAGATTCTGCCAGTACAATTGTTCTCTCAGTGGAAATACAGGTTTCTGGTGATTTCTATTCTGCCATCTTCTATATCACCTCATGTATCATTGTTTTTGTCTTACTTTTTCTTGCTTCTTTACCTCAACTAAAAGAAGGAAATCTGCAAGCAGTATTTGAAGAGCTCCCTATATTTACTATCATGTGCTTCTATCCCAGATCAGCTCTTCTCTTACCTACATATTACCATATTACCATAATTAGCCCTTACATATGTATGTTCTTATCTTTTATATAGCTTTTTCACCTGTGTCATAGTTCTCCTATGAACTTTCTCCTCTATATATTAAAAATTCTATTCCACAGGGAAGAAACTGAGGCTCAGATAATTTAATTATTTGCTCAATATCACATAACTAGTAAGAGTGCAAGGCAGCTTAGAGGGAAATTAGTTCTTCCTTATACAAGGACTTGACAAATGGAGAAGTGTTCAGATTTGATCTATGAGACCACAGAGTATAGATCTCGTATGAATGGGAGAGGTCTCAGGCTTATCAGATATTGTTGGACATCCTTAGATTCACTGTACTATTCCAGACCTCTTCTAGGCCTATAAATCCATAGGTTTATAGTATTATCTAACCTAATTTATTTACCTAGAAAACCCCTACCCATTTTTCAAGGTCCAGATCTCATATCACGCACTTTATGAAGCCTTCCTCCGATCTTATGCAGGTTGTTCTCTTCTCTGCACTTTCCACTGTGATTTTTATGCAATTCTTGTTTATGCAATTCTTATTTAGAATATATCACATTTTATTGTGTTTTTCTTTTGTTTACATGTGTGTCTTTCTACTACACAGTAAACTCCTTAAGAGTAGGGACCATGTTTTACTCATTTTGCATCTTCAGTGACTGTTATTGTGTCTTGTACATAACTTATGATGGATAAATGATTTATGTCCCTCAGTTTCCTCATCTGTAAAATGTGGCTAAAAGTGATATCTACCTCTTATGGCTATAGTGAGGAATAAATAAAATGAAGTCTATGTAAAGTGCTTAGAATAGTGCCTGGAGTATAATTAGTGACCCATAAATGTTAATTATTTTTATTATTATCACAAATATGATTATTAAATTTATGTTAAATTATATTGGAAAAGTAAAGACTAGAATACAGTTCTCAAAGTCTCGTGTGACTTCTACTACTCCAGACCACTCAGCTATCTCTTCCTGAGCATGGCTGCTAAGTCTTTCCCATCCATAGTCCCTTATAGTGCCTCAGATGAGTCCAGTCTCTTTAGGCAATGCATCGTGTTCAGGATCTTTCTTAAATTTTTTCTCCATTAATCCAGCCAGGATAAGTCCCACTTCCTGAGTTTTAATTTATATTAAGAGAAAAAAGTATCAATAAGTTTTAATCAGCTAAACATAAATTCTTCACTAGTCATTATGTGTTTTGATCATCTGCAATATATAAAATGGCATGATACATTGACTTGAATAAAAAACCTGTTCCCAGAAAGCCTTTTTGCATGAAATATGAAATTAAAAATTCACAAAATTTTTAACAAACTAGATTCTCCCCGTCTTCTAGCTCAGGGGCTTTGACAGTTTTTTAATATAACTAACATCAAGAAAATATATTTTATACCATTACTTGTTATAAAATGTACATGTAAATGCACACTATACAATATACACTTGTATGTATAGATAAAAATATAAAAGTTTCACAAACCTGAATAATCTTAAAACATGCTATGCTATTTTCTACTCTATCCTATTTTTTTTAAATGTATTGAAGTATAATTGATTTACAGCACTGTGTAAATTTCAGGTGTATAGCACAGTGATTCTTATATATATATATATGTGTGTGTGTGTGTGTGTGTGTGTGTATATATATATATACTTTTTCAGATTCTTTTCCCTTAGAGCTTACTACAAAATATTGATAATAGTTCCTTGTGATATACAGTGAGTCCTTGCTGGTTATCTATTGTATACATAGTAGTCTGTATATGTTAATCCCAGACTCCTAATTTATCCCCCCCCCCACCCCATTCCCCTTTGGTAACCATAAACTTGTTTTCTGTGTTTGTAAGTCTCTTTCTGTTTTGGAATTAAGTTTTTTGTGTGTCCTTTTTTTCTTTTTTTTAGATTCCACATAAAAGAAATATCATCTGATATTTGTCTTTGTCTGGCTTACTTCACTTAGTATGATAATCTCTAGGTCCATCCATGTTGGTGCAAATGGCATTCTTTCATTCTATTTTATGGCCGAGTAATATTCTTTTGTATATATATATTTATATATTTATATTTATATATTTATATTTATATTTATATTTATATATACAGTAAGTCCCCTACATACGAACCTTCAAGTTGTGAACTTTCAATGATTCAAACGTGCATTTTCATGTCAAATCTGGTGTACATTGTCATGTGTGTGCATCCTCTACAAGTGGTTGTGTTTTTGTGTACTTTACTGTACAGTACTGTATAGAGTACAGCAGTACAATACCTTTATTTTAAGCCCAGAACTTGTGTCATCAACATTAGGTGTGAGTGAAATTGCAGCTTACCCTCCATCAACTATTGCTGACGATCCTTCAGCTCTACCATCTCCCCCCTCTTTTCCCTCCTCCAGTCAGTAACTCTTCCCCCCTATTAACTGATGCCAGCCCCTCTATGCCTGCTGCTGTACTATACTACTGTACTTTTCAAGGTACTGTACTGTAAGATTAAAAATGCCCCCTTTATTTTTTGTGTTTGTTTGTTTTGTATGTATTATTTGTGTGAAAAGTATTATAAACCTATTACAGTACAGTACTATGTAGCCGATAGTGTTATTTGGGTACCTTTGTTGGACTTACAAACAAATTGGACTTATGAATGGACTCTTGCTATGGAACTCATTCATATGTAGGGAACTTACTGTATATCACATCTTCTTTGTCCATTCATCTGTTGATAGAAATTTAAGTTGATTCCATGTATTGGCTATTGTAAATACTCCTGCAGTGAACATTGGGGGGCATGTATCTTTTCAAATTATGTTCTTCTCCAGATATATGCACAGGAATGGGATTGTAGGATCATATGGTAACTCTATTTTCAGTTGTATAAGGAATCTCCATACTGTTCTCCATAATGGCTCTACCAATTTACACTCCCCCCAACATTATAGGAGAGTTCCTTTTTCTCCACATCCTCTCCAGCATTTATTATTTGTAGACTTTTTGATGAAAAGAAAAAGTAAAGCTTTCACTGCTTCCAGATGACATGGAACTATATCTAGAACATCCTAAAGATACTACCAGTAAACGAGTAAAGCTCATCAACGAATTTGGTAAAGTTGCCAGATACAAAATTAATACACAGAAATCTGTTGTATTTCTATACACTAAAAACAGAAGATCAGAAAGAGAAATTAAGGGAACAATCTCATTAACATCACATCAAAAAAAATAAAATACTTAGGAATAAACCTACCTAAGGAGGCAAAAGACCGGTACTCTGAAAATTATAATATACTGATGAAAGAAATCAAAGAAGAGGCAAACTGATGGAAAAGTATACCATGTTCTTGGATTGGACAAATCAATATTGTCAAAATGACCATACTACACATGGCAATCTACAAATTCAATGCAATTCCTGTCAAATTAATAATGATATTTTTCACAGAACTAGAAAAAAAAATAAAATTTGTATGGAAACAAAAAAGATCCTGAATAGCCAAGGCAATCTTGAGAAAGAAAAACTGAGCTGGAGGGATCAGGCACCCTGACTTTAGACTATACTACAAAGCTACAGTAATCAGAAGAGTATGGTACTGGCTCAAAAACAGAAATATAGATCAATGGAAAAGGATAGAAAGCCCTGAAATAAACCCACCAACCAATGGTCAATTAATATACAACAAAAGAGGCAAGAATATACAATGGAGAAAGGACAGTCTGTTCAATAAATGGTGCTGGGGTAACTGGACAACTACATGTAAAAGAATGAAATTAGAACATTCTCTAACACCATACACAAAAATAAACTCAAAATGGATTAAAGACTTAAATGTAAGACCGGATACTACAAAACTCCTAGAGAAAAACATAGGCAAGACACTCTTTGACATAAATCACAGCCATATCTTTTTCAATATCTCTCCTATAGTAAGGGAAATAAAAACAAAAATAAGAAAAAGTGACTTAATTAAACTTAAAAGCTTTTGCACATTAAAGGAAATGATAAATGGAATGAAAAAACAACCTAGTAATGGGAGAAAATATTTGCAAATAATGTGACTGAAAAGGCATTAATTTCCAAAACATACAAACAGTTCATACAGCTCAATATCAAAAAGAAAAACAAACAACCCAATCGAAAAATGGGCAGAAGACCTAAATAGACATTTCTCCACAGAAGACATACCGATGGCCAGAAGACACATGAAAAGATGCTTAACATCACTATTTATTAGAGAAATGCAAAGAAAACTACCATGAGGTATCACCTCACAGTGGTCGTACTGGCCATCATCAAAACCTCTATTCTATTTTATTTAAAAATGCAGGTCATGCCTTCTTAAATTGATTTTATTACCCAATATTATATAGCAGTTCACTTTTCAAAAATACTGTTCATATTAAACCACTTCAATCTCTATTACACAGATAATAAAACTGAGTCCAAGGAGCTGTGCTTATTGTTGCACAACTCATATTGGAATCATGTTAAAATACTGGGACAGTAAATTCTGATAACTTTCCTGATATCTGGAAACCCTTCTATAATACTTTGAATAAGTACTTAAGCAATGTTTCAATGCTTAACACAGTTTCCACTCAAGAAGTGTTTGTTGAATTACTTTGCTGAATCCATGACTACTATGTAGGTAGTCACTTATTAGCAGTACTAACAGAGTAAAGTATACGGAGAATACTTGGAAAAGGAGTCTCTGGAAAATTACTGGAAGGAGCAATTATTAAAACTATGATTGGAAATCAGTGTAGTAAAACCCAAATTCAATACAAGATAAATCCAGTGTGAAAAATATGGAAGTCATCAAGAAGAGATTTATTAAATCCTGAGAGGTGGGAAACAGAAATGTAGAGTATTAATGGGATATTTAAACATTACATATTTTTGGAGGAATTCAGAGTGTCCCTGGAGTACTGCCTAAAAGGCATCTTCACTCTTCGTGGAAGCATCACAAATGTGATAGGTTTTCAGTTTTAAGGTTTCCTTGACTATTCATTTTCAGTACTGCATCAACTACTTCTGTCAT
Source organism: Aethalodelphis obliquidens (assembly GCF_003676395.1). NCBI lineage: Eukaryota > Metazoa > Chordata > Mammalia > Artiodactyla > Delphinidae > Aethalodelphis > Aethalodelphis obliquidens. The sequence continues at coordinate 1,910,245 of NW_020838050.1, read as the reverse complement.
AAAAGAGCTTCCCATGTTTTTGTGACATTTTTAAGGCAATGAGTTATCCCAGGGTCCAGTGACTGAAGCAAAGTTGCAAATTTTTTGATACTTAAAATATAACAATAGTAGTGGCTGACAGTTAGGGACTTGTTTCAGTCCAGTTATATTTTTTGAATTCTGTTTCATGTGTTTTACTGGTCTATTTTGTTGATGTTGAAAATATCTATGACATTTTTAGTGGGCAATTAAGTTGGTTAAAGTAAACAGTTGTTTGCAAAACATGATAGGGTTTTTGTTGTAATGTTTTATTTTGGAAATCAACATGTGGGTGTCTCTAACACAGATTGATAGAGATGAAATAATTAACATTATTAAGATATTGATTTTTTAAAGCAGTGTGACATTCAACAAATTCCCAAAAGATGAATTTGTTTAAAAAAATAATAAATGAAAATAATCTACTGAGAAAGTTATGTCTGTAAAAATGGCCAATAAACCCAAATTTCCCAATGTTTCTAATGCAAACTGCACCCAGGAAAACTGCTTTAATCTCCTAATGCCTGTATGTTCACAGTTCACTACTTATAATATGTTATATTCAGTAATTTCTACTTTTATACAATCTACGTCTTTTCTTCCTAGAAAATAAGCTAGCACCTCTTTTTCCAATTAATTTTTCAGTTAAACTGAAGCTGGACCTCTGTGAATGAAGGATGGGAAAGAAAATCAAAGTAATCAAAGTAATCAAAATATCATAATCAAATGAATTTCTTTCTGTGATTCTTCAGGATTCTGCATTTTTCTACAGGTTTTTCTTTGCTTACAAATGTCTACAGCTAGACCCATCTCCCTGCATATTTTAAAGACTAGAGATCACATTGTTAGTTTCCCATAAAATATTAAAATATATTTTAAAAATAAAAATACACTGTAGGGACTTCCCTAGTGGCACAGTGGTTAAGAGTCCATCTGTGAATGCAGGGTACAAAGGTTTGGTCCTTGGTCTGAGAAGATCCCACATGCTGTGGAGCAACTAAGCCCGTGTGGCACAACTACTGAGCCTGTGTACTGCAACTACTGAAACCTGCATGCCTAGAGCCCGTGCTCCACAACAAGAGAAGCCAGCACAATGAGAAGCCAGCACACTGCAACAAAGAGTAGCCCCCGCTCGCCACAACTAGAGAAAGCCCATGTGCAGCAACAAAGACCCAACACAGCTAAAATAAATAAATATTTTTTAAAAAGAAAATACACTGCAATTTTGAATTAGTCAGTGCATTTATATACACATTATTTTGGAGGGAATTTTAGAAGATTTGAGATTTTTTTTTCTTGATTTCATTTTTTGAAAAAAATCAGGTTTCTTTTGTGAAAAAAAGGGCAACAAAATCTTCTTTGCATCGTGTCTTTCTAAATTTAATAATATGTCTGTGCTTGACCAGAAAGAGTTTTTTATTTCTTCAAGATGTTATAAACAAAAGTTACTTTGTCCAGGAATTATCAAATTACAGTTAAAAAGCTGGAGCGCTTCCATTATAAAAATCAGTATTTTTCCTATTACAGGAGGATTTCCTATATGTCAGAGTGAATCATTTTAGAATTGGGAAGGCAAATGCTATTGCTAGTTTTATTTTTATTGCTTCATGAGTTTATACATTTTAGAGTTGGCAAAGTCTGTAAGAATGTTATAATTTGAAAAAATATTTTTTTAAAATCAAAAGGTTTTTTTTTTTAATCAAATACCTGGGAGAATGATTAAAATTTGCAAGATTGAGAGAAGAAGGGTGACTATAATAGGAAAGAATAATATAGATATACAGAATTAATGGAAATACAGAATAAAGAATAATGGTAGTGAGAAAAGGAAGCTGAAGAGGGGAGGAAGGAAGGAAGGAAGGAAGGAAAGAAGGAAGAAAGGAAGCTAGCTGGTGGGGGGGAAGAAGAAATTAATAGATAGCTTTATTTTTAATCTCATCAAGCTATGTGTCTAGTTCTACTATCATATTGCCAAATAAAACCATTATTATTCTTCCTTAAAGGAAAACTATTGAATTTATTTTCATCTCAAATGAATATTTTGAGAATCATGATCTTAAGATTGTGTGATATCTAGTGTTATTTACAAAAAACTTCTTTATAAATTATTCTATAATATTCTATAATATTCTATAATTATCTAGTTTCAGACTGTTAAAGTTAAATAAAATGTCAACTTTCATATAAAAGGTTAGCACTAATACTAGAGTTTACAATATATGATAGGAATAACTAATTAAACACACCAGAATTGGGATTGACATATATATGCCGCTGTGTATGAAGTACATAACAAGTGAGGACCTGTTGTATAGCATGGGGAACTCTACTTGGTGCCCTGTGATGACCTGGATGGAAGGGAAATCCAAAAGGGAAGGGGAATATGTATACATATGGCTGGTTCACTTCACTGTGCAGCAGAAGCTAGCACAGCATTGTAAAGCAACTATACCCCAATAAAAATAAATATTAAAAAATAAAATGCAAGGAAACAGATAAATAAATAAATACTCCAGAATTAAGAATGGACTAAAAGTTATCAATTCAGGGGGGATAGCAAAAATATGACATTAATATAAATCTCTAGAGTAATTTTCTCTTAATTTATGGGTTTTATAATATATGGGCAGGAAGAACCACAAAGGAAGTCACTAGATAAAAGACAAATATAATTAAAAGACCAAAATTTAACGTGTTTTTATCCTCCCCTTTCCTTCTAAATGTGATGTGAATGACAATTAGGTGGAAATTATCCTTTCTCCCTATATACTAGCAACTTTACCATTTTAATGGTTGCTTATATTCATTGAAATGAGTAGCTGAAAATATATCTCAACTTCCAGCTAAGATAAATGTTATTTAAAGAACAGGGATTTTATGGAATATGTCAAAAGAAGCATAAATAGCATCTTAAAAGACAGACTATAAGTTTAGTAACACATCACCAGAAAAAAGAACAACAAAACTGTTATTTTCTAACTATTGGCTAACTAAGATGACTAAGCTGAGTAAATATATAAACATTTATATTGGAAGTAAAAACTACTAGCAAAGGTATTTTATTGTGAAGCCCAAACACAAACTTGGATTTTTCCACTGCTCTAGGCAGCTCAGCTTCTATCCTGAAGGATATCTTACCCTTATGTGCTTTGGCAGAGCTCCAGGGTCCCCAAGGAGAAAGCAATATCTCGATTTACATATCAAAGCAAAATAAGGATCAAAACTTATTAGACCTCTAAGGAGATGTGAAAGGACTCTGTGAATTAGAAGTCTCAACAATTTTCTTCCCCAAAATCAAACTACTTCTTTGTCACACAATGCTTAGTATACTGTAGTATTTCTTGCATAGAGGCAACCAAGATAAGCCTAAGAAAGAGTTAATGATACTATGCAAATGGTTATTGAATTAGTTTAAATAAATGTTTTGAGTAAAGATATAGGGAAAGGAGATGTCAGTCCAAGGATCTGGGCCCATTCTAATGGTTTTACTGTTTTGGACGTCTACAGAGTTACACAGAGAAGTGGCTAATTGCAGTTCTGCACTTCATGAAAAAGGATGAATGCCCCATAAACCAAAAGGTACTTAATCTGTTTTTTACTGACTATTGAAGAATATTTGTAACGACCATCTCAATTTTTACATATTTAGTAGAATGCAGTTTCCATTTTGTAGCTTTCTGCTCTTTGCACAGCCTGCAGTATACAGTGCAGTAAGCAGAAACAAATGCTGAGTTAGGGTGTGGTTCAGAAGCCAGCCTACCCTAGATGCCTTCAGCAAGGTTTTCTTGCTCATACAGCAATAAATGCTTCCTATGAAGATATTAAAATAAAGAAGGCTAAAAATATAAATTAAATAATCATAGTTCTCAACAAACAGTACATAAAGCACTCATTAGAGGTTAACATATTTTTTCAGATATTTTTACAAAGATTTTCACAAGTGTACAAATATTTCTTTCCACAATCAAATTGTGTCCTCTGTCAACTTTTAACCTTTCTAAAACTGCATGTTTTCCTCCACTGTATTTAATTAACAGGAAATAAAGATTCTTTTATTTTTAAATGTCATCTTCACTTCAAACTCCCCCTCTTCAATGAAATTACATTCATAACACTAACCATGATAATTCCTCATATTTATGAAGTGCTTTTACTTTCTTGTAAAATTCCTTTGAGGAAGGCAGAGAAAGGACTAACAGCAGACACTCCAGACCAGACTGAGATTGAACTATTGTTTTCCCTTCCATCAAACACAGTTTTCTTTGCTACCTCCTCCCCCTCTCCCCTTCCCACTCCTCCCTTCTTCCTCCTCCTCCTTCTTGCTGCCTTCTTCCTCCTCCCCTTCTTCTTCTTCTTCTTCTTCTTCTTCTTCTTCTTCTCCTCTGCCTCCTCCTCCTTCCTCTTCTCTCCATCTCTCTTTTTTTTCTCTCTCTCAATCTTCATTCTTTCTGCCCATAATGATTTATTGAGTTCTTTGTATGCTTCAGACACTGTGTTAAACTGTAATCCATACATTATCTTCGTAAATGCTCACAACCTGTACCTCAGTGATGAAGCAGAGTGTCAAGAATGTAAGTATGGGCCTTCTTTGTGGTCTTTGTTCAGAGTTTCTTGTCTCTTTCATTATTACTATAAACATTTCTTGAGCATAAATTATGTGTAGTGTCAAGTGTTAGGTATTTAAAAGTCCTTGCAACTTTAGCTATATGAATAATACAATCAGTATCAATGTTTTTTGGTGTTGTTTATATAGTCCTATATTGTCCTGAGTACAATTCCAAGATCCTGAAGGCACTTAAGCATATCCTTGAAGTTATTGAGAACAGTTATTGCATTTTCTTTTAATGAATGTATATTGAGCATCTGCCATGTTCCAATCACTGTGCTGTATGCTGGAGATATAAATGAAGTACAGAAAAATCACTGATCTCAAGACATGAGTCTTAGTGAGAAAAAAAGACCAAAAAAAAACGATGAATATAAAGCAATGATAAGTCTTATAATAAAGGAATAGCAGGATGTTATGGGGAAAATAAGAAGCACACAGTTTTGTGTGGAGGATGAGTAAGAAAAATGTTCACAAAAGAGATGGGTTTTAAAGATGAAGACTTTTTTCAGATGGATAATAGTATTAATAATAATATTATTATCTTTTATTAAGCATCTACTATGTCTCAGGTAGAAGGCCAGGTATAACTCCATTTTACAGATAAGGTAGCTGAGGTTGAGGAGGTTAAGTAGCTTCTCTAAGGTCTCATAGCAGGTAAGTAACAGGAAAAATCCAAACCCAGTTTCCTTACTCCATCTACATGGTGACACCATAGTTTCCCATCATGTTATAGTGCTCCCTCTAATTTGGTCTCATGATATGTTATTTTAAAACTGTGATCATCTGTTTCACAAATATTTCTTGTATTTATATTGTGCTTTTTAAGGTTGTTAATTAAAGATCAGCTTTTTTCTTTTTGTTTACAGAAATTAAGTTCAACAAACATAATGACTGCAACTGTGCCTATCTTATATGAGAGGTTTAAAAAGGCCTGTAAAAATATGAAAAATTGAAAAAGTACAAGTTATTATTTATTCTAGGTATTTTCAGCTCCAAAACTTTGCTTCATTTTATTAATTTAAGTTTTGCTTTCACTCTAAGTATGATTTCCTTGTGTCTACTGATTTCATTTTTGCATGTGTGTAAGTTTCCATATTCTGTTTCTTTGCAATTATATTTAATTGATTTATAGTTAGTAATATGATTTGGCAATAATTACTTGCTCATCTATGGATAATGTGTATTTAGTCATTTGTAAACTGGCTACCATTAATTACTTTCATTTTCCACTCTTGTACAATTTTGTAAATGCATATGTGCCTGCATCTGCATGTGTAGCTCTATATTACACTGTTACCAAAGCTGAATTTAACTAACGTAAGCTTCACTTCACGTCACCAATATATGCATTCAATAAACTTTATGTCATTGACATTTTTTGAGTTTTCAATATGGTTGTGGCACCAATAATTTTTTTTTCATTTTTTTTCTTGTTTTGAATGTCATTTTCCAACAAGCAGTTGTGTTTTGGACACTTTTCTATGAAATTTACTAAGAGATAAGCATGTCTTTGTACATTATTCGTTTTTAGTAGTTTTTTTAATACTTCTATTGATTTTTATACTGAAATATTTATTTCTGCCTTATTAACAAGTAACTTGTTTTCAGTCTCCTGGCATCTAGACTCTAAGACATTTTAGTTGATTTATTTATCTTTTAAAATAGTAAATAATTTGTAATACCTTTAATAGTGATGCCATTATCATTTCCTTCTTCATTATAATTTTTACATTCACCTAAAAATTACATAAGGTTAACTAGGGTCAAAGATCTAGAGATTTGAAGCAATATCTTAGATATTTTTACTATGTATTTCTCTTTTCTTCTGTATTTCATTACTAGATACTAGAATTTTAGAATATCAGGGAATTGTAGCCATATTCTTCATTGACTCAGCCTGATAGCAAGATGATGACCTTACTATATACAGGGTGAGAATAAAATGATACATACTTTTGAATCTATGTATTAATTTTCATTAAATTAATTATTTTCAGAAAGTGTCTTATATATTGAATATAATTATTTATTTGTGTGAAGTAGCTTTTTCTTTAGTCCAAAAACACTACCCTGATTAATATCTTCATGATACATATTTCTTAGTTTAAATTAGGACATTTTCATAATTAATAAACAAAATTAAACTGGGCAAAATGGTTGATTATCTTTTTTCTCTATGTATGTTTTCAGTTAGATAATAGTCTGATCTATGTTTGAACAAGAAGCTATAGGCTTGGGAAATAAAAGTGAAAGTTTAGAATACTTTAATAGTCTGTGTACAGTTGGCAGTATAAAACATCTTGACATACAAGGTTCTCCTTCACCACCACCCTTCGATCTTAAAACAGAGATGAGAGGATAAAAACCAGTAGTGTATTCCCCTTTGTGGCATAAAAAAAATAATATGGGGAAAACAACTCTATCAAGTATTTGAAACGTATTACCCACATTCCTTTCCACCATGCCCTGGCAATTTTTTCTACATTAACTACCACCAAATACAGTTAAGGAAATGTGTCACAACAATTTGTATTTTACCTTCCTGGTGGATTTCCAGTCCTTATATTGTGGAAATTCATTCCAGAACTATTGGCTATAGAACTGAATTCACTAAGTTATATCCACACTAAAGCTTCTCCAAAAGAGCATACTTATTAAAATATCTAAAATGCCTCATCATATGATAGTCTAGTTTATAAGGATGCAGCACAGAACCTGTGGATCACTTTTGAAGAAAGCTATAGCAGATGGCTTGCTATCTTGTATTATGCACTCTTAGGAAAATTTGGATAGATTGTCTCCATTCTAACACAAGAATTCTACAACTTAGAGTAATATGTAGGGGAGAATAGATTAATTGTGTTAGTTAAAATTGAGCACAAACAGTAAGTGCCAATGATTAGCAAGTCTTTAATTTGTATAAACCAATATAGTATTTTCCTAAATTTCCAGGAGAAAATAAAGAGAAGACAAAGGATATGTGAACAGATGTTTTTGTGTGTGTGTGGTTGATAACAACCACATTGTATACTGTCACACATAGCCCCCTTCGATTAAATTTGAGTTTATATATGGAAATATGCATTCCAGGTTAACCTGTGTCAATACTTCTTACTTAGTAACATTTCAGAAAACTTTTGAATCAGTAGATAGTAAATAGTCTCTGGCAATTTAAAAAAATGGACTCTGCACCCATATTATTCCTGAGAAGAAACTGGAAAGTTATCACAAAATAAGACACTTGTTATCAGCTAAAATTGTGAAAAGCAGAAAAATTAAACAAACTTTATATCTGACAACATGACATTCATTCCACATGCATTTAACAGAGATTTACTATATGAACACTGCAGGCATGGTCCTGGGCTAGGTGCTATGGGATACAAAGAAGCACGTAATATGAACCCTGTCCTTAACGTACTTACACCATATGTGAAGAGACAAATAATTATGCATTAATAGCTACTGAACAATTCATGAGTTAGCATAAGCCAACATCACAAGGCATGATATTATCTGAAAAATCAAATGTGAGGATTAGATTATCAGTGTTATGTGTGTTTAATGAAGAGAGAGCAATGTGGTTTGAAATAATCAGGGGACACTTTCTTGAAGAAGTAGAACTTGAGCTGAGCCATGAAGTGGTTCAAGATGTTAAGGAATTGTGTAGATAGCAGTAAGGAATGGGAATTATTCTGTGTCTGTAGAAAAATGAATCGTAAATTCTTAAAAAAAAACTGTAATTAATGATTGCAGGATTACTTTTTGGAAAGAAGATTATTAGTGAAGAGCAATGATAGAGTAGCAATCGTGGACCCCTAGGTTAAGTTCAGTGCTACCCTGACTTGTTCCTATTGTCATAATTCCTGTGTTCCCAAATTACTTTGCTGGGACAATTTTATTATTTCCTAGTCCCAAATCATCATCAGTCAATAAACTGCCATGTGCCATGTTTTACTAATAAACAAAAGCAAAACAGCTGAGCATATATAATATGGCACAGAGGACTTTCATCTTATGATTGTGGACTAGCTAGCTAGCCCTATTTTGTAGAAGGATCACCCACAGATGTTTCACAGAAAGAGAAGGCAAAGAGAGAGAAAGAAATCCTCCAACTGAGACTATATATAGTTATTCTTACTAGGCCATCTGCATGAATGATGCAAGCTGTGCCAAAATATTAAATTTAAATGTGCCATATTCTGTGCATGTCTATAAAAAGAAAAGTACAGGCAGACCAGCGAGTTAGACAGATATATTGAAAGTTATTTTTCACCTTAGTGGTTTCAAGGTGTGCCTGCATGGGTTATGGGTTGTTATTGAGGTCAATTTTGTACTGCCTTCAAGGTCAGTGGTGGACTTTCTCTTCTTTTTTTAGTTGAATAGAAGAGGCACATATACCCAAAAGTCCTCCAAGTTCAAATAATTAATTTAAGAGTAGCTTCTTTTCTCCTGGAGTTTATAATTAGCATTAAATGGAGGAAAGAAAAAAATGTATTAAATCTTTGTTTCCCCAGATGGAAAAATCAGATTCATTAGGTTTTTCTTCCTCTGTGCCCACTATCTAGCTTGTATTCTAGCACAGGAACCTACAGTTTCTGAATTTTTCTAGGTGGATTCAGTTTTGATACTGGCTGGTTTAGAAGGTCCCTGGCATATTCCAGGCTAGCAAGAAAGAAGAACTTTGCCTCCTGAGGAAGACTAAGTCTGGATCAGGTCTGCAAAAGGGTCATTTTCTCTAAAGATGCCTTTGCTGTTGCAAGAAAGTGTTTCCTGTTCACTTTATATTCATATATATATATATATATATTCAAAGCATTGCCTTGGCTTTCATCTTGTAACTCTCTCTTTGCATCCTAGATTATAAGCCTCTAATTTTTTGTTCACTCACAGTAGTTACAGTAACTATTAATAATAGAGTAATATAAACCCTTCCCAATTTAAATGACTTTAGAAAGGAAAAAAATTGTACTGAATATTTACTATATAGTATGCTTATTCTAGATATTCTAACTTATGCTATCTCACTGAATGCTTAAGACATCCATGGGACTTGTATCTGTTACCTATTAACTTTTAACAGTACCACACTTAAAAATTAATTCCACTAGCACAGTGTGATGAGGTTATGGACAATAATGACCATTTTATCAATGTAGACTCACCCAGAAGCACTATACATTTTTTACTTTTCCAGAATGTTGGACAACATGAAAGTGAGCTGCATTTCAGAAAATTAAATTTATTGGGATCTTCCCAGGATACATTAGAGAAATCATCCCACTCAGTCTATTTGATTTAGAGATGACGTTTCAGTGCAGGTATATGGATAGTGTTTTTAGAAGTTTTGTTGTTTTGTTTTGTTTACTAACAGTGATGTTAAAGCTGTTTGTTGTTATAAACCTCACTCAAGTATAAAGAACATTGAGTTCTAGTATTTGCAACTTCCTGCTGAGCAGATGTTTTGACATTTTTTGTTTCTGGATTCAGATCGGAACTTTTGGCTACCACATGAGAGACTGTATCCACTGAGTGTAGAAGTTAGCCATAGTGTAAAGAAACATATTGTAATAGAACTCACCTTCTAATCCAAACCCCTAAACTTCTGCAAGTGTCACGTAAGCAGTCCTCTGTGGGCATTAAATTTTGTTAATGCAAAAACTGGATGGGATGAATTTTAGGTTGTAGTTGCAAGATTCTTGCCTTTTTAACTTATTCAAATCAGTCAAGAAAGAAAATTCGGAAAAATCTGTGCATTATCTGCCTTTTCCCTTACTTCTCTGGTGCTTATGTAATTTAAGGAGCCAGAGAAAACTATAATGTAAATTATATCCAGGAGAGACTTTCTGGGAAGATGTTTTTCTCCCAGCTTCAGCTATGAGAAGACAGTTTACTCATTATGACCTGAATGGGCTGTCACAGCACACTCATAAGACCTGAACATCATTAAATCTTAGCTCAGTGTCTTTCTTGTTCCATTGCACAAAACAAGTAAATGCTTTTTGTGATCAATTGCATACATTGATTTTGTGCATGGATTCTTTAAAAAAGAAGTAAATGAGGGAGAAAAGGTGGATACATCAGTGATATTTGGTCTTAGTGCACACATACTCATTTTAGTGACCCATGAATACTGGTTTGCTTAAGACACACAATCAGATGCAACAGATTAGCCTCAGGCTTTGCTGATTTTGCCTTTGGCATGTTGGATGTTGTTTTCCATCATGACACACAGAGACTGGAAATAACTAAAGAACAAAACTGAAGCTTAATGAGATCAATTGTGTTGCATTCTCCACATTATATTTACCCTCTTTGTACGTGGTGTGGCTATTCCCGTAACAATTTTGGATGATGATGCTAAAGAATCTTTAGCTACTTTTCTCATGAACTTTAATTCTGGTATTATGAGTCTTAAAGTAAGTTTGTTGTTATTATATTCTAAATACTTTAACAATATATTTCCTTATTTAATACTTCAGAAAAGTTCTGAGGCACTATAGTAGATATTGATGATTGCCTATCCAATAGTAATCCAGCCTTCCCATTCCTCCTCTCTAATAGAACCCTAATTTTTCTTTAGGTATCACTTCTATCCTTGAGGTTTTACATTTAATGGAAGTCAATGCCTTTACTATTCCAGGGGATGAATGACAATGCATAGGCAAAATTAGTGACATCAGTTTCCTGACCAGTAATTGGTTTCATTATAAGCATAGGACAGACTTCTGACCAATGAGACTTGAGAGGAAGTCTGTTTGGGAGCACGTAGGACAAACATTCCTTGATGATTAAATTTTAAAAAAAGATATATACAAGAATAGGTCCTTTTGTTCTTGTTTTTCTGGATATTTTCATGCGTTTACCTAATTCCTGAAAGTGCTACAGCTATCTTGTTCCCATGAGGAGATCTAAACTTAAATGCTTGGAATGGCAGGCTAAAACTTCACAAAGAACCTTGGTCTTTCATGTTGTCACCAAGATATTGAATAAACTAATCCTAGAATCACTTTATCCTTGGATTTATTTTTATGTTAAATAATACATATCATATTGTTTAAGCTGTTTGAGTCAGGGTTTTATGTTACTTTCAAGTAAAAGAATCTAAATTGATATAAATACATATTATCTTCATTTATCAGATGAAGAATCTGAGGTTCAGAGATGGTAACTGAATTGCCCAATGTCTTAGAGACAAAAATTGGGAGGGCATAGATTCATATCTAGAGTTAGATGGTTATAAGTTTTCTACTATTTTCACTGCAACACAGAGATTACTGTGGTATATTGCCACATTCATATATTGTTTAAATGCTTCTGTTATTCATCTAATTTAATATTAGAAAGCAAAGTAGCAAAGTCTGGGAAAATACTACCCAAATTTGTTGGCTAACTTGGTATCTATTATAGTTTCTGACCCTGAGTAGCTACAATATATATATATTTTTTTACCAAAGTCTGGAGTTTTTGAACATCATACTGTACTTCCAACAGCATATTGGCTATTTCCACCTTGATATCACAGTCATCTCTTCTTCAACATGTCCATTATTGAAATCAATACCCATTCCACCTTCTGCATTCCATATCTTCATTTATGGTACAAAAATTTATCCAGGAACCTAAAGCAAATATCTGGAAATCATTCCAACATGTCTATCACTCCTCATGGCTGAGTCATAATGATATTTTGTTATTTTTATCCTGTAAATATCTTTTTTCCACCTTGCTAATGTATACTATACTTAGAAATTGGGATCTATGCCTTGGAGCATCTTGCATATTCAAAACACACAAAAAATTGTTAAAGACTACATGGATCTTTCTATAACTCAAGATTCAGTGCTCAGCCCTGGCATAGTATGGCCAACAACTCCAAACATCTACTCTTACAGGTAGTACTACTCGGGTCCCAGGGACACTTTCTTCCATATCCCTTACCTTATGTCTTTGAACCAAATGATGATTGCATTTAAATGTCATGAAGGTTTGTGGATTGTACCAATGTTGGAGCTGGGCACTACTTTGGAGTACGAGGAAGATTTAGGCAGCAGAGGTACATATCTAAGTGAAAGGTAAATAAACTTGTCACAACCTTTTTCTCAGATGTTATAAATGTCATAGATTCTTACATAACAAAATATCATTTCTGAGTGGTACCAAACAGGCATTTTTCTTATTTCTCTTCATGTTCCAATCCACAGTTCTAGATGAATTTGCACATCATGACATATATTAGCTGAGGAACGTTTTGCATTGTTGAACAATTCATAGTACTTTTACATACCTATGTATGTATTTCCAGATGTTATATGAATCAAGCACAATACTGATTCTTTATTTTGGCAACTACATTAATATTAGAATGTTAGAAATACAAAATGCTCTACTTTATAAAATAATTTAATAAGATTTAATTAGGGTTTAGTTAAATTAAAAGTCTTTCAGGCTTATTTACATAACTTTGAAAACATAACTTTGATTTCATTAGTTATAATTTGTATTTTGTCTTTTAAGGTCAATAAATTATCTCTGAATATTTTAGAAGAAAATGAAAATATAAAATATTTTAAATTTTGTTTTATATTTACCTAAATTTACATTTTTCTTAAAAATATATCCAAATTCTGTACCCTTTGAATACAACTAATTTTTTAATTCTTTAGATTTATTAAGATGAGGAAACATTCAGATAATAAAAATAGATAATGTTAAAGTAGAACATAGAAAAGAAGTAAAGATAAAAAGAAATAGAAAAATATTGTGTGTTTAAAGTTTTAAAAATAAGATCAATGAAAGTAAGCAGATTTCTGTTGAGCATGACCCCCACAGAAGTCATTAACAGGGCAAGACATACATTCTTTATTTAATGCAAAGTTAATTCCGGATTACAACAAGGAATTTAAGCAAGGAAATTATTCTCATCAGGTCCACAGTTTGAAGAGATCAGATGAAATCCTTGAATCTTTTTTGTTTTGCTATAAGAAATTTAATTACTACTCAAAACAATGAAACAGAAAAAGAATTTATTCATATAAAATTCACAATTCAGATGCAACAAATGCAGCAACTCTGGCTAGTCCATTAGGTGATGAAGGGAATTACATTCATGAAATCCAGAAAAATGAAACATGAAACTCTGAATCTTTACTATGTTTATTGGATTATGATCACGGAAAATGGCTGTCATATCCTTATGACAGCATGACAATGTTTCTAGCATAGAATAATAAAATTTTATTTAATGCTATATTTTCCCCAATTAGATGAGCATAACACAACATTTAGTATTTAATTTTGCACCAAAATTCTTTCAAATGAAGAAATAAACTATGGAAAATGGATTTTGTATTCTACATTCAGAAACAATGTATCATCAACCTCACTGTACATTTTATACCCAGTCCTCAAGGTCAGCTTGGGTCAATGAAGGTACTTATGACACTGAAGCAGTTAGATTCATAATTAAAGAACACAAAATGTCACTTGCATATACGCAACTACTGGAACTAATGAAAAAGGTTAAATAAACAACAACAATTAGCGTTCAACAAAAACAAAGAAAAATATAGAACATTTTCATGATGTTCTTATAATAATATGTGTCCAATATTTAGCAAGCATAATAGTGCACACTATTTATAGGAAAACAAAAATTTTAGATTTATTAGATATCATTTTGAATTCTTTTGGCTACACTTGTAAAATGAATAAAATAAATTATCACTATTTAGGATGGAAAACCAAAACTAAATTTTTTTAATTTAATAGATTAAAAAGTAAGAAAATAAATCATATATACAATTTAAAAAGTAAATTTTATTTAGTACACCTTGATTATAGCAGGGAAAATTCATGTTGAATAAATAACATTTAATATAAAAAGTACAGGTTTTGATTTTGTAAGGGACTGAAAAATTATTTTCAATGTTAAGCATTGATTTAAAGGATTTTTCAGAGTGAGCCTGTTAATGATATGAACAAGTTTGTTTTTTTAAAAACAAGTGTACAAGACAAAATTTTGGCTGAAAATATAGAAGCATTTTTTGTGTGCCATGTACAGAGCACATATTGAGCATATTGAATTTGATACTGGTAGGCATGGCCTCAAATGTACTGATAGTAATGATATTTTCTTTTAACAATTGAGATGTTAGACCTGCAAAATAACAATTAAATACAATCATTTCCGGTGTTTTGTCCCAAACTCTGTGAGTTTTAGTGAATAGTTTTTTGCCCATTTCCACTGCCATTGTCTTATTTTAAACCTTCGATTATCTCTCAGCCTCAATATTTTAATATTCTTCTAACAGCTCCTACCCTCACCACATCCTCAGATTCTCTCTTCATACAATCCTCAGAAAATTACTTGGAAAATATTAAAATGCCACTATTCTGTTTAAAATTCTTTAGTGATACTTTATCATCTGTAAGATAAAATCCAAACTCTTTGGCAGACATCTAGTAACCTTCATGAATGGGCCCTTGCTTACTATATTTTCAGCCTCTTTTTTCAACATTCTCTCCATAGTCACCCTTCACTGTAGCCAGGTCTAATTTGTGGAACCAGTGCAAAACTTTTTCTCAAATGTTATTAACAATTTCAAAATGGTGATGTCAGATTATTAAATAAAGCATGGGGTCCTTCTGAGTGGGGGGCGATGTGCAGCTACACATGAAATCAGACCTGACTTCAGCCACCCCAAATGATTTGAACATCTCCACTCATTTCTCACTTATGCACCTTTGCATATCCTGTGATTTTTGCTATAATGCGTCTTTCCCCATTTCTTTTAAGAATTTTCAACCAAGTTAAAAAATGTTTCCTCCTCTAGAGTTCCATAATACTTGAGGCGTAACCCCATTATAATACTTTCCACATTACTACTACGTGTTTACATTTGTTCACAAATCTTTCTCTTTCACCAGTCTCTGGAAATGTTTAGGGCAGGGATCGTATCTTTATTCATCTCTGTGTCTTTAGCCTCAAGATCTACTACAGAAGAGGTGCTCTGAAAGGTAGATAACAACCTTTATGTGGCTTAAGTTTCTCCAGTGTGAAAAGAAAATAACTTATACTTCCCACTTAACTTGCAGAAATTAAAGAACTGATTAAGTTGCAGAATTGCTTCAACGATGGTACCAACATATCATGAAGAAGCTGTGTATTTAATCACTGTGCTGTGCTCATCTACAAATATTGATGAAGCTTCTTTCAGTGACATTTGCAGACAAAATGAGGAATATGACCCAATATATTTTTATTGGGTCAATGGAGAAAAATATGACGGCTGATGCTATGTCTTTTGGTTAAACTGACAGGGTAACAATATCTGAGAGCAGCCATTTATCATTTTAGACTGTATCTCACTATTTAATCATACTTTATTTGCTAAGGGGACAGAGGATAGCTCTGACAAAACTTGTGACTATTAACATTATGGATCTAGTTATGAAAAACACTTCAAATTTTATATTTTTGAGAAGCAAAACATTCACACAAAAGTAACCAGAATGCAGAGGTTTGTAAGAAGGAAATCCAATAAGTGTTTGTTGTAAAGCACATATAGGTACTAGATTCTAGAGCATTGAGTTTTCTATATAGTGTTACTGAATTAAGGCCTTTCTGAAAGGCCTTGGCTTTCAGACCACTTACTTAGAAATGCATGTGTTTTAAAATACGATTAGCCGTGCCATAACTATGGAAGCCTGCACGCCTAGAGCCCTTGCTCCACAACAAGAGAAGCCAATGCAATGAGAAGACCGCGCACCGCAACAAAGAGTAGCCCCCTCCCCTCGCTGCAACTAGAGAAAGCCCGCTTGCAGCAATGAAGACCCAATGCAGCCAAAAATAATAAATAAATAAATACAAATAAATTTATAAAAAAATAAATAAAATAAAATATGATTAGCTTCTGAACCTGTGCCAAGGAACAAAGACCAGAATGATGGGGTCCTTCTGATGCATGCTTTTGTTGGATATTATGTCCTGTCACATTTGAACAAGAATCTCAGTTTACTAGGTATGTCTGAAAGAAATCTTATTGCTGTTAAGAAAGTCCTTACCTTGATAGATCAAATTTTGCTTTATGATGATCATCAGAAAATGCATTTACCATGATTCAAAAGTGCAATATTACAAAGCTCCTTATGAAGGGCTTCAGGAAATATGTCTGCATGTACACAGTGATACAGACATATAACTCCTAATATCTGTGCTTTAATTGAAATGTACTCTATTTGGCTTATTGAGATTTTAGATAGTCATTTCTTCCATTTGGATACACTTTGGGGTAGGGGGTTTCTTACACTACAGAATTTCTCTACCCTGTATTTAAAGGTGATGTTAAAGAAAATATTGTGTCTCAACTAATAACAATAAAAAAAAAACATGTATTGAGTGAGGCTCAGAAATATTAAGTGACTTATCCAAGGTCGCATAGATAGAAGGACATCAAGTCAGGACTTCAGCCCAAATCATTTTGAAACCAAAGCCCATGTTCCTATCCACAATGATTCTACTTCCTGATCATAAGCTACTATTTGAACCTGATAGGTGAATGAAAGCTACACCTCACAGCATTAAGGGAAACATAATTAAATAACAGTAGCACTTATTGAGTGTACATTATATGCTAAGCAAATTTGGAAATTTTTATATATTTTTGACTTAATTATTTGAACATCCCCTTGAATAAGTACCCATAAACAACAAATAAGAATTAAGAATCAGAAAAATTTAAATAGTTTTCTGATATCACAGAGGTAAGATATTGTGGGAAATGTGTTTTATTCTAAAGCCCATGGCCTTATTCACTAAACTAGGGCTATAGATCAGCAATGCTGTTTTTGCTCTGACTGAATTTCTATAATGCTGTGCAGTGCCGTTATTTAAGGTAGTGTTAATTCAGCAGCTGTCATCACAGCAGAAATTAGCTTCACTGCTACTAACATATTAAAGCAACAGTAACAGAGCATGGTGCCACAGGAAGGGCTAAGTGACAGCATGAAGGAGTCTGGGACAGGCAGAAAATACACCCTACCTACTTAACTTTGCCTAGATCAGTCTCTAATAAAATGTCTCCTTGTGACATACATTCTCCACTGAAGTTTCCATCCATTGTTGTTCAGTAGTATTCTGGTCATTTTCTTACATCTTGTTTAGAATCAGACAGGCTACTAAAGATTAGGAGAAAGGGTTTGCAAATTCATAAATGTCTCTTCTTTCAGTTTTAACATACTTTAGCCATTCATGGAGCTACTGTGTACATTCTTCCCAGTTGCAGGTCTTCATCTTTATTCTGAATGATAAGGCAAAATTATATGGATGTCTCAGCTCTTTATCTTAATCCTGAAATGGATGTGAAGAGTTAAGAAAGAAAAATGTATAATTTAAAAATCTTTAGAAAAAAGGCTCTTAGAGACCACCAAGCATACCAAAATAAAGCAACATTCTTCACATTCCTGAAGTTGAGTCTCTTGTCTACCAATTACATTGCATTAAAATTGGTTTGTATTCATCTAATGAATGAATTATTGAAATTTCCTAGGGAAATAAAACTCCCACTTTTCTCAAAGCCTAATGTTTCAGCAAATATATTGAGCATTGGTGAAGTAATTTCAGTCTCTCATTTATTTAATATATTACAGATGGATATCTGTTTAAGTTATAATGGGTCATTTCTGCCAAGAGGCAAGCCCTTCAGAGTTTAGCAGGGAAAACACATGCATGCTTCATGTATCCTTAATTTAGTGTGAGATTCTCCATTTTTTTATCTCTGGAAAGGAGTTCTGTCAGCAGGATGCTTCTCTGTGAGGAAGTAAATTAGTTTGAGCGTGGCGGAAATCCCACTATCCAATGCTTATTGTCTCTCCCAATCCTGATGCAACATGCCTCACCACAAAAGAGAAATACTGAATCATTGCAATCTTTAGCATCTTTCAGCAATATTTCTGACCATCCACTTATAATTAGATGTACCCACAATTTTTCTTTAACTATTTGGTATAAGAAGTCTTTCCTTTTTTTCCCACATTTTCCTACATTCATGATTCTGACCAAAGTAAACCAAAGTTTACTTTGTCTATCCTGTGTTTCCATGTTTCACAAATTTTGGCTCAGTCTATCCTAATAAGTGACTGAATCAAGCTTGATCTATCTTGCATGTATTTCTATAACTGTTTTTTTTTAATCCTTTGCTAGAAATCTTAAATGGATTAGAATATGTACCTCTGAGATCAGAATAGGTGGTTTGGTCATAATTCATTTCTCACTTTGATAGGTGCTTATTATAAAAGATTTAGAAGAAAACATAGGGGATGTATTTAAATAATCCTGGCCTTTTAAAGCAATTCAATTAAATAAAAAAATAAAAATTAGATAAATGTGACTTTATAACATTTTAATTATATGCATTGAGGGACTTCCCTGGTGGTCCAGTGGTTAAGACTTCACCTTCCAATGCAAGGGGTGTGGGTTCGATCCCTGGTCAGGGAGCTAAGATCCCACATGCCTTGTGGCCCAAAAACCAAAACATAAAACAGAAGCAATACCGTGACAAATTCAATAAAGACTTTAAAAAAATGGTCCACATCAAAAAAATCTTTAAATTATATGCACTGAAAATTATACCATAAATAAAGACAAAAATGTAAATGGCAAGGTGAAAGTGGAAGGTAAAATATACCTCTGACAAGACATTCTTTCCTTACTTACCAAAAATCCTAAAAATCAGTAAGTAAAATCCAACAGCACTATAGAAAAAGCAGCCGAGCACATATATAGATAATTCACAGAAAAGTGCAAATGACTTTTAAACATATGAATTAAAGTATAACATCAATAATAGGAACATTTATACAAATTGAAACTATGAGATGCAATTTTTTTTGTCTATAATTTTGACATTATTTAAAATGTTTGATTTTATATTACATTGTAAATGCTGTGGGGAAAGAGGCACTCTGACAAACTGTTGGTGGGACTTAACTTTGTACCACTTCTTTAGAAGACAAATTAGTAATACCTATCAAAGTAACAAAATGCACATACCATGAATCCCAGCAGTTTCACTTCTAGTAATTTTACCTTTTGCCATAGGTATTTTCATGTGTTAATACACATATGTACAGTTGCATATATATATTTAAATTTCTATTCATACACATATCTACATATACATACACATATATACATGCAAGTATATGAGTAAAGTAATAGAATATCCTTGGACAGATACACCAGAAACTGGTAACAGTAGTTGCTTTTTGAGTACAGTAAGCATGAGGGTTGAGGTTTCTGGGGAACTCAGTGATCGGGGTTCATTGATGAAAGAGAAACATCCTTTTCACTCTATTCCTTTTTGTATTCTTTGATTTTTAACATATGCATTATATATTAAGATATATTTAATTATATATTTTACATATGTATTATCTACTTTAAATATTTTAAAAACTAAAAGGTCTATTTTTGGTGCCTAGATATCTGAGCTTCTAAACTAAGAAATGGATCCTGTGTGTGAATTTAACAAATGATTTAAAAGAGAAGGTCAAATTGGAAATGCAGAGCTTCAAAGTAAACAACTCTTAGTCTAGGACTAGTATGACGTGCAGATAGTGGCTTTGAATAGAAAATAATGTGGACTTAATAATCAAACAAATCTCACCTAAAATCCTAGCTCTACCATTTACTAATTATGTAGTCTGAGTCAAGTCACCAAATTGTATGAAATTCAGTTTCCACATCTTTAATACTGGCATGATAATGCTTATGTCATAGTGTGTTTCAAAGGATTCAATGAGACAATATGTGTAAATTGACTAATAGGGGGCTTGTTGTATAGTAAGCCCTCAATAAATGTTCATTTGTAATTTTAGAAAATTATTGTAGTGGAGAATACCACTGAACAATGACGTTAGAATATGTGAATTTATTTTTTCTTGGTTTTATCCCTAATTAGGCATAGGTGATACAAACCACTTATTTAAAGATTCTCAAGTTTCTCATATGTAAAGTTAGAATAATTATTTCTATCTCACATGCCTCATGGAAATTTGAAAGACTGATATGAGATTATGTGTACGTAAGAGCCTTGAGTACTACAATACACAGAGGAATTAATCCCATCCCAGAAAGTTTAATTTATTCTTTTTTTATAGATCTCTCATGATGAAGATTCTGCAGCCAGACCCTAGATATTTTGAGGCTGCCTCTGGACTTCTATTTGGGTTATGATTCACTGGGCAAGGGAATATGTTTGAGGAAGTATGTGAAAAAAAGCCATCTCCACAACCCTCGTCATGTGGCCTACTTCCTTTCATTTCTTACCCTTCTTTTCAGGACATGAAATGAGCAGATGTGTTGGATTCCATTCTGAACCGCCCTGCATCCCTTTCTTGTTTGACTGCCTGGGGTAAATCACTGACTGAATGCAAACATTTTTATCTGTTTGGATAAAACCATTAACCTATTACAACACA
This sequence comes from Aethalodelphis obliquidens, assembly GCF_003676395.1. Lineage (NCBI taxonomy): Eukaryota > Metazoa > Chordata > Mammalia > Artiodactyla > Delphinidae > Aethalodelphis > Aethalodelphis obliquidens. The sequence goes on along the minus strand of NW_020838050.1, from coordinate 1,889,136 downwards.
CTTTTCTTGGATTATGGTCTGAATTGCAAACATAAAATGGAAAAGGAAAAAAGACTAGGGGGGAGTCTAAGAAAGGAACAAAGCATGTGGTCTGCCAGGAAAGACCTTATCTACTGGTGGTGGATGAGAAATGGTGGGGTTTATTGGGCAGCTGCAAGTAACAGTAAAAGTTCCCAGTAAAGGAAAGGAGTATTGAAAAATATGATGGATTATCTTCATAATTTTGCCCAGGGTCACACTAAGGTTCTAGTCCCTGAATGCCTGAGGGAACTTGTGTATAGACTCAGAGTAAGAAGGGGACCTTTGAGACCTGTTATAGACTGGATGTTTCTTTCTTCCAAAAACTCATTTGTTAAAATAAATGATGGCATTTGGAGGTGGAACATTTGGAAGGTCCTTAGGTCATGAGGGTAGAGCCCTCATGAATGGGATTAGTATCTTTATAAAAGAGACCCAGAGAGTTCCCTTGTCCCTTTCACCATGTGTGTATATAGTGAGGATGAACGATCTATGAACAAAAAATATCTCTTCACTAGACACAGAATATTCTGGAGCCTTAATCTTGGACATATAGCCTCTAGAATGATGAGAAAAAAATTGCTTAAGCCATATAGTCTATGGAATTTTTTATAGCAGCTGGAAATGGACTAAGACAAGATCCTTCATTGCCATCCTCCAAAACTTGAATCCCCTCTACAATATTTTAAATAAATGAATATGAAGTATCTTTGCTTGATGAACTCCATTGACAGATAACTCACTAATTTCCCAGACAATCAATTCTACCTTTATTTCCCCTAAAAAACATTGGAAAAAATTTTCTCTTAATTTATGTTATGTATTAATACAGGTTTTATTGCTATTACATGTAACAGTTCTTCAGCTATCTGAAGACAGAAATGAAAGCACTTGGACATCTCATTACTCTAAGTTCTATGTTCTATTAATTCTTCCTACTCTGACATGATTTTTTATCCCTATATTATCCCAGAACTTTTCTATTCTTTTTTATACTTTTACTGAAGTATAGTTGAATTACAATGTTATATTACTTTCAGAGTACAATATAGTGTTTTGATATTTTTGTATATGATGTCCCATATAAACTGATTATAAAATATTGGCTGAATTCCCTGTGCTGTATATTACATCCTGGTATCTTATTTATTTTATATCTTGTAGTTTGTACCTCTTAATCCCCTTCCACTATCTTGCCCCTTTCTTCACCCCTCTCCTCACTGGTAGCCACTAGTTTGTTCTCTGTATCTATGAGTCTGTTTATGCATTGTAATATTTGTCTGTTTTAAATTTTAGAATCCACATATAAGTGAAAACATACAGCATTTATATTTCTCTGTCTGATTAAAGAAAATACCCTCCAGATCCATTTATGTTGCTGCAAATGGAAAAATTTCGTGTTTTTATGCTTGGATAATATTCCATTATATATGTGTGTGTATATATATATATATATATATATATATATATATATATATATACATATATATATATATACCAAAACTTCTTTATTCATTCATATGTTGATGTACACTTATGTTGCTTTCATATCTTGGCTATGGTAAATAATGCTATTAACATTATGTGCATTTATCTTTTCAAATTTGTGTTTTTGTTTCTTTGGATATATATCTAGGAGTGGAACTGCTGTATTATATGGTAGTCCTATTTTTAATTTTTGAGGAACCCCATAATTTTTTCCATAGTGGCTTCACAAATTTACATTCCCACAAACAGTGTACTATGGTTCCCTTTTCTCTACATCCTCACTTGTTATTTTTGATCTTTTTCATAATAACCATTCTGACAGGTATGAGGTGATACCTCATTGTGGTTTTGATTTGCATTTCCCTGATGATTAGTGATGTTGAGCGTCTTTTCATGTGCCTTTTGGGAATCTTATATCTTCTTTGGAAAAATGCCTACTCAGGTCCTCTGCCCATTTTTTAATCAGGTTGTTTGGGGTTTTAGTTTTGATATTGAGTCATATGAGTTATTTATATTTATTTAATATTAACCTCTTATCAGATTTATTGTTTGCAAATATCTTCTCCCATTCATTAGGTGCCTTTTCATTTTTCTCTTGGTTACCTTCAGTGTGCAAAAGATTTTAAGTTTGAAAAGGTTCCATTTGTTTATTTTTGCTTTGTTTCCCTTGCCTGGGAAGACAGATCCAAAAGAAATTTTTCCTAATATCTATGTCAAAGAGTGTACAGCTTATATTTTCTTCTAGAAATTTTATGATTTCTCATCTTACATTTAGATCTTTAATCTACTTTGAATTTATTTTTGTATATGGTGTGGAGAATGGTCTAATTTCTTTTTGTTTACATGTAGCTGTCCAGTTTTCCCAATGCCACTTATTGAAGAAACTATCTTTCCCCATTGTATATTCTTGCCTCTTATCATATATTAATTGATCATATGTGTTTATTTCTGGGCTTTCTATTATCTTCCATTTATCCATGTGTCTGTTTTTGTTACAGTCTAATACTGTTTTGATTACTGTAGCTTTGTAGTATACTCTGAAGTTAGGGAGCATAATAACTCTAGTCTTGTTCTTCTATCTTGAGACTGCTTTGAATAATTTAGGTCTTATGTGGTTCCATACAAATTTTAAGAGTATTTGTTGCCGTTCTGTGAAAAATGACATTGATATTTGGATAGGTATTGCATTAAATCTGTAGATTGCTTTGGATAGTATGAACATTTTAATGATATTAATTATTTCATTCCATGAACACAAGATATCTTTCCATTTACTTGTATTGTCTTCAATTTGCTTCATCTGTGTCTTATAGTTTTCAGAATATAAGTCTTTAACCTCCTTGGTTAAATTTCATCCTAGATATTTTATTCTTTTTGATATGCTTGTAAATGAGATTGTTTTCTTGATTCTCTTTCTAAAGGTTCATCATTAATGTATAGAATAGCAACAGATTTATATATTAATCTTGTATCCTGCCACTTTACTGAATTAATTTATTAGTTCTAAGTTTTTTGGTGGAGACTTTAGGGTTTCTATATATAGTATCATGCCAACTGCAAATACTGAGAGTTTTACTTCTTCCCTTCCAGTTTGGATACCTTTTATTTCTTTTTCTTGTCTCACTACCATGGCTAGGAAATCCAATACTATGCTAAACAAAAATGACATGAGTGAGCATCCTTGTCATGTTCCTTATCTTAGAGGAAAAAATTTCAATGTTTCACCATTGAGTATGATGGTTTTGTCATAAATGGCCTTTATTATGTTGAGATACATTCCTTTTGTACCCACTTTGCTGAGAGTTTTTATCATAAATAGATGATGAATTGTGTCAAGTGTTTTTTCTGCATCTATTGAGAAGATCATGTGATATTTATCCATTGTGTTGTTAATGTGGTATATCACGTTGAATGACTTGAAGATATTGAACCATCTTTTCATTCCTGGGATAAATCCCACTTGATCATGTTGTATGATCCTTTTTATGAATTGTTCAATTCAGTTTGTTAATATTTGGTTGAGGATTTTTGCATTCTTCACATATATTAACCTACAATTTATTTTGTGCTATCAAGGTGGAGATGGCCTCATAGATTGAGTTTGGGAGTATTCTTTATTCTTTTTATTCTTCAATTTTTTAAATAGTTTGAGAAAGATAGATATTAACTATTCTTTATGTGTTTGCTATATTTCCCCTGTAAATCTGTCTGGGCCTGAACATTTGTGTGTTGAGACTTTTCTGACTACTGACTCAATTCCAATTCTAGTAATTGATCTGTTTAGGTTATCTATTTCTTTCTGATTCAATCTCGGAAGACTGTATGTTTCTAGAAATGTATCCATTTATTTTAGGTTGTCCAATACTTTGGTATATAGCTATTCATAATATTCTTTTTGATTGTTTGTATTTTTGTGAAAATGGTTGTACCTTCTCTTCTTTCAATTTTTATTTTGTTTTGGGGTCCTCTCTCTTTTCTTCTTGATGAGCCTGGCCAAAGTTTTATCAGTTGTGTTCATCTTTAAAAAAAAATAGCTCTTTGTTTCCTTGATACTTTCTATTGTTTTTTATCTCTATTTTATTTATGTCCTCTATGAACTTTATTATTTTTTTTCCTTCTGCTGACTTTGGACATTGCGTTCTTCTTTTTCTAGTTTCTTTAGCTGGGAGGTTAGGTAGTTTGAAATTTTTCTGATTTCTTGAGTTAGGCTTGTATTGCTATAAACTTCCGTCTTGGAACTGCTTTTTCTGTATGCTGTAGATTTTGGATTTTTTTTTGTTTGTTTGTCTCAAAGCAATTTCTGATTTCATCTTTGACCCATTCCTTTTTTATTAGCATATTTCTTAGTATCTATATATTTGTGTTTTTTCTAGTTTTCTTCCTGTAGTTGATATCTAGCTCTTTAGTGTTGTAGTCAGAAAAAGTCTTGATACAAATTCTGTCTTCTTAAATTTGTTGAGACATGTTTTGTGGCCTAGCATGTGATCTATCCTGAAGAACCTTCTATGTTCACACTTGAAAAGAATGTGTATTCTACTGTTTCTGAATGAGATGTTCTGTAGATATCTATTAAGTCCAACTGATTTAATGTGTCATTTAAGTCCGCTCTTATTGATTTTGTCAGGATGATCTATACTTTGATGTAAGTGGGGTGTCAAAGTCCCCTATAGGGGCTTCCCTGTTGGCACAGTGGTTAAGAATCCACCTGCCAATGCAGGAGACATGGGTTAGAGCTCTGGTCTGGGAAGATCCCACATGCCATGGAGCAGCTAGGCCCATGCACCACAACTACTGCAATCCATATTCCTAGAGCCCGTGCTCTGCAACAAGAGAAACCACTGAAATGAGAAGCCTGAGCACAACGATGAAGAGTAGCCCCTGCTTGCTGCAACTAGAGAAAGCCCACACATGGCAATGAAGACACAAACACAGCCAAAAATAAAGTAAATAAAATAAGTAAATTTATTAAAAAGTCCTGTATAATTCTTATATTACTGTCAATTTCTTTTTCTATCTGTTAATGTATTTATGTGCTGTTATATATTTATGTGCTGCTATATTATCTGCATATATGTTACAAATGTTATATCCTCTTCTTCTATTGACCTACTTATCATTATTTAATGCCTTTTTTGTCTTTTATTACAGACTGTTTTAGATGCTACTTGTCTGCTATGAGTATTGCTATGTCAGAGTTTTTTAATTTCCATTTGCATAGAATATCTTTTTTCATCCCCTCACTTTCAGTCTGCATGTGTCTTTAGCTCTAAAAGTGAGTCTCTTATAGGCAGCATATAAATGAGTATTGTTTATCCAATCAGCCACACTATGCCTTTTGATTGGAACATTTAGTCCATCATCATTTAAAGTGATTATTGATAGATATGTACTTATTGCCATCTGTTTATGTGTTTTGGGGTTGTGTTTGTAGTTTTGGCTCTTCTTTTCTCTTCTTATAGTCTTTTCCCTTATGGGTTGATGACTTTCTTTAATATTATGTTTGTCTTCCTTTCTAGTTTTTGCATATATATTATAGGTATTTTTGTGATTATCATGAAATTCATGTATATTTACCTTAAATATATCTACTTCTTTTAAATGGATAGTTGTTAGAGTTCAAACACATTCTAAAAGATTGCCATTTTTACTCCCTCCCCCCATGTTTTGTGGTTTTGATGTCCCATGTTTTGTGGTTTTGATGTGTTATTTTATATCTTCATGCCAATCCCTTAATTGCTTATTGTAATTATAGTTTATTTTACAATTTTGTCTTTTAACATTTATAGTAGCTTATTTACATGGTTGATCAACTGTTTTCACTATATATTTGCCTTTATCAATGGGATTTTTCCCTTGATATATATATATATATCAAATATATATATTTTTTTCCCTTGAGATACATTATATATATATATATATATATACACATATATGTAGCCTTTTGGTTTTCACTTAAAGAATACCCTTTAACATTTCTTGTAAGGTTGGTTTAGTGGTGATGAACTCTTTTAGTTTTTGTTTGTCTGAAAAACCATTTATCTCTTCTTCAATTTTGAATAATAACCTTGCCCTTATCCTAGGTTGTACTTTTGTTTTTGTCTTTCAGTACTTTAAATATATTATGACACTACTTCCTTCTGGCCTACAAAATTTCTGCCAAAAAAGCAACTGATGGCCTTATCAGGCTTCCCTTGTATGTGATGCTTCATTTTTCTTATGCTGCCTTTAAAATTCTCTAATTTTTGCCATTTTAGCTATGATATGTCTTGGTGTGAGTCTGTTTGTGTTATCTTGTTTGGAACCCTCTGTACTTTCTGTACCTGGATATCTGTTTCCTTCTTCAAGTTTGGGAAGTTTTAAGCCATAATTTCCTCAAATATATTTTCAATCCCCCTTCTCTCTGTCTTCTGTTTCTGGGACCCCTATAATATATTTATTAGTGTGTTTGATGTTGTCCCCAGGTCCTTTAAACTAAACTATTTGTAAACATTTTTGCTGTTCTTATTCAGCAGCTTCCACTATTCTGTCTTCTGGATCACTTATGAGTTCCTCTGTGTCACCAATTCTGCTCTCAATTCCTTCTAGTGTATTTTTCATTTTAGCTATTGTATTCTTCAGCTCTGACTGGTTCATTTTTATATTTTCTTTTTCTTTGCCAATGTTCTCACTGTGTTCATCTATTATTTGCCCAAGTCCAGTTAGCATTCTTATTACTATCGCTTTGAACTCTTTATCAGTTAATTTATCTTTGTTTCTTTAGGGTTTTTTCAGGGTTTTTCCCCTTGTTCTTTAGTTAGAAACAAATTCCTCAGTCTTTTCATTTGTTGAACTTTCTCAGTGCATATGAAACTGGGTGAAACAGTTACCTATTCTTGTTTTGAAGGGGTGTCTTTTTGTGGGAGCATTCCTATGTGGTCTGAATATATCCAGCAGCTTTGGTGGGAGAGCTGGGCCAAGAGGCTGTAGCAGTAGCCCTGAGGGAGTTGGGCTTCTCCTTAGTGTGATGACAGTCTCTGCCTTGGTTGTGGGTGTGGTCATAGCCTAATAGCTTGGGTCTACAATTCTGAGCTGATTTCTACTTTTTCTCTTATGGGTGTGCCTTGGTTAGAGGCTGGGTCAGGGCCAGAGGGATTGGAGCTGCACTACTGAGTCCATTCCACTCCTGCTGAAGTGTACACTCATGTACATGTTGGCAATGTTGTTCTCTGCCTTGACCAGAGGCAGGGCTGAGGCCCAAGTTGGCTCTCTTAATTCAAAGTACATGCAAGCCCATTGGCAATGGCTGCTTCTGCCTTAGTGGTGAGCAGCACTGGAGCAGGAATTGCAGGAGCAGAGGACTAGTGCAGGCTGGTGGGGGGCACACTGGGGCAGTCCTAGCTTGCCTGCTGGAACACCCAGCAGTTTTCAGTGTGCTGCCTACTCAGTGGGACAAGGAATAAGCTAGTCTCTGTGAATTTTTCAAGAGTTGCATCCCAGTTTTTTACAGCCCTCCAATAAGCCCCACTGGTTTTCAAACCAGCTAAGGGAGCTCCTCTTTCCAGTGTTGGATACCAGATTTGGGGTGCCTAATATGTGGCTTGAACCCCTTGCTCCCCAAGGAGGATCCTGAGCCTGTTATATCCCCCTCCTGCTTTGGGTCACTTGCTATGGCTGCAGGTCCTGACTAGATCTCTTCTCGCTTAACAAACTCTGTGTCATTCTGTCTTTGCAGTCGTGGTTATAGAAGAGCCATTCTGCTAGTTTTGGAGTCAAAAAAGAGGGAGTCTTTCTACTTTCTGTTGGGCTCTGCTATTGTCATAGTGTATGAGTGCTCCCCCTTCTGGTCTCATGGGCCTATTTTAATTTAGGCTTTTATTTATTAATATTCACATTTTCCCCTTTTGATCAATATATTTCTCTGAAAGTATTGTTGATCAAGAGTCAGGTTGTCTGGTTTTAAAGTTTTGGTTAAAAAAAAATAAAACTCAACAGAACTGGTGTGGATATCTTGAGAAATCTGTCTCATCAGATGTTGTCTGCTTCAATTCCAGGAAATCCTTATTTTCATGTCACCAAATGATGTGCAGTTTCAGTCAGGTTTGGTGCTTTCTTTAGGTCTGTCATGTGAATCCAAGAGTCTGTTCCCTGAAGACTGGCAGCACAAGGATAGGTCAGCAATATCTGAGAAGGGCCTTTCCAATGAGATGGAAGAGAATCCTTACAGAGGTGTCTTTTCCAATAGAAGAAATATACAGGTTTCAAGGTCTTCATCTCCTGAGAGTACACTGTCACAAGATTGTTCTATCAAACATGATTATTTTTAATAGAAGCAGTTAAACTTTTGCAATATTGAAGTATCTCTCCTTTTATCAGTTGTGGATCAAAAAAAACCCAGGAGCCCCTAATCTATAACAAAGGAAGCAAAAATATACAGGGAGTCTCTTCAATAAGTGGTGAGGGGAAAACTGGACAGCTACATGTAAAAGAATGAAATAAGAACATTTTCTAACATCTTACACAGAAATAAACTCAAAATGGATTAAAGACCTAAATGTAAGACTGACAGTATAAAACTCTTAGAGGAAAACATAGGAAAAACACTCTTTGACATAAACCACAGCAACATCTTTTTTGACCCACTTCCTAGAGTAATGAAAATAAAAGCAAAAATAAACAAATTGGACCTAATGAAACTTAAAAGCTTTTGCACACCAAGGGAAACCATCAACAAAATGAAAAGAAAACCAATAGAATATATTCGCAAATGAAGTGACCAACAAGGGATTAATCTCCAAAATATACAAACAACACATGCAGCTCAAAATCAGAAAACAAACAACCCAATCAAAAAATGGGCAGAAGATCTAGATAGACATTTCCCCAAAGAAGACATACAGATGGCCAAGAGACACGTGAAAAGATGCTCAACATCACTAATTATTAGAGAAATGCAAATCAAAACTACAATGAGGTATCATCTCACACTGGTCAGAATGGCCATCATCAAAAAATCTACAGACAATAAATGCTGGAGAGCATGTGGAGAAAAGGGAACTCTCCTACACTGTTGGTGGGGGATGTAAATTGGTACAGCCACTATGGAGAACAGTATGAAGATTCCTTAAAAAACTAAAAATAGAGCTACCATATGATCCAGCAATCCCAATCCTGGGCATGTATTCAGAGAAAACCATAATTTGAAAGGATACACGCACTACAATATTCATTGCAGCACTATAATAGACAGAACAGGGAAGCAACCTAAATGTCCATCGATGTGGGAATGGATAAAGAAGATGTGGTACATACAGACAGTGGAATATTACTCAGCCATAGCAAAGAACAAAATAATGTCATTTGCAGTGACATGGATGGACTTAGAGATTTTCATACTAAGTGAAGTAAGTCAGACAGAGAAAGACAAATATCATGTGATATTGCTTATATGTATACCATTTTAAAAAATGGTACAAATGAACCTATTTACAAAACAGTAATCGAGTCACAGGTGTAGAAAACACACTTATTGTACCGAGGGGGAAAGGTGAGGAGGGATAAATTGGGAGATTGGGATTAACATATACAGACTACTATACACAAAATAGATAACTAATAAGAACCTACTATATAGCACAGGGAACTCTATTCAATACACTCTAATGACCTATATGGGAATAAAATCTAAAAAATAGTGGATATATCTATATGTATATCTGACTCACTTTGCTGTACAGCAGAAACTAACACAACATTGTAAATCAATTATACTCCAATAAAAAATGAATTAAGAAAAGAAGCAGGAGCCAAGTGCATTGGGTATTTGTGACTATCTTAAAAGTTGAGAGTTTATGAATTGCAAAGAGGTGGATCTGAGATTTAGAAGGACCAATGGCAATGCTTTTGGTCAAGTTATTTAGAAGACCTCTATGAATTTTGTCAATTGAGTCTTAATAATGTCATTAGGGTGTTCCAATAAAACAGAGGATTGAGTGTGCTAAGCTCAGTGAAAATGTTTTTACAACTGAACAAAGATTGCAGATTTGTCAAAGTGCCTTACCAGCCAAATGGCTTCCTTGATTACCATGAAGTTTGAGAGGAGTTCCCCAAGTAGGAATAATAGTTTCCAAGACGACTTTAGTCACAGAGAAGTCAGTAGTCTGCAAGGAAAGGCAACATTCCAGTGTGAAAACATATAGACTGTGATTAAAATATATTTACATCCATGAGAGGTTGTCAGTTGTATGAAAACCATTTGCCAGATGTCAAATGGTCCATTAGGCAATATAAAATGTCCTGGAGCAGTACAAACAGACTTCCCTGTGTTGTATTTCAGACAAATGGTACAAATGAGGTAGGAATTTTTTGGCTTTGCTAATGTTTTCCCATCAATATTGATTGATGAATGCTATCATTTTGTCAGTATAACAATGGTTTAATACATGTACAATGGTGAGGAGTGGGAATTTTAGAGTCTCTGGTAGGACTGGGTTATTCTTTAATCTGAAGCAGAGCTTTCTCTTCTTATCAAACCAACAACTGTTGAATTTCCAATCTTGTTTTTCCTTTCCTTAGGCCAATTGTTGGGATTCTCTAGACAGTTTTTCTCTCTTATCATTTGGGGAAATATTCCTTTGGTCCATGACAGAGGTTTGACTGCTGTTAATTCATTTAAGGGTAGTATTCCTTGCAAAAATGTCAGCAAGGTGATTTCCCTTAGCTTTCAGAGTCAAGTTTAGAAGGCCCCAGAATCTTAACAATAGTTAGAGTGGCAGGTAAAATTATTGCCTCCAAAAATTCCTGAACATAGGGGCCATTTTTTTTGTCTTATATCCACCGGAAATAAGGAAGTTATGCTGCTCCCACAGTATTCTAAAATCATGACTACTCCAAAAACATAGCTACTATCAGTATAAATATTGGCTTTTTTGCATGTGGCTAAGACTGTGTAAGATTATATAATTAAGCCTATTGTGCTGAAGTAGCCATAGGTAAAGTTTTCACCTCAACAATATCAAGATGGTATTGAATTTTCCATGTTCACAAAAATTTCCATGTTCACCTTTTATATAAGAAATATCAGTGAGCCATGAGAAGTCAGCATTACCCAAAAAACTTTCTGACAGTTCATCACAAGGAGTTAGGAGGTGATCCTTCAGTATTAGACATGAAGTACTTTGTTGGTAATGGAGGGGAGAAAACTAGCAGGATAAAGTTATTACAATGCAAAAGAGTTATGTGAGAAGCAGTTAATGAAAAGACTTCATAGGTGAGGTGGCTGACAGAATTGTTCAGTGTGATGAAAGTTCAGGAGGGCTTCTACTACACAAAATACAAAAATAGTTAAATGGAGTCCCACAGTGATTTTCTAAGTGGTTTTAGCTAAAAAGACCTTGGTGTTATTAGCTCCAAAGCAAGGTGGGTATCCTTGTGACACAGGGTCCAGTTTCTGGCTATAAAATAATCTATAGGTCTATGGTGGACCCTGTGTTTTGGGGTGAGTACCCCAAAGGCATATGAAACAAAGAAAAAAGATAATCTGATAATTGGGTTGCCCAAGGGCAGGTGGGTTTATCAAACTCTCTATTAAGACCTTAAATGTTATGTTGTCTTGTTCTTCCCATAAAATTGGGTCAGGTTGTTATTCTTTCGTAAAATACATAGAGGTTTAGCCATAAGAGAGAAATTTGAAATCTAATTTCTCATTAACTTACTAGCCCAAGTAAACCTTAATATTGGCACTATTTTTGGGTTTTGGGTAACTTAGGACATCAATAATCCTATCTGGGTCTAGATATAGCTCTTGTTCTGAAATCACATGCCTTAAATATCACACCTTGTTTTGGATAAACTGCAATTTTTCCTTGTTGGCCTTATGTCTGTTTAAGGTTAAAAGCTTTAGCATATGGATGCTATCTTCCTATAAGGTGGCTTGAGAAAGAGAGAAAAGATCTTGTCATCCACATATTGCAGCAAGGTAGAACACTTATGAAACTTTATACCATCCAGATCAACCTTCAGGATTTGTGAGAAATAAGGACTCAGTATTACCCTGAGACATTACTGCCCAGGTGAATTGCTTTCCTTCCCAAGTGAAGGCAAAAATGTATGGCTAGCTTCATCAACTGGAATACTAATGAATGCACTGCATAAATTAATTACAGTAAAGAATTTGCTTCTGGTTGGAATGGTTGTTAGTACCATTTGAGGGTTAGGAAAAACAGGGTGTCAAGGGATAACAATGTTGTTTTTTGCTTAGAGATCCTGGACGAACCTCCACCATACTCAGCCTTTAGATTTTCTCACCAGTACAATAAGTGTATTACAGGGAGTAGTAGAAGGGATAATGAGGTCTTGAGCCTTGTAATCTCTGATGGATTTTATGCCTTGAAAAACTTCTTTACTCACAGGGTATTGATTAATTCTGGAATGAGGTTTTGAGTGATCTATTCGAATCTTGATGGGAGGTGTGCTATAAATTTTGCCAAGGTTATTTGGAGATTTTGCCCATGAGGGTGGTAGCTCATTCAATAGGGACAAATCATCAGTGTTTCCAGAATCTGCTTTAGTAGCGTCAAAGACAGAACAAATGAAAAATGTACAAAGGTTCATTTAATTTGCCTGTTTGGCTGCTTCGATGACTACTGTCAGACTCTAGAATGATTTCCCTCTTTGGGAGAAATTCCAGCATGATGATTCTCTAAGAAGCCTCAGACTAATAAATAAATGGGCTTAGAGGAACTAAGGAGTAAAGGGTGTGTATCTCTCAAAGGGCCTAAACAAAATGGAATAACTGCAGAGACAGAAACCTCTTGAGGTTCATTAGAGATCCTCACAATTTCAACTAGTTTAGTACTCAGAGGCAGGACCTGTTTAATAGTAGTGGGTTTGATCACTAAGAGTGTAGCTCCAGTGTCAGTTTAGACTGGAAAAGATTCATCTCCAATGCAGAGGGATGTTTCTCCAAGCCAATTAAGAGGAAAGATTGGGAAGAGATCCTATAGCTATTTCGAGCCCTATTACTGAGAATTGGGAGGATGTTGCAAAGGCTGGTTAGAGAGCTGAAGGCACCTGAAGCACTTAAATTTATACCAATATCTTGTTTCAATGTCCTGGCTCTTTTCAATAATAGCAGAAACTAAGAGAGTTTTGATTTCTTTTAGGGGCCTTCATTTGTTGAAGTTGAAAAATAAGAATTTTAGTCATCTTCTTTTTAGATGACATCTGAATTGGAGAGAGCTTTTGCCAGATTAACTAAATCTGGAGGGGAGATAGTTTACCATTCCCTTCTGGTCCTTTTTACTAGAAGGAAAAAGTCCTAGTTCAGACCATTAGTAAACATAGAGTTAAAGGCTACCCAGGTAAAAATCAGTATCTTAAGGAAGATGAGAATTTTCTTTAAAAATAATCTGAAGTCAATTTTAATAGTTATGAACAGGTTTATCAGATTCTTGTGTGTAAGCCTGACTTTTGTTTCAATCAACCAGCTTTGGAAAAGCCTTAGGAATTGCTCGATAAAGTTGCCTAGTGATTGCTCAAGCCTAATCACATAACAAGTTAGCCAGCTGGCCTCCTGTAATTGTAATTCTAGAGACCTTTCATGTTTTCCCAATTAGCAGTTTTCGTCCAATGCTGGGTCTGGCCTTCACTGACAAATGTGTGAACTAGCTGATATAAGTCAGAGAAACCAGCTTGATAAATTTGAATGACCATATTAAATTCCTCAGCAAATTTGTGAGGATCTTTTGGTACTTTGGGAAAATCTTTGACTATGATCAGATCAGTTTTAGTCCAGGGAATATAAGAAAGTAACGGTTTAGCCTTTGGATCCACAGGGGCTTAATTTTAAAGAGACAGACTCTAAGTACAGAGGAAAAGAGGGTGAGGAGAGTTTCAGGGAAAAGGGAAGTTGAACTAGAGAATTAGTGTATGGGAACTGAGGTTATAACAGAGGTGTAGGTGGTATATAAGGGAAGGAAGAAGATGGCACTGCAGGTAGGGCCTGATCACAGAGAGCTGAGGAAGAGAGACAAGACAGCTCCAGAGTCAGACCCTGAGCCAAAGAAACTAAGAAGATCATGTGGTTTTGAAAGCCATTTTCTTTCTTCAATTGTTTGTTTATTTCAGTTAATCTTAAAATTTTGTGTTGCAGAGACAATTTTAGGCTCCTGATAATATTTGAAAGCTTCAAAATACCAATTGAAACAGGTTCCATTGAATTTTGGAAATTTTAGAGCTATGGTTATCTAATTAATTTTTAAGAAAAGTAAGTTTTGGAACTTCAAAAGTTACCAAAATGGCCATTGATATTCTGAAGTACCTTTGGTCAGACTGGTCCAATTAGTAAGAAATGCACTAAGGAAGGACCTCTGTTTTTAAACATAGAATCAGCTGTGGTCCCTTTAGGGGGACATGCTCAAAATATTTAGAAAACTAGGATCCCATGTCTCTGAGGGTTTTCTTTAGAGTAAGAGAATAATTTACAAACAGCCTAAGCAACTCAAAACAGCTCCAATACCTCAAATAGCATAAACAGCCTAAATAGCTAACAGGCTTAATACCAGCCAGTTTGAATGGAACTGGCTGGTCTTGGAGGAGACAAGCTGAAGGCTGTTCAGAACAGTTCACATAGAACAGTCTCTATTCTAAAGGAATGGGCTAAATGCTGAACCAGCTCTGTTCCAATGAACCAGCCCCTGTTTCTGAAGGAATGGGCTGAAGGCTAGCCAGTTTCAGTTGGAACAGTCTTATTAAAAATATCAGGTCAGGTCAAGTGCCAAACAAGTACCCACATACAGAATAAGGCCTTAAGTAGAAAGGCCAAAGGCTTAAAATACATCCTGAATAAAACTTGGAGAGCTTTAAAATGCAAAGAGGGCAGATACTCACATCCAGGAGTAAAACTTACCTTTAATTTTCAGGGTCAGTGACAAAAGCAGTGAGCAACAGTGGGCTCATGTGAGTACCACACCTGTTTTCTCACCAGCCTCACAGTTGTCAGGGGTCTTCTCTGGATCCCTGTATGGGCCACCAAAATGTTGACCTAAAACAAATAGACTGCCAGGTATTTCTCTAGCAAAAAATGCATTTATCCAAGATCTACAAAGAACTGCAATTTGGGGTCTGCAACCATGGCAAGCCATGTGCAAATCCTCATGCAGCAGGAAAAAGAGAACTAGTTTATAAATGGGAAAAGGAAGTCAGAGCTATAATAAGAGTCCATGGCTTTTCATTGACTGAGTTGTGACTGTCACTCATTGGATGAGTTCTTGCCAGGCAAGAAGAGTGGGCCTTTCTTCTTCCTACTGGGCTCTGCTATTATTGCAGGGCATGATTGCTCACCATTCGGTCTCCTCACTCAATTTTAATTGAGGTGTCTGTTTATTAACTTTTATACTTTATTTCTCCCTCTCCCTCTCTATCCTTCTCTTTCTGTCTTTCTCACTTTCTTGATTTATTTCTTTCTAATTTATTTTGTTTAAAACATATTTATCTTGAGATCAATATGATACATACTATTTTAACTCAACTATATTAAGAAGTTTAGGTACTTCTAACTTTCTCAACTGTGTGCACACCAGCCATTAACCTAGAAATCTCATGCAAGTTGGATAACTTTTGATATATATATATATTTTTTTCTTTTTTAAACATGCGTGTCAAGACATCAATAAAAGAGCTCATGGTACCTCTTCCCTTGCAGTTTCTAACCACAGTTGAAGCAGCAATTCAAAGAGAAAAACTATCGAAATGTTTTTTTTAGTTTAAGGAAAAAACACTCCCAAACAATCAAATTACCCCTAATGATGATTTATACACTCTAAAATCTTCTTTAAGGTCATTTGAAGGTTGGTCATCTTAGAGAAGTATGTAATCTCCACTTAAGATCAAATCGTTCCATTTAAACTAAATCAAAGTGAGGATTGGTGGTGGGGATAATTAGGACTTCCTAATCCTTTGTGGCACTCTGGCCAGAAATGAAGGCAGCCCTACTCAAATAGTTTACTGCATGTAGCATAAAAGAGTTGACATTCTTTCACTCTATTCCTTCCATCCCACCTAGTCCAAATATCAACGCAGCATTTACAACTCCCACAATGATTTCTTATATTTGACCTATTTCATTTTCATTTTCTGTGTGGTCTAAGTGAAGCAGTGTGAGCATGTGAAAGAACACTGAGCTGACAGGGACTTTGTTTCACAGCCTCAAGTGTTTTTTAAAGCTGAAATACATCTGAAGGCTTAGGGTTTTATCCCCTAGCCTTACTGTGTAGCCTTAGGAAGGTAATTTTACTTCCCTGAGCTTTAATTGCCTCTACCACAATACCAGCATGATTACACAACCACATGATAGCTTTTAAGAGAGGAGAACTCTTTATCATACTTGGTTATAGAATTATAGCTTCTAGCAGAGCACCTTATATTCAGCAGTCCACTAGAAAATATTTTGTTTTTAGAAATACCTCGGACTTCTTCAAAAGATTGTTGTAAGGATTAATTGAGTACTAGATGTGAAAGTGTTTTGAAAATTAAGAATTATGTAATTGATATTTTGACTCACAATTAAGAATAACTAATATTAATTTGGCTTTTTAAATACTTTCACATATGTTTTCTCCATTGGTCTTGATAACAACCTTATGAGGTGGATGTTCTTATTTTATTTCATAGATAAATAAATTGGGGGTCAGTGGCTCACTTGCTAGTGAGGAATTGAGCAGAGACACTAATGCAGGATTTCTGGAATTGCCTCAAATTTGCTTTTCAATTGTTAACTATTTAGGTGAATTTTATACTAAAACAAACACGTATGTAATACATGGCCCAAAATATAAAGCCATCTAGTTTTAAAGGTAGTACGCAGTTTCATTGTTCCCCTTGCTTTACCCACACATGATTTGTGAAAGTCATTGTTAAAGACACAGCATTATTAAAGATGTAACTCATGCTTTTGCAGGGCCAGAATTCCAAACTGACAGGGAAATCAAAATTGATCAAGAGTAAATTTTCAACAGTAAAAGGCAAAGAAAATATTTCTTGCTCTAACATGTAAACCACATGACTCATTGTAACTTTCTCAAAACTTATATGAAAGAGATTTTCAAATTGTTTTTAAATTGAGTATACTGATATCTGACACTGAATTTAGAAGGAAAGACTACATCGATTTCACATAAACTAAAAATTTACATTTTATTATTATTACCTATTTTAATGGCCAAGGAACTTTACGTAATGGCCTCTGAAGTAGTGTCTTTTAATTTCATAGTGTGTGCACTGCCATCCTTTACTTATCACCTTGGGACAAGCAATACTAAATAACGTTTTTCTGAAGTCAAGGACAAAACACACATGCTTGATGGTAAATAATTCTGAAAGACCATTGTTTGATTCAGTGTTGTTTTATTTCTCTTGAACCTGGTAGGCATATCATGCCACTTGGAGAAAAAAGCATTTCTTCTCTCCAGCAAGGTTATTCTTTACGATGAGCATTAAAAGATAGCTTTAAGCCATCCACAATTATGACCTTGACTAGGAAAATGTAAGTTAATAAGGCTTCAACAAATTATGATCTTTTTGGTCGATTTGCCTAGTGAACTGTTAATTGTAAAACTGAAAGACATTATGTTCAGCTTTCTCTATCACATCTTTTGTGTTTTAACAGTGACACTTCATTGAGTGCAATTAACAAAGCCTAGGAGATTTATTAACACACTTCTTCATGGCCAATGATCCATTCCACTTAAGACATAACACTGTAAAAATGCACATTATCTCCTTTTGGCACTTACAATAATGCTTCATGAACTAGGAAGGCATATGTTAAAGCAGATAAAATAGCATTATTAGCTGACAAATCTTACAATTTATTAGACAGTTAATTTATCAGCTTAAAAGACACTTAAAACAGCTGTGCATTTAATGTCTTTTTAATGTATCCAGTAAAACTTGCATAATTGCCTGTAGTGCAATTTATTTTGAGCTATGTTGCAAAATGCCTGCATTTACTGTTTGCATCTTCTTTAATTTTTCCTGCAAGGCTCATCACATCTCTGCCTGAGACTTAACAACCAGGGCCAATAATCAGACAAAAAGCCTCCTCAAACAAATGGTTCCCCATGAATGAACTATTCAAGAGTCCATGCTGCTTGTGACCCAAGGAGTGTTAGCATTTTATCTCTACCCCAAGGATAAAGGCTAAGTTTCCAAATAAATAAATACAACACAAGAATAAAACCAGGGTGACTCAAATCAGTAGGGTGTAGTTGAAGGCTGATTCAAGCCTTCACTTTACAGTCAGAGAGCAGCAGCCTTTCTAAGTATTTGAATTTGGAACCCATTCAGAACTAAATGTCTGTGTGTGAACCAACAAGGCTTTCAGACTACATTATCAAAGTTGTTTCATTTTATAATTAAGGTAACAGTCCCCTGCTGATCAACTGGTACATACCCAAGTACTGCACTAGTGGAACAGGGGCACAGGAGAAAAGTGTGAAAGATAGACACATATCATGGCTCTGACATGTCATTTGGTTGAGTTTGTTTATTGCTCTTTGATTTAATGAAACCTTTGTAAAGCTTGCTTTTTTCTTCTATAGAATCTTTCACAGTAATGATGAGGCAAGTTGTCCCTAATGAAACAACTTATGATTTGATCTTTCGTCTTTAGGAGAGTTTGCAGTAGCCTACTAAGAGAGAGAGTTGACGTATTCTAACATTTAAAAGTTTCTCCCTTTCCCCCATGTGATGTGAGCATGCCCACAGCTGTAATGTAAAGGCATGTGCTAATTGTTTAGATAATGAGCAGTGCCCAATTTCAACTTTTCCCTTCTACTGACTTAAAGATTTCTTATAATTTGAGAACTTAATTGAAGTCTTTTAAGCTGCTTTCAGGACTTGAAATTACAACCAAAAGAGAGAGTTACATTCCTGAAGCTGTTCTCTAAGAACATGTTGAAATATTTGAGCAGGTTTTGGCCAAGAAAAAAGAAATCTGCATCATCCTTAGGATAGAATCATTTATGACTCTAGTGAATACTTTCCCAACATTAATAGGAATTGGACAAAATACCCCACTCACAGCAAAATGTCCTCTCATTTGTAATTTCTAACAGGAAATTGTACTTATCTACTTGTCAGATTAAAGTTTTCAAAAAGCATTAAACTACTGAGTTCCGAGTAATCTCACTCTGTTGCCTGCATTGCAGGTGTGTGAATGTACTTGTTCTATAATGTATGTATCTTAGTGACAGCATGAGCATGTGTGTGTGTGTGTGTGTGTGCATGTGTGTGCACATTCAAATGAGTGTATGCTCAAAATCAGGAAATAAAGAATAAGACATTGTCGTTAACAACAATATTTATGCCCCTTACCTACCTGCACAGAAATGAGCCACTTATCTGTTTCATTTTTAATTAATTATAAACATTTAATAGCACATCCTTCACATGAGCAATAGTCTACTAATGATAGTTCCTTTATCATCTGATTAGTCCTGTAGTGGACAATTTTACTGCTACAGTGGAAATGATAGGGCCATCATTATTTTCTCCATTGTGGTCTAATTCCAATTTGGTTTAGATATTTTTTTTTGGGGAAATCAATCTGCTAATTAGTGACTCTAATAAAGATCCTTTAAAAAAGGGCCTGAAGTTTTACAGAAATGAACTAGTTCACATATTGGTACTAAAGACCTTTCATTTACTGAGTTTAAAAGCTAATGTTTTTCAAAGTGTTTCAATTATATACTAATAATTTCTATGTCTTGAACATGGAAACCAAAGAGTTATGAACTGAGATCATGGATGGACCTAGAGAATAATATACTTAGTGAAGTAAGTCAGACAGAGGAAGACAAATACTATATGATATCACTTATATGTGGAATCCAAAAAAATAATATGAATTTATATACAAAACAAGTAGACTCATGGACATATAAAACAAACTTATGGTTATCAAAGGGGTGAAGGAGTTGGGGGAGGGGCAAATTTGGAGTATGAGGTTAATGGATACAAACTACTATATATAAAATAGATAAGCAGGGCTTCCCTGGTGGCGCAGTGGTTGGGAGTCCGCCTGCCGATGCAGGGGACGTGGGTTCGTGCCCTGGTCCGGGAGGATCCCACATGCCGCGGAGCGGCTGGGCCCGTGAGCCATGGCCGCGGAGCCAGCATGTCCGGAGCCTGTGCTCCGCAGAGAGAGAGGCCGCGACAGTGAGAGGCCCACATAACGCAAAAAAAAAAAAAAAAAAAAAAAAAAAAATAGATAAGCAACAGTATTTACTGTATAACACAAGGATTTATACTCACCATCTTGTAACCTATAATGGAATATAATCAGAAAAAAATAATTGAGTCACTATGCTGTACACCTGAAACTAGCACAATATTGTAAATCAACTATACTTCAATTAAAAAAATAAGATCTCACATGAAATCAAAGTAATATATTATTGCTTCCTTGTATTTTGAGTAAAGTAATTTATTTTTCCTCCATAAAAATGATAAGCTCCACAAATACATTTGAGTTCCTCTAGGTGCTATGTGTCCAGGGAAAAATCATATACCTCCCCTGTTTTATGTTGCATGAATTTAAAAAGGAGAACATCTTCTAAGAGTTAAAGTTCTTGGGAATCAAGTTTTCTCATAATAGTGAAATCATCAGTGAGCCTTGAAAGAAGATAGGGCTGACTTGTCAAGGGACCTGGATTCTAGCCCCAGTTTGGCCTTGAAATAGGAATATTACCTTAGGAATAAATGACTTAACTTCTCTATAAATTTATTTAGCTATCAAAAATGTGAGAACCAAAAGAAAGGATTTGAAAAATTTAAAACTAAAAAGAATAAAGATGTTTACATGAATAATTTAAATTGCCTACATTACTTCAGTGCAATTTTAACTTTAAAATTATTTTAACACATATAATTTTATCAACTCATCATGCCCAAATTATTATTGCCTCTTTTTATTAACAAGACTATCTCTGTTTATTTATGGTCAAATTACATAAATATAAAATATTGTTTTCTCCAAATTTTAGGCAATGATTTTAGATCCTAGACCCACATATATTATAGATGCATTCTGAGCATGGTGTTTGGGATTTCATAGATGATTTTTATATTTCAACATTTCTTTATAAAAAATAATATAATAAACCATGAAGAATGTGACTGTTTTAATTCTTTTCTATGGCTGAGTAATATTCCATTGTGTGTGTGTGTGTGTGTGTGTGTGTGTATAGTATATTCCATTGTATATATTCACATATTCTTTATCTATTCATCTGCTGGTGGACAATTTAGGTGGACAGTGTAGATTTCTTCTACATCTTGGCTATTGTAAATATGCTGCTATGAAAATTGGGGTGCATATATATTTTCAAAGTAATGTTTTATTTTTCTTCAGATATATACCCAGGAGTGGAATTGCTGGGTCATATGATAGTTTTAATTTTTGGAGGAACTCTCATAACGTTTTCCATAGTGGCTGCACCATTTTACATTCCCACCAACAGTATACTATGCTGCCCTTTTTTCCACATCCTCACCAAAACTTGTTATTTGTCTTTTTGTTAGTAGCCATTCTGACAGTTATGAGGTGTTATCTCATTGTGGGTTTGATTTGCATTTCTCTGATGATTAGCAATGTGGAACATCTTTTCATGTACCTGTTGTCTTTCTGTATATCTTTATTTGAGAAATGACTATTGTGGTCTTCTGTTCATCTTCTAAAAAATTTTTATTGGAATATACTTGATTTACAATGTTGTGTTAGTTTCAGTTGTACAGTGAAGTGAATCAGTTATACATATACATATATCCACTCATTTTAGATTCTTTTACCATATAGGTAATTACAGAGTATTGAGTAGATTTCCCTGTGCTTATATAGTAGGCCATTATTAGTTATCTATTTTATGTATAGTAGTGTGTATATGTCAATCCCAATCTCCCAATTTATTCCCCCAACTTTTTCCCCACTGGTAGCCATAAGTTTGTTTTCTACATCTGTGACTCTATTACTATTTTGTAAATAAGTTCATTTTACCACTTTCTAGATTCCACATATAAGTGATATCATATGATATTTGTCTTTCTCTGTCTGACTTACTTCACTCAGTATGACAGTCTCTAGGTCCATCCATGTTGCTGCAAATGGCATTTAATTAGGTTGTCTTTTTTCTGATATTGAGTTGTATGAGTTGTTTATATATTTTGGATATTACCCCCTTATCAGTCATATATTTGAAAATACTTTCTCCCATTCAGTAGGGTGCCTTTTTGTTTTGGTGATGGTTACTTTTGCTGTGCATAAGCTTTTAAATTTAATTATGCCCCACTTGTTTACTTTTGTTTCCTTTGTCTTAGTAGACAGATTCAAAAATATATTGCTACAATTTATGTCAAAGTGTGTTCTGCTTATGTTTTCTTCTAGGAGTTTTATGGTTTCCAGTCTTATATTTAAGTCTTTAATCCATTTTGAGTTTATTTTTATATACAGCAGGAAAATGTTCTAATTTTATTCTTTTACAATATATGTAGCTCTCCAGCTTTCCCAGGAGCACTTGTTGAGGAGACTTCTTTTCTCCATTGTATATTTTTGCCTCCGTAATCAAACATAAGTGTTTGGGTTTATTTCTGGGCTCTGTTTCATTGATTTATGTGTCTGTTTTTGCTCCAGTACCAAAAAAAAAAAAAAATTAACATCTTTATTGGAGTATAATTGCTTTACAACGGTGTGTTAGTTTCTGCTTTATAACAAAGTGAATCAGCTATACATATACATATATCCCCATATCTCCTCTCTCTTGGGTCTCCCTCCCATCCTCCCTATTCTGTAGCTTTCTACTATACTCTGAAGTCAGGGATTATGATAACTCAAGCTGTGTTCTTTTTTTCTCAAGATTGCTTTGGAAATTCTTGGTCTTTTGTGGTTCCATATAAATTTTAGGATTATATTTTCCAGTTCTGTGAAAAGTGGCATGAGTATTTTAATAGAGATTGCATTAAATCTGTAGGTTATTTGAGTAGTATTGATATTTTAACAATATTCATTCTTGCAATTTATGAACAGGAGATATGTCTCCATTTCTTTGTATCATCTTTAATTTCTTTCATCAAGGTTTTATAGTTTAGAGTATAGGTCTTTGACCTCCTTGGTTGAGTTTATTCCTCAGTATTTTATTTTATTTTTTTTTTTGATACAATTTTAAGCAAGATTGTTTTCTTGCTTTCTCTTTTTGATAGTTCATTATTAGTGTATAGCAAAGCAACAGATATCTATATATTAGCCTTGTATCCTGAAACTTTACTGAATTCATTTATTAGTTCCAATAGTTTTTGGTGGCAACTTTAGGGTTTTCTATATATAGTATCACATCATTTGTAAATAGTTACAGGTATAATTCTTCCTTTCCAATTTGGACATCTTTTATTTCTTCTTGTCTGATTGCTGTGGCTAGAACTGCCAATACTATTTTGAATAAAAGTGGCAAGAATGGTTATCCTTGTCTTGTTCCCGATCTTAGAGGAAATGTTTTCAGCTTTCCACTGTTGAGTATGCTGGCTGTGGGTTTTTCATGTATGACCTTTATCATGTTGAGCTATGTTCCCTCTATATCTACGTTGTTGAGAGTTTTTATCATGAAAAGCTATTAATTTTGTCAAAAGCTTTTCCTGCATCTAATGAGATGGTCAAGTGATTTTTATCCTTCTTTTTGTTAATGTGCTATATCACATTGATTGATTTGCAGATACTGAATCATCCTTGTATTTGTGGAATAAATCCCACTTGATTAGAGTGCATGATATTTTTTATATATTGTCAAGTTCAGTTTGTTAATATTTTGTTGAGGATATTTATATCTGTATACATCAAATACATTAGCTTGTACTTTTTATTCTTTGTAGTGTCTGGGTTTGGTTTCATGGTAATGGTGGCCTCATAGAATAAATTTGGGAGTGTTCCCTCCTCTTCAAATTTTTGACAGAATTTCCCTGTGAAGTTACCCAGTCATGGATTGTTTGTTTGCTGGGAGTTTTTTTTTTTTTTTAATTACAAATTCAATTTCACTACAGGTGATTATTCTGTTTATATTTTTAATTTTTTCTTGATTAAATATTGGAAGGTTGTGTGTTTCTAGAAATTTATTAATTTCTTCTAGGCTTCCAATTCATTGGAATATAAGTGTTTGTAGTATTATGACTTTTGCATCTCTGGGATATCAGTTGTAATTTCCTCTTTCATTTGTTATTTTGCTTATTTGGGTCCTCTCTCTTTTTCTCTTAATGAACCTGGTTAAAGGTTTATCAATTTTGTTTTTCTTTTTTTATAAAACAGTTCTTCTTATCATGGATCTTTTCTATCATTTTTACTATTTACTTTATTATCTCTTCTCTGTTCTGTATAATTTCCTTCCTTCTGGTGACTGTAGGCTTTGTTCTTCTTTTTCCAAATCCTTTAGATGGTAAGTTAAATTGTTTACTTGAGAATTTTTTTGTTTCTTGAGGTAGGCATGTATTGCTCTATACTTCCCTCTTAGAACTGATTTTTCTGTGTCCCTCAGATTTTGGAAATTGTGTTTTTATTTACATTTTTCTAGAGGTATTTTCTGATTTCCTCTTTGATTTCTTCCCTGACCCATTGATTTTTCAGTAACATCTTGTCTTGCCTCCACATGTTTGTGTTTTTCCCATTTTTCTTCTGGTAACTGACTTTTAGTTTCATATGGTTGTGGTCAGAAAAAAAAATTCCTTGATATAATTTATATCCTGTTAAACTTGTTGAAACTTGTTTTATGGCCTACTATGTGACCTATCCTGGAAAACATCTTATGTGCACTTGAAAAGAATATATATTCTTCTGGTTTTGGATGGAATGTCCTCTTGTTAGTTAAGTACAACTGGCCTAATGTGCCATTTAAGACTACTGTTTTCGCTCATTCATTTTCTCTCTGAATGATCTGTCCGTTGATATGAGTGGTGTGTTAGGGTCCCTGACTATTTTTGTATTAATTTCATTTTCTTTCTTTTATGTCTGTGAGTATTTGATTTATATATTTATGTGATATATTAGGTGCATATATGTTTATGAGTGTTATATCCTCTTTTTGTATTGATCCCTTTATCATTAAAAATGCCTTTGTTTGCCTTTTATTACATAATTTGCTTTAAAATCTACTTTTTCTCATATGATTATTGCTACTGCAGCTTTCTTGTCATTTCTGTTTGCATGAAGTATCATTTTCCATACCTTCACCTCTAGTCTATGTGTGTCTTTGGCTCTAAAGTGAATGTCTTGTAAGCAGCAAATCAATGGGTCTTTTTTTTTTCCAATCAGGCAGCTTATGTCTTTTGATTGGAGCATTTAGTCCATTGACATTTTAAGTTATTATTTATAGATCTGTACTTATTGCCATTCTGTTATTTCTTTTCTGGTTGTTTTTGTGGTTCTTCTTTGCTCTTCTTCTTTTACTTTGATCTATAACTATATCTGTTTTTTTAAAAGAGAAAACTGATATTCATTTAAGTTAAAACATTCTAAAACATGTACATTTTTACTTCTCTTGTTCACATTTTGTGCTTTAGATGTCACATTTTATACCTTCATGTTTATATCTTAACTGTTTATTGTAGTAGCAGTTGATTTTACAATTTTTGTCTTTTAATTTGGGTACTAGCTTATTTAAGTGGTTTATCCACAGCCTTTACTACTATATATATGTGACTTTACTAGTGAGATTTTTCCTTTCCTATAAGTTCTTAGTTTTTGTGGTAGCCTTTTGTTTTCCACTTAGTGAAGACTGTTAAGCATTTCTTTTTGAGTTGTTTTAGTATTAATGAACTCCTTTAGATTTTGTTTGTCTGAAAAGTTTTCTTTCTCTCCTTCAATTCTGAATAATAATCTTGCCATGTAGAGTATGCTAGGTTCTAGGTTTTTCCTCTTTCAGCACTTTTAATATACCATGCCACTGCCTTCTGCAAAGTTTCTGCAGGAAAATCAGTTGATAGCCTTACGGCAGTTCCTTTATATGTGACTCTTTGTTATTCTCTTTTTGCCCTTAGAATTCTCTCTTTTACTTTTGTCATTTTAATTACGATATTGTCTTGGTGTCAGCCTCTTTGGGTTGGAACTCTCTGTGCTTCCTGTACCTGGATATCTGTTTCCTTCTTCAGGTTTGGCAAACTTTCAGCCATAACTTCATCAAATAAATTTTTGACCTTTGTCTCTTTCTCTTTTCCTCCTGGTACCCATATAATATGATTGTTAGTAAGCTTGATGTTGTCCTATAAATCCCATAAACTGTCCTTATTTTTTAATAATTTCTTTTTCTTTTTGCTGTTCTGATTGAGTGATTTCCATTATTCTTTCAGATCACTTATGAATTCTTCTCTATTACCTAGTCTGCTGTTAATTCCTTCTAATGTGTTCATCATTTCAGTTATTGTATTCTTCAGGCTGTTTGTTTTTAAAGTATATTTTCTTGCTCCTTGTTAAAGTTGTCACTGTGTTCATCTAATATTTTCCCTAATTCATTTAAGATTCTTATTACTAATGCTTTGGACTCTTTATCTAGTAAATTATTTACCTTTGTTTCGTTAGTTGTTTTTTCCATGTTTTTTCTTGCTCTTTCATTTGAAACAAATGTATTTGTCTTCTCATTTTGCTTAACTTTCTCTGTGTTTATGAAATTTAGTGAAACAGTTACTTATTCCCATCTTGAAGGCATGTCCTTGTTCTGGAGCATCCCTATACAGTCTGCATGTGCCCAGTGGCTTTTGTGGGAAAGCTGGATCTGAAGTAAGCAGGAGTCACATTTTCTCCTATGGTGTGCTGGCAAGTATTACCTTGGTGGGAGGTGGGACTGAAGATGGAAGGGCTAGAGCCAGAGCCAGGTGTGAGCTGGGGCTTCTCCACTGCTCAGTGGCCAACACCATCCTATTTGGGGTTTGGTCAGGTATCCAGTTGCTAGGTCTAAGCTGTTTCTGTTCCCTCTAATTTTGTGCTCCCCACTCCCAGTATTGGCTCTTTTGCCTAAGAGGGGAGCTGTGCTGGAGCAAGGGGGGCTGGAGCAGGCTCTTGACATGAGCTGTGGCTGGGGCTATACTGGTTCCAGTCAGAGGTCCAGACCACTTGCAATATGCCACTGCTGTGTAATGGCTGCCTTCAGCCCATTCAGATTCTATACCAGGTCAGTCATCCACAACTGTACACTCTCCTCAGCAACGGCAGCCTTTGTGCTACTGTGGAACTGTGCCACAGAGTAAGAGGGGCAAGAAGTGGCACTAGGTGTGGGCTGGGGCACACACTGGGGTGGTCACGAGAAGCAGACCAGAGTCCCAGGCAGTTTCAATCTGCTTCTTCTGCTTTGTTTTGGGAGTAAGCAAGTATGTGCACATTCTTCATGAGCAGAGTCTAGGTTTTTTACAACTCTGCTATTAGACTGAGTCATTTTCACACCAGCTAAGGGAACTAGTATTCCTGGTGTCAGTCCCCATGGCTGGTATGCTCAACATGTTTGAACTGCTCATTACCCAGGGAGGATCTCCAAGCTCATGTAATCCCCCTCCTCTTCCGTATCCCCTCCTAGGGGGGCAGGTCCCAGTCTGGTTGCTTCTCTTCCCTTCCTACCTGACTCTTATTGAATCTTTCTTATAGCCTTTGTTGTATAGAGTCTTTCTGACAAAAAAAAAAAAAGTCCTTCTACCAGTCTCCAGTTTGTTTTCAGTGAGAATTGCTCCACATGATATGTATGTTTTATGTGTATGTGAGGGCAGGTGAGTGCCACATTTTCCTAAGCTGCCATCTTGATCTACTCCTAAAGTGTTTTCAGTTAAGGTATGTACATTGGTTTTTTAGACATAATAGCATTGCATACTTAATAGCCTACAGTATAGTGTAAACATAATTTCTGTATGCACTGAGAAATAAAAAAAAATAATGTGACTCACATCTTTGCAATATTTGCTTTATTGCAGTCGTCTGGAACTGAACCCACAATATCTCTGAGGTATACCTGTACTTGGCTACTTCAAATGCTTAAAGAAAGCCCTTAAGACTGAATAAACACTACTATCCTTCCTTTGTTCTTAGAAACTCAAGCAGTTAGCAGAGCCTTTCAGAGAGCAGAAATCACTGAACTCTCAAAGTTCCTCAGTATTTGGTCTCCTGTTCACTTCAGGATTATAATTATTGAGTATTTGGAATATCCTTCTAAACTAGTTATTATGAGACAGGCACACTCAATGAAAATAAAACAACAGTTATTGTGCAATGGTCTAACCAATTTACATGATCTAATTTATTCTAAGAAAATCCAATGAGCTAAAGTGAAGTGGGAGGGAGCTCAAAGAGGGAGGAGATATATGTATACATATAGCTGATTCACTTGTTTGTACAGCCGAAACTAACACAACATTGTAAAACAACTATACCCCAATAAAAATATAATAAATAAATAAATATAATCATCATCTCCATTTACAATTGATGGTGAATCTTAGAGAGTTTAAGTGATTTTACTAAGGTTATGTAACTACTATATCAAAGCCAGAGTATGAACCAGAATCTGTCAGATATAGAAACCTATGTTCCTAAACCCTATGCTATACTGCCACAGTTTTCCTTTCTATTTTTGCCAGATTTAGCAAATAAAAATAAAGAATATCCTGTATTTTATCTGTCAACCCTAACTTGGCTAATAGGTTAATGTTACAATATTTGTCTTTTGGGCCCAAATGAAAGAGAATTTTTTGCAAATTAGGTCATTTTTGAGTTTGAGAATTAACAGCTCATCCCGAATCCTTGATGGACAGTGGAAGAATAATGAAGCTCATGCAAAGTAGTTTGAGAATAGATAATGCTTGAAACTTTTGTTCTATCATTTTAATTTTCCACATTCTTGAGAGAGTCAACTTCAGCCAGAAAAGGCATTTTCCTTTTGTTTTTCAGATTATTGAGTAAAATCTAGAGACTATGAAGGTATCACATGATAAACAATGTTTCATTTTGTACTAAGTGAATATGGCTACTGTACCACATAGTAGCTGGGTGATTATGTTTTCTCTTTCCAATAGCATAGGGTATTGAATCAGATCATTATGAGTGTAACCTTCATTTCCATCATATGTAACAGACATATATTGAATGTCAACAATATACTAGGTATGAATTAGAATAGATAAAATATTAAGAGACTCCCAGTGCCTAGCAGGACATAATGAATATGGTCAGGGGTCATAGTGCGATTTAACATACTTACTCATCTCAGGAAACCAAGAAGTCATGGCAATCCACAGATTCTTAAACTTCTAGGAAGGAGAAAAGGGGGACATTTGAAAGACCAGAAAGTGGGTTTCTCATCTTGGTGAACAGTTATTTTTCAGAGAACTATGTGACCAAATGTCAAGAAACTAAAACAAGGTACAAGGCATACTATTTTTACTGAACTTGGCTAGAGATAGATATATGTGCGCCCACTGTAAGGTCTAGCAGATAAAAGAGGTTAAATTCAACAAGAACAACAATCTCTCCCTTCCAGTGCTGTAACATCTTTGGTGTTAATCTCTTATAAATGAGAACTAATACGGGACACAGAAGGATTTAGTGACCTTAAAGAGATATCATACCCAATGGCAAGCTAGTCCCCAGCGAGGTTCATTAAATAGACCTGAAATTAGTTGTGCATGTCCCCTTATATTATAGGTAGATAACCATTATTCTGTCATAAAGAACGTTACGCATTAACATCACATATTCAGTGAACACTTAGATAAGAGTAACAGCAGATAAGATGAATAATGAGAGTGGAATACTCTAAAAAATGGGAATTTAAGATTTGACCTACAGTCTTAATACCATACGCAAAATTATAATTTAGAATAGAGCTTTTCCATTTCTGATACTTCCTATAATTTGCCTTCTAGGTGCCTAGAACACTCATATTTTAAGGATATCCTGGTCAGAGCTCTGCCTCTCTCTTCCATGTTCCATAATTACCCTGTAGTCCTTCAACCTTGTCCTCAGATTTTTAAAACTTTAATGCAAATCAAAATTACAATGAGGTGTCACCTCACAATGGTCAGCATGGCCATAATAAAAGTCTACAAATAATAAATGCTGGAGAGTATGTGATGAAAATGGAACCCTCCTACACTGTTGGTGGGAATGTAAATTGGTACAGTGACTGTGGAGAACAGTATGGAGGTTCCTTAAAAAACTAATAAGGGAGCCACCATATGATCCTGAAATCCCACTCTTGGGTGTATATTCAAAGAAAACCATAATTTGAAAAGATACATGCACCCTAATGTTCATTGCAGCACTATTTACAATAACCAATACATGGAAGCATCCTAGATGTCCATTGACAGATGAATGGATAAAGAAGATATTATATATATATATATATATATATATATATATATATATATAAAATGGAATATTACTCAGCCATAAAAGGAATGAAATAATGCCATTTACAGCAATATGGATGGAGCTAGAGATTATCATACTAAGTGAAGTAAGCTGGACAGAGAAAGACAAATATGATATTGTTTATTTGTTGAATCTAAAAATAATGATACAAATGAACTTATATAGAAAACACAAATAAACCCACAGACACAGAAAACAAACTTCTGCTTACCAAAGGGGAAATGGGGGGGAGGGATAAATTAAGAGTTTAGGATTCAGATATACACACCACTATATATAAAATAGATAACCATCAAGGGCCTACTGTATAGTAGAGAGAACTTTACTCAATATTTTATAATAGGGCTTCCCTGGTGGCGCAGTGGTTGAGAGTCTGCCTGCCGATGCAGGGGACACGGGTTTGTGCCCCGGTCCGGGAAGATCCCACATGTTGTGGAGCGGCTGGGCCCGTGAGCCATGGCTGCTGAGCCTGCGCATCCGGAGCCTCTGCTCCGCAACGAGAGAGGCCACAACAGTGAGAGAAAAATTATAATAGCCTATAAGGGATAATAATGTGAAATATATATAAACTTTAGATTATTATATATATACAAATATATACACATTTCAGATTATTTTATATCTATATTTATCTATCTATATCTATATCTATCTATCTATATATATATCTGAATCACTTTGCTGTATACCTGAAAGTAAACAACATTGTAAATCAACTATACTTCAATTAAAAAAAAAAACTTTCATTCGTTCAATGCTTGTAGTAGAGCTAATTTTTAGGAAGAAAGCATTTGACATAAAAATATAAGCAACTGATAACATATTACAGTATATGATTAACTTTCTAGAGGTATTTGAATTTTTAATTAATGATTGTTTTTAACACCAAGAATTGAATCCTTAATGGAAACATTTAAATAAGGACACTGTGTAATCAGGAACAGAGATTTTTTTCACACTCCTCCTCAAATCACAAAAACACACAAGTCTATGAAGATCCATGAGCATGATCACTCTTTTTTTTTTTTTGCAATTAAACAAACTTCAACTGAGCATCTCATATATATACTCTTGTTAATCATAATTACATGTTTTAAATCCTTTTAAGTTCAGCAGCCAATACAACATTTTTAAGCAAATAATGGATGTAAAAATCATGGGCATAGATTTCATGACTTATGTTTGTCTGATGACTGATAGACCAGGTAATGCCTATACCAGTGGTCCCCAAATGCCAGTTCTCATCTAAATACCAAAAAATGTGTCATAGTGAAATAAGAAAAATATGAAAAAGACGTGAATAACATAGTGTTTCTAACTGGATATTTTGTCTGTCTTACACTTAGTTGCTGTTAAAATAAACTTCCTTATATCAACTCACAGTACAAGTAGATAGCATTAAATAAGTAATTATTAGGCAGAATGAAAATTTAGCAGTCTTGAAGGCTTGTGTTGGTCAAATAATCTTTTCTTGCGGCTGAGCAGTCTGTGAAATCTCTAAATCTGAGAACTACTCTTCTCAACAACTGTAAAGCAATTCATCAACTCTGAAAATTTCATAAGTGGTG
Organism: Aethalodelphis obliquidens; assembly: GCF_003676395.1. Classification (NCBI taxonomy): domain Eukaryota; kingdom Metazoa; phylum Chordata; class Mammalia; order Artiodactyla; family Delphinidae; genus Aethalodelphis; species Aethalodelphis obliquidens. The sequence goes on along the minus strand of NW_020838050.1, from coordinate 1,857,141 downwards.
GCAGGGGGTGGAAATAGATGTTGAGTGGTAGACAGTGAACTGAAGGACTGGGGAAGGAGAAATTTGTCTAGCTACCAAAATGGCCAACTGACTGAACTTTTGCCACATAAAATGACTTTGGCTGTTACAATCACTGAAATTTCCCTAATGTGTCTGTCTTTGGACTTTAGCCCTGAAAGACAGATGCAGTTCTCATCTGTACCTTGCATCATGCAACCTAAAAGTACATTTTCTCCTTCAGAAGAAAAAAATCTATCAAAACATAAGGTATAGGGGAGAAGGAAAAGAACTGTAGGGAGAAGGGGAAAACAGAAATCCCCTTTATCTCTGTTCAAAGAGGATTGAAAGAAAAGTCCATTTGGCTTTGACTAAACTGAAATACCTTTTCCTATGTGCTTGGAATTCAGACACTTAAAAATAACCAGTAATTTCTTGGGACTTCTTTACTAGTCTAGTAAATAGTACTTGTCATTGACTCACAGCTTCCTCTGAATTAGGAGTTGAGGGATGTGCTGGTGAGACTAATCACTGCAGCATCACTCACCCCTCTTAGCAAATTCACCTTTGGGCAGCTTTCCAGCAGGCATAGAATGGGATGGAGGAGTGGTAGGAGGAAACATGCTGAAGATATAGCCAGCAGAGATGGTACAAGCCAGATGTCTGTTGTGAATGTCTTGCTAAGCCCACCCACACAACTGTTTATTTTTGGCAACAAATCTGGCATTTGACTTCTTATCGATTGGTGCCAAACACCTGCCTGCAGCCAATTCAGACAGTTAGGCACAGAGGCAGAATAACCAGCCACCCAATGAAAGTGTGTTTTCAGGGATGACAGGAAGTAATCAACGACAGAAGAATATACACATATGTGTGTGCACATGCATATTCATTCTTTTACAGCCAAGTTCCTTTGCCAGAGTACTTTCACTTCCCACTGATATATTAGCCTTTAACTGAAGATCCCTTATTGGAGACAGAACACATTTATACTAAGATGTAAAAGACTAATAGCAGAACCTTTCCCCAGGATTATTTTTTGCTAGTCAAAAGCTGCTGAGACACTAAAAAGGGAGAGTTTTAAGCCTCAGAAGGAAAAAAGGTAAAGAAAGTGTACTAAAGTTGTAGTAGGCACACTTCAGCTATTTTGGCAAGGGTCAAGCTTAATGATTAAAATACAATTTAGTAGTATCTGGAAGGAAAAAGAATCTGGCCAATAAACATGGAATATTATGAGACATAAAAATGAGATATATTCAATCTATTGTTAGCAATCTTATAATCTAAAATAATAATGATATTCACTTTATCTTCTTACCATCTGGTAGAAAAATAATTCAAGGCAGGAATAACAATTATAATCCAAACTCATATTTTATCATACTTCATATTTGGGAAAGTTTTTAAATATTTACTCTCTAATTTAAAATGATTGGTAATGACTCATTGTCAAAAAGTGAGTGGAATTATATTTAAAAATAACAAAACCAATTTAATCAATCTTTTGTCTGAGAATGTTTCTAAACCAAGCAGCTTATACAGTCTCCTTTCTTTTAAATTTTTGCCTACATTCTGAACTCTTGTCTATGGTTTTAACCTACAATCATAGATGATGAACCTGTTATTAAACTCGCTTGCAGCTAATATCAGTTTATTCCCAAGTATCAGACGCCAGATGTTTTTGGTAAGAAGAAAATTAATGGCCTAAATAATGAATCAATTGAGGAGCAGTGGCCATAATCCATCTGCTCTTTAAGCTAAGGCCCTGAGTCAGGCTGGCTTCTGGCTACACAGAATATTAATCAGTTGAAGAGTTAAACGGAGGACTCAAAGCCATTGTTTTGAGATGCCTCCGGGCACCCCAAAGCCACTCCTTCTATAGGCTAGTCTTTGTACAGGAAATGAATAGGCAAACAAAAAGCAGGAGACTGAGAGAGAGCTGTATAGGATGAGTAATTTTTATTGACTGCCCCTTGTGTGCCCAAGGAGAGAATGACTAAATACGGACAGTGAGAGTCCAAGCCAAGCCTCCTCTATTTGGATGAAATAATATTCCCTAAACATATAATCCATTTTGATGACAGTGAAATTATTTATTTATTGGGTTTCACCCATTTGCCATTGTTGTCTTTACTCCTTTAACATTCCCTCCCAGTCTATACACTGATATCTTATTGTGGTTTAATGTGAGGAATCAGTTTATATCAAACAAAATTCTTGCATATACATAAATTTTCTGAGGGCTTGAGGCTTCAGCCTATGACTTCTTGTTTTTTATTTCCATTTTTTTCTGGATACTTGAAAAGCAAATTATAAGGGAGACAATGAATGGCCTAATCAGGCACTTCCTCAAATGATGGTATGTGACTTGATTCATTCCTTTTTAAAGTCCTAAACTAACTTATGTCATAGGCTTTACAGGGAAAACACAAAGCAGCTTTGATACTTCTTTTAAATTCTTTTTTTTTTTTTTTTCTGTATGCGGGCCTCTCATTGTTGTGGCCTCTCCCGTTGTGGAGCACAGGCTCCGGACGCCCAGGCTCAGCGGCCATGGCTCATGGGCCTAGTCGCTTCGCAGCATTTGGGATCTTCCCGGACCGGGACACGAACCCGTGTCCCCTGCATTGGCAGGCGGACTCTCAACCACTGCGCCACCAAGGAAGCCCAACTTTGATACTTCTTTTAACCTTTTGGAAAGATATGTGTTTGAAAGAAGACAGCTAGTAAGCTAGCTAGCTAGATGATAGATACATAGATAGATGGATAGATAGATACATAGATACATAGATGATAGATATTAGTATAGAACAGAATCCAAATAACTTTATGTTAACCTCTATCTCCTCAGTTCTTTCAAAATTTCTCAGAAACATTTGCAATGGTGGTGTGAAGCATACTAGAAAAAAAATATTTGGCAACTAGTGCATACTTTTACCTATTCCTGCTTTTGCCCTTCAACTACATAGGTAGCAAATATAGAAGAAAATTTAAAAATTCAAACCAAGATTGCTAGAGAAGGCCAAAATTCCAGATAATAAAAACAGGAATAAAGACACAGACTTACTAGAGAATGGACTTGAGGCTATAGGGAGGGGGAAGGGTAAACGGTGACAAAGCGATAAAGAGGCATGGACATATATACACTACCTAACGTAAGGTAGATAGCTAGTGGGAAGCAGTCGCATAGCACAGGGAGATCAGCTCGGTGCTTTGTGACCGCCTGGAGGGGTGGGATAGGGAGGGTGGGAGGGAGGGAGACGCAAGCGGGAAGAGATATGGGAACATATGTATATATATAACTGATTCATTTTGTTGTGAAGCTGAAACTAACATACCATTGTAAAGCAATTATACTCCAATAAAGATGTTAAAAAAAATTAATATAAACAATTTTGCTTTTGTGGAGCCATTGGCCAGAGGCATGGATAAAAAATTAGCGATTGGGTGCACTGCCTAGTCACCATGACAAAAACATGCCAAACAGGAAGCTGGGTCCCCTGACTATGAGGATAGCTATATAGATTAATTTGTGTATATTGCATCATGTCCTAAAGTGGAAATGATGCCCCTAGACACATGAGTAGAAGTCAGTGGTAACATGAGTTCCACTTTGTAAATTACAACTAATCATAAGAAGGCTTATGCTTTGTCAGGTCTGTGGTCAACTTACCTCAAGTCAGCAAGAGTTTATTGAGCTTCCTTTTTATCCACAACATGTAGCAGTCTGCACTGGTTGAAAGGGATTATTTTAAATAAGACCAGCCTTGCATAGGGATCAATAAGTAGCCATTTATGCCTATGAGAGGTGTTTTTTGAGGGGTCTCAAAAAAAAAACTGCACAACTCATTGCCTCATCATTTTAGGCTTTAATTGCCTACACTTTCCTATTTTCCACTGGGAAGGATCCTACCTAATAAACAATAACTACTCATTATCAGATAGTCCTTTGATAAGAATTAATTGAGAGGCATCAGGAAATAAGAGGAACATGGATTAGGGAAAAGGAAGGAAAGCTCTGTAAGAAATGAAGAGATGTTTATTTATTTTTTTAACATCATTATTAGAGTATAATTGCTTTACAAAGCTGTGTTAGTTTCTGCTTTATATCAAAGTGAATCAGTTATATATATACATATGTTCTCAATATCTCTTCCCACTTGTGTCCCCCTCCTTCTCGCCCTCCCTTTCCTACCCCTCTAGGTGGTCACAAAGCACCAAGCTGATCTCCCTGTGCTATGCGGCTGTTTCCCACTATCTATTTTACGTTTGGTAGTGTATATATGTCTATGCCACTCTCTCACTTTGTCACATCTTACCCTTCGCCCTCCCCATATCCTCAAGTCCACTCTAGTAGGTCTGTGTCTTTATTCCCGTCTTGCCCCTAGGTTCTTCAGGACCTTTTTATTTTTTTTCTTAGATTCCATATATATGTGTTAGCATACGGTATTTGTTTTTCTCTTTCTGACTTACTTCACTCTGTATGACAGACTCTAGGTCTACCCACCTCATTACAAATAGCTCAACTTCGTTTCATTTTATGGCTGAGTAATATTCCATTGTATATATGTGCCACATCTTCGTTATCCATTCATCTGCCGATGGACACATAGGTTGCTTCCATGTCCTGGCTATTGTAAATAGAGCAGCAATGAGCATAGTGTGATTGCTGGGTCGTATGGTAGTTCTATTTTTAGTTTTTTAAGGAACCTCCATACTGTTCTCCATAGTGGCCATATCAATTTACATTCCCACCAACAGTGCAAGAGCGTTCCCTTTTCTCCACACCCTCTCCAGCATTTATTGTTTCTATATTTTTTGATGATGGCCATTCTGACCAGTGTGAGGTGATACCTCACTGTACTTTTGATTTGCAATTCTCTAATGACTAGTGATGTTGAACATTCTTTCATGTGTTTCTTGGCAATCTGTATATCTTCTCTGGACAAATGTTTATTTAGGTCTTCTGCCCATTTGTGGATTGGATTGTTTGTTTTTATTATATTGAGTTTCATGGGCTACTTGTAAATATTGGAGGTTAATCTTTTGTCAGTTGCTTAATTTGCAAATATACTCTCCCAATCTGAGGGTTGGCTTTTTGTATTGTTTATGGTTTCCTTTGATGCGAAAAAGATTTTAAGTTTCATTAGGTCCCATTTTTTTATTTTTGTTTCTATTTCAATTTGTCTAGGAGGTGGGTCATAAAGGATCCTGCTGTGATTTATGTCATAGAGTGTTCTGCCTATGTTTTCCTCTAAGAGTTTTATAGTGTCTGGCCTTATATCTAGGTTGTTAATCCATTTTGAGTTTATTTATCTGTATGGTGTTAGGGACTGTACTAAATTCATTCCTTAACATGTACCTGTCCAGTTTTCCCATCATCACTTTTTTTTCAACATCATTATTGGAGTATAATTGCATTACAATGGTGTGTTAATTTCTGCTTTATAACAAAGTGAATCAGTTATACATATACATATGTCCCCATATCTCTTCTCTCTTGCATCTTGCACCCTCCCACACTTCCTATCCCACCCCTCTAGGTGGTCACAAAGCACCGAGCTGATCTCCCTGTGCTATGTGGCTGCTTCCCACTAGCTATCTATTTTACATTTGGTAGTGTATATATGTCGATGCCACTCTCTCACTTTGTCCTAGCTTACCCTTCACCCTGCCCGTATCCTCAAGTCCATTCTCTAGTAGGTCTGCCTCTTTATTCATCTCTTGCCCCTAGGTTCTTCTGAGCAATTTTTATTTATTCTTTTTAGATTCCATATATATGTGTTAGAGTATGGTATTTGTTTTTGTCTTTCTCACTTACTTCACTCTCTATGACAGTCTCTAGGTCCATCCACCTCATTACAAATAACTCAATTTCGTTTCTATTTATGGCTGAGTAAAATTCCATTGTATATATATGCCGAAACTTTTTTATCCATTCATCTGTTAATGGACACTTAGGTGGCTTCCATGTCCTGGCTATTGTAAATAGAGCTGCAATGAATATTTTGGTACATGACTCTTTTTGAATTATGGTTTTCTCAGGGTATATGCCCAGTAGTGGGATTGTTGGGTCATATGGTAGTTCTATTTTTAGTTTTTAAGGAACCTCCATAGTGGCTGTATCAATTTACATTCCCACCAACAGTGCAAGAGTGTTCCCTTTTCTCCACAGCCTTTCCAGCATTTATTGTTTGTAGATTTTTGATGATGGCCATTCTGACCAGTGTGAGATGATATCTCTTGGTAGCATTTTTTAAACACCTTTATTAGAGTATAATTGCTTTACAATGGTGTGTTAGTTTCTGCTTTATAACAAAGTAAATCGGTTATACATATACATATGTTCCCATATCTCTTCCCTCTTGTGTCTCCCTCCCTCCCACCCTCATTATCCCACCCGTCTAGGTGGTCACAAAGCACCGAGCTGCTCTCCTGGTGCTATGCGGCTGATTCCAGCTAGCTATCTATTTTACGTTTATTAATATATATATGTCCATGCCACTCTCTCACTTTGTCATAACTTACCCTTCCCCTTCCCCATATCCTCAAGTCCATTCTCTAGTAGGTCTGTGTCTTTATTCCTGTCTTACCCCTAGGTACTTCATAATATTTTTTTCTTAATTTCCATATATATGTGTTAGCATATGGCATTTGACTTTCTCTTTCTGACATACTTCACTCTGTATGACAGACTCTGGGTCCATCCACCTCACTACAAATAACTCAATTTCGTTTCTTTTTATGGCTGAGTAATATTCCATTGTATGTATGTGCCATATCTTCTTTGTCCATTCATCCGATGATGGACACTTAGGTTGCTTCCATGTTCTGGTTATTGTAATTAGAGCTGCAATGAATATTTTGATAAATGACCCTCTTTGAATTATGGTTTTCTCAGGGTATATGCCCAGTAGTGGGATTGCTGGGTCCTATGGTAGTTCTATTTGTAGATTTTTAAGGAACCTCCATACTGTTCTCCATAGTGGCTGTATCAATTTACATTCCCTCCAGCAGTGCAAGAGTATTCACTTTTCTCCACACCCTCTCCAGCATTTACTGTTTAAAGATGATTTGATGATGGCCATTCTGACCAGTGTGAGACGATATCTCATTGTAGATTTGATTTGCACTTCTCTAATGATTAATGATGTTGAGCATTCTTTCATGTGTTTGATGGCAATCTGTATACCTTCTTTGGAGAAAAGTCTGTTTAGGTCTTCTGCCATTTTTGGATGGGATTGTTTGTTTTTTTTGTTATTGAGCTGCATGAGCTGCTTATAAAATTTGGAGATTAATCCTTTTTCAGTTGCCTCATTTGCAAATATTTTCTCCCATTCTGAGGGTTGTCTTTTGGTCTTGTTTATGGTTTCCTTTGCTGTGTAAAAGCTTTTAAGTTTCATTAGGTCCCATTTGATTATTTTTGTTTTTATTTCCTTTTCTGTAGGAGGTGGACAAAAAGTATCTTGCTGTGATTTATGTCATAGAGTGTTCTGCCTGTATTTTCCTCTAAGAGTTTGATAGTTTCTGACCTTATATTGAGGTCTTTAATCCATTCTGAGCTTATTTTTGTGTATGGTGTTGGGGAGTGATCTAATCTCATACTTTTACATGTAGCTGTCCAGTTTTCCCAGCACAATTTATTGAAGAGGCTGTCTTTTCTCCACTGTTTATTCTTGCCTCATTTATCAAAGTTAAGGTGACCATATGTGCGTGGGTTTATCTCTGGGCTTTCTATCCTGTTCCATTGATCTATATTTCTGGTTTTGTGCCAGTACCATACTGTCTTGATTACTGTAGCTTTGTAGTATAGTCTGAAGTCAGGCAGCCTGATTCCTCCAGCTCGATTTCTCATTCTCAAGATTGCTTTGGCTATTCGAGGTCTTTTGTATTTCCATACAAATTGTGAAATGTTTTGTTTTAGTTCTGTGAAACATGCCAGTGGTAGTTTGATAGGGATTGCATTAAATCTATAGATTGCTTTGGTTAGTAGAGTCATTTTCACAATGGTGATTCCTCCAATCCAAGAACATGGTATATATCTCTCCATCTATTTGTATCACCTTTAATTTCTTTCATCAGTGTCTTATAATTTTCTGCATACACTTCTTTTGTCTCCTAAGGTAGGTTTATTCCTAGATTATTTATTCTTTTTCTTGCAAAGGTAAATGGGAGTGTTTTCTTAATTTCAGTTTCAGATTTTTAATCATTAGTGTGTAGGAAAGCCAGAAATTTCTGTGCATTAATTTTGTATCCTGTTACTTTACCAAATTCATTGATTAGCTCTAGGAGTTTTCTGGTAGCGTCTTTACAATTCTCTTTGTATAATATCATGTCATCTGCAAACAGTGACAGCTTTACTTCTTTTCTGATTTGGATTAATTTTATTTCTTTTTCTTCTCTGATTGCTGTGGCTAAAACTTATGAAACTATGTTGAATAATAGTGGTGGGAGTGGGCAACCTTGTCTTGTTCTTGATCTTAGTGGAAATGGTTTCAGTTTTTCACCATTGAGGACAATGTTGGCTGTGGGTTTGTCATATACAGCCTGTATTATTTTGAGGAAATTTCCCTCTATGCCTACTTTCTGTAGGGATTGTATCATAAATGGTGTTGAATTTTTTCAAAAGCTTTCTTTACATCTATTGAAATGATAATATGTTTTTTCTCCTTCCATTTCTTAATGTGGTGTATCACGTTAATTGACTGGCATATATTGAAGATTCCTTGCATTCCTGGAATAAACCCCACTTGATCATGGTGTATGATCCTTTAAATGTCCTGTTACGTTTTGTTTGCTAGTATTTTTTTTTTTTTTTTTTTTTTTTTTCGGTACGCGGGCCTCTCACTGTTGTGGCCTCTCCCGTTGCGGAGCACAGGCTCCGGACGCGCAGGCTCAGCGGCCATGGCTCACGGGCCCAGCCGCTCCGCGGCATGTGGGATCCTCCCGGACCGGGGCACGAACCCGTGTCCCCTGCATCGGCAGGCGGACTCCCAACCACTGCGCCACCAGGGAAGCCCCTGTTTGCTAGTATTTTGTTGAGGATTTTTGACTCCATGTTCATCAGTGATATTGGCCTGTAGTTTTAATTCTTTGTGACATCTTTGTCTGGTTTTGGTATCAGGTGATGGTGGCCTCATAGAATGATTTTGGGAGAGTTCCTCCCTCTGCTATATTTTGGAAGAGTTTGAGAAGGATAGGTTTTAGCTCTTCTCTAAATGTTTGATAGAATTTGGCTGTGAAGCCATCTGGTCCTCGGATTTTCTTTGTTGGAAAATTTTTAATCACAGTTTCAATTTCAGTGCTTGTGATTGTTCTGTTCATATTTTATATTTCTTCCTGATTCAGTCTCGGCAGGTTGTGCGTTTCTAAGAATTTGTCCATTTGTTCCAAGTTGTCCATTTTATTGGCATAGAGTTGCTTGTAGTAAAATCTCATGATCCTTTGTATTTCTGCAGTGTCAGATGTTACTTCTCCTTCTTCATTTCTATTTCTATTGATTTGAGTTTTCTCTCTTTTTTTCTTGATGTGCCTGGCTAATGGTTTATCAATTTTGTTTATCTTCTCAAAGAACCAGCTTTATGTTTTACTGATCTTCACTATCGTTTCCTTCATTTCTTTTTCATTTATTTCTGATATGGTCTTTATGATTTCCTTCCTTCTGCTAACTTTGGAGTTTTTTTGTTCTTCTTCCTCTAATTGCTTTAGGTGCAAGGTTAGTTTGTTTATTTGAGGTGTTTCCTGTTTCTTAATGTAGAATTGTATTGCTATAAACTTCCCTCTTAGAACTGCTTTTGCTGCATCCCATAGGTTTTGGGTCGTCCTGTCTCCCTTGTCATATATTTCTAGGTATCTTTTGATTTCCTCTTTGATTTATTCAGTGATCATTTTGTTAAGTAGTGTGTTGTTTAGACTCCTTGTGTTTGTATTTTTTACAGAACTTTTCATGTAATTGATATCTAGTCTCATAGCATTGTGGTCGGAAAAGATACTTAATATGATTTTAATTTTATTAAGTTTACCAAGGTTTGATTTGTGACCTAAGATATGATCTATCTTGGAGGATGTTCCAAGAGCCCTTGAGAAAAATGTGTATTCTGTTGTTTTTGGATGGAATGTCCTAAAAATATCAATTAACTCCATCTTATTTAATGTATCATTTATAGCTTTTGTTTTCTTATTTATTTTCATTTTTGATGATCTCTCCATTGGTGAAAGTGGGGTGTTGAAGTCCCTTACTATGATTTTTTTACCATCAATTTCCCCTTTTATGGCTGTTAGTATTTGCCTTTTGTATTGAGGTGCTCCTATGTTGGGTGCATAAATATTTACAGTTGCTATATCTTCTTCTTGGATTTGTCCCTTGATTACTAGGTAGTATCCTTCTTTCTGTCTTCTAATAGTCTGTTTTAAAGTCTATTTTGTCTGATATGAGAATTACTACCCCAGCTTTCTCTTGATTTCCATTTGCATGGAATATCTTTTTCCATACCCTCACTTTCAATCTGTATGTGTCCCTAGGTCTGAAGTGAGTCCCTTGTAGACAGCATATATATGTGTCTTGTTTTTTTTATCCATTCAGCCAGTCTGTGTGTTTTGGTGGGAGCATTTAATCCATTTACTTTTAAGGTAATTATGGATATGTATGTTCCTATTGCCATTTTCTTAATTGTTTTGGGTTTGTTTTTGTAGATCTTTTCATTCTCTTGTGTTTCTTGCATAGAGAGTTGCCTTTAGCATTTGTTGCAAAGCTGGTTTGGAGGTGCTGAACTCTCTAAGCTTTTGCTTCACTGTAAAGGTTTTAATTTCTCCATCAAATCTGAATGATATCCTTGCTGGGCAGAGTAATCTTTGTTGTAGGTTTTTCTCCTTCATCACTTTAAGTATGTCCTGCCAGTCCCTTCTGACTTACAGAGTTTCTGCTGAAAGATAAGCTGTTATCCTTATGGGGATTCCCTTGTGTGTTATTTGTTGTTTTTTCCCTTGCTGCTTTTAATATGTTTTCTTAGTATTTAATTTGTGATAGTTTGATTAATATGTGTCTTGTCATTTTTCCCCTTGGATTTATCCTGAATGGGACTCTCTGTGCTTACTGGGTTTGACTGACTATTTCCTTTCCTATATTAGTGAAGTTTTCAACTATAATTGCTTCAAATAGTTTCTCAGTCCCTTTCTTTTTCTCTTCTTCTACTGAGACCCCTATGATTCAAATGTTGGTATGTTTATTTTTGTCCCAGAGGTCTTTGAGAGTGTTCTCAGTTCTTTTCATTCTTTTCTTTTATTCTGCTCTTGGGTAGTTATTCCCACTATGTTATATTCCAGGTCACTTATCCATTCTTTTGCCTCAGTTATCCTTCTACTGATTCCTTCTAGAGAAATCTCCCTACAATCCACCTTCTCTCATTGTAGTTATGTTTTGCATTTATCTAATGATTAATTATGTTGAGCATTCTTTCATGTGTTTGTTGGCAATCTGTATACCTTCTTTGGAGAAATGTCTATTTATGTCTTTTGCTCATTTTTAGATTGGGTTTTTTGTTTTTTGAAATTGAGCTGCATGCATTGCTTGTATGTTTTCTTGATTAATCCTTTGTCAGTTGCTTCATTGGCAAATATTTTCTCCCATTCTGAGGATTGTCTTTTCATCTTGTTTATGGTTTCCTTTGCTGTGCAAAAGGTTTTAAGTCTCATTAGGTCCCATTTGTTTATTTTTGTTTCTGTTTTCATTTCTCTAGGAGGTGGGCCAAAAGGATGTTGCTGTGATTTCTCTCATAGAGTGTTCTGCCTATGTTTTCCTCTATGATTTTGATGGTGTCTGGCCTTACATTTAGATCTTTATTCAATTTTGCATTCATTTTTGTGTATGGTGTTAGGAAGTGTTCTAATTGGATGCTTTAACCTGTAGCTGTCCAGTTTTCACAGAATGACTTATTGAACAGGCGGTCTTTTCACCACCGTATATTCTTGCCTCGTTTAGAAAAGATAAGTTGTCCATATGTGCATGGGATTATCTCTGGGCTTTCTATCCAGTTCCATTGCTCTATATTTCTGTTTTTGTGCTAGTACTATACTGTCTTGATTACTGTAGATTTGTAGTATAGTCTGAACTCAGGGAGCCTGATTCCACCAGCTCTGTTTTTCTTTCTCAAGTTTGCTTTGGCTATGAAGGGTCTTTTATGTCTCCATACAAATTGTGAAAGTTTTTGTTCTACTTCAGTGAAAAATGCCAGTGGTCCTTTGATAGGGATTGCATTGAATCTGTAGGTTGGTTTGGGTAGTACGGTCATTTTCACAATGTTGATACTTCCCATCAAAGAACATGGTATATCTCTCCATCTATTTGTATCATTTTCATTTTTTTTCATTATTGTCTTACACATTTCAACATACAGGCCTTTTGTATCTTTAGGTAGGTTTCTTCCTAGATATTTTACTTTTTTGTTGCAATGTTAAGTGGGAGTGTTTTCTTAATTTCACTTTCAGATTTTTCATCTTTACAGTATAGTAAGGCAAGAGATTTCTGTGCATTAATTTTGTATCCTGCTACTTTACCAAATTCATTGATTAGCTCTTGTAGTTTTCCAGTAGCATACTTAGGATTCTCTATGTGTAGTATCATGTCTTCTGCAAACAGTGACAGCTTCACTTCTTCTTTTCCAATTTGGATTCCTTTTATTTATTTTTCTTCTCTGACTGCTAGGGCTAAAACTTCCAAAACTATGTTGAATAATAGTGGTGAGAGTGTGCAACCTTTTCTTGTCCCTGATCTTACTGGAAATGGTTTCAGTTTTTCACCATTGAGAATGATGTTGGCTGTGGGCTTGTCATATATGGCTTTCATTATGCTGAGGAAAGTTCTCTCTATGCCTTGTCTCTGGAGTGTTTTTATCATAAATGTGGGTTGAATTTTGTTGAAAGCTTTTTCTGCATCTATTGAGATGATCATATGGTTTTTCTCCTTCAATTTGTTTATATGGTGTATCACTTTGATTAATTTACATACATTGAAGAGCCCCTCTTTTCCTGGGGTAAACCCCACTTTATCATGGTGTAAAATCCTCTAAATGTGCTGTTGGATTCCGTTTGTTAATATTTTGTTGAGGAATTTCTCATCTGTGTTCACCAGTCATATTGGCTTTTAGTTTTCCTTGTGACACCTTTCTCTGGTTTTGGTATAAGGGTGATGGTGGCATCGTTGAATGAATTAGGGAGTTTTCCTCCCTTTGTTATTTTTCAAAGAGTTTGAGAAGGATAGCTGTTAGCTCTTCTCTAAATATTTGATAGTGTTCACCTATGAAGCCATTTGTTTCTGGGTTTTTGTTTACTGGAAGATTTTTTTTATTAACATCTTTATTGGGGTATAATTGCTTTACAATGGTGTGTTAGTTTCTGCTTTATACCAAAGTGAATCAGTTATACATATACATATGTTCCCATATCTCTTCCCTCTTGCATCTCCATCCCTCCCACCCTCCCTATTCCACCCCTCCAGGCAGTCACAAAGCACCGAGCTGATATCCCTGTGCTATGCGGCTGCTTCCCACTAGCTATCTACCTTACGTTTGGTAGTGTATATATGTCTATGTCTCTCTCTCGCTTTGTCACGGCTCACCCTTCCCCCTCCCCATATCCTCAAGTCTGTTCTCCAGTAGGTCTGTGTCTTTATTCCTGTCTAACCCCTAGGTTCTTCAGGACATTTTTTTTCCTTAAATTCCACATATATGTGTTAGCATACGGTATTTGTATTTCTCTTTCTGACATACTTCATTTTGTATGACAGACTCTAGGTCTATCCACATCATTACAAATAGCTCAATTTCGTTTCTTTTTATGGCTGAGTAATATTCCATTGTATATATGTGCCACATCTTCTTTATCCATTCATCCAAAGATGGGCACTTAGGTTGTTTCCATCTCCGGGCTATTGTAAATAGAGCTGCAATGAACATTTTGATACATGACTCTTTTTTTTCTTTTTTTTACATGACTCGTTATTAAGTAGTGTATTGTTTAGCCTCCATGTGTTTGTAATTTTTACAGATCTTTTCCTGTAATTGATATCTAGTCTTATGGCATTGTGGTAAAAAAAGATACTTGATACAATTTCAATTTTCTTAAATTGCCAAGGCTTGATTTGTGACCCAAGATATGATGTATCCTGGAGAATGTTCCATGAGCACTTGAGAAAAATGTGTATTCTGTTGTTTTTGGATGGAGTGTCCTATAAATATCAATTAAGTCCATCTTTTTTAATGTATCATTTAAAGCTTGTGTTTCCTTATTTATTTTCATTTTGGATGATCTGTCCATTGGTGAAAGTGGGGTGTTAAAGTCCCCTACTATGAATAGATTACTGTTGATTTCCCCTTTTATGGCTGTTAGTATTTGCCTTATGTATTGAGGTGCTCCTATGTTGGGTGCGTAAATATTTACAATTGTTATATCTTCTTCTTAGATCAATCCCTTGATCATTATGTAGTGTCCTTCTTTGTCTCTTCTAATAGTCTCTATTTTAAAGTCTATTTTGTCTGATATGAGAATTGTTACTCCAGCTTTCTTTTGGTTTCCATTTGCATGGAATATCCTTTTTCCATCCCCTTACTTTCAGTCTGTATGTGTCTCATGGTCTGAAGTGGGTCTCTTGTAGACAGCATATATATGCGTCTTCTTTTTGTATCCATTCAGCCAATCTGTGTCTTTTGGTGGGATCATTTAGTGCATTTACATTTAAGGTAATTATCAATATGTATGTTCCTATTCCCATTTTCTAAATTGTTTTGAGTTCATTATTTTAGGCCTTTTCATTCTCTTGTGTTTCTTGCCTAGTGAAGTTCCTTTAGCATTTGTTGTAAAGCTGGTTTGGTGGTGCTGTACTCTCTCAGCTTTTGCTTGTCTGTAAAGGTTTTCATTTCTCCATCAAATCTGAAAGAGATCCTTGCTGTGTAGAGTAATCTTGGTTGCAGGTTTTTCTCCTTCATCACTTTCAGTATGTCCTGCCACTCCCTTCTGGCTTGCAGAGTTTCTGCTGAGAGATCAGCTGTTAACATTATGGGGATTCCTTTGTGTGTTATTTGTTGTTTTTCCCATGCTGATTTTATTATGCTTTCTTTGTATTTAATTTTTGACAGTTTTATTGATATGTGTCTTGGCGTATTTCTCCTTAGATTTATCCTGTATGGGACTCTCTGTGCTTCCTGGACTTGATTAATGATTTCCTTTCCCATAGTAGGGAAGTTTTCAACTATAATCTCTTCAAATAATTTCTCAGTCCCTTTCTTTTTCTCTTCTTCTTCTGGAACCCCTATAATTCGAATGTTGTTGCATTTAATGTTGTCCCAGAGGTCTCTGAGACTGTCCTCAGTTCTTTTCATTCTTTTTTCTTTATTCTGCTCTGCAGTAGTTATTTCCACTATTTTATCTTCCAGGTCACTTACCCGTTCTTCTGCCTCAGTGATTCTGCTATTGATCTCATCTAGAGTATTTTTCATTTCATTTATTATGTTGTTCATCATTGTTTGTTTCATCTTTAGTTCTTCTAGGTCCTTGTTAAATGTTACCTGAATTTTGTCTATTCTATTTCCAAAATTTTGGATCATCTTTACTATCATTATTCTGAATTATTTTTCAGGTAGACTGCCTATTTCCTCTTCATTTGTTAGGACTGGTGCATTTTTACCTTGCTCCTTCATCTGCTGTGTGTTTTTCTGTCTTCTCATTTTGTTTATCTTATTGGGTTTGGGGTCCCCTTTCTTCAGGCTGCACATTCATAGTTCCCATTGTTTTTGCTGTCTGTCCCCAGTGGCTAAGGTTTGTTCAGTGTGTTGTGTAGGCTTCCTGGTGGAGGGGACTAGTACCTATGTTCTGGTGGATGAGGCTGGATCTTGTCTCTCTGGTGGGCAGGTCCACGTCTGGTGGTGTGTTTTGGGGTGTCTGTAGACTTATTATGATTTTGGGCAGCCTCTCTGCTAATGGGTGGGGTTGTGTTCCTGTTTTGCTAGTTGTTTGGCATAGGGTTTCCAGCACTGTAGCTTGCTGGTCGTTGAGTGAAGCTGGGTGCTGGTGTTGAGATGGAGATCTCTGGGAGATTTTCGCCATTTGATATTATGTGGAGCTGGGAGGTCTCTTGTTGACCAGTGTCCTGAATTTGGCCCTCCCACCTCAGAGGCACAGCACTGACTCCTGGCTGCAGCACCAAGAGCCTTTCATCCACACAGCTCAGAATAAAAGGGAGAAAAAGTAGATAGAAGGAATTAGTATAAGTAGGAAGAAAGAAAGAAAGAAAGCAAGGAAGAAAGAAAGAAAGAAAGGAGGAAAGGAGGGAAGGAAGGAAGGAAGGAAGGAGGGAAGGAAGGAAAAAAGAAAGAAAGAAAGATGATAAAGTAAAATAAGGTAAAGTAAAATGTAATAAAGTTATTAAATTAAAAAATAATTATTAAGAAAAAATTTTTTTAAAAAATTGGATGGATAGAACTTTAGGACAAATGGTGGAAGCAAAGCTATACAGACAAAATCTCACATAGAAACATACACATACACCCTCACAAAAAGAGGAAAAGGGGAAAAAATCATAAATCTTGCTTTCAAAGTCCACCTCCTCAATTTGGGATGATTCGTTGTCTGAAGGAGGGAAGGAAAGAAAGAAAGAAAGAAAGAAAGAAAGAAAGAAAGAAAGAAAGAAAGGTAAGAAAGAAAGAAAGAAAAAGGGGATAAAGTAAATTGAAATACAGTTATTAAAATTAAAAGTAATTATTAAGAAAAAAAAATTTAAAAAAATATGGACGGATAGAACCATTGGACAAATGGTGGAAGCAAAGCTATACAGACAAAATCTCACACAGAAGCATACACATACACACTCACAAAAAGAGGGAACGGGGGAAAAAATCATAAATCTTGCTCTCAAAGTCCACCTCCTCCATTTGGGATGATTCGTTGTCTATTCATGTATTCCACAGATGCAGGGTACATCAAGTTGATTGTCGAGCTTTAATCCGCTGCTTCTGAGGCTACTGGGAGAGACTTCCCTTTCTCTTCTTTGTTCTCACAGCTCCCAGGGCCTCAGCTTTGGATTTAGCCCCGCCTCTGCGTGTAGGTCGCTGGAGGGCGTCTGTTTTTTGCTCAGACAAGATGGGGTTAAAGAAGCCTCTGATTCGGGGGCTCTGGCTCACTCAGGCCGGGAGGAGGGAGGGGCACGGAGTGCGGGGCGAGCCTGCAGCGGCAGAGGCCGGTGTGACGTTGCACCAGCCTGAGGCCTGCTACGCGTTCTCCCGGGGAAGTTGTCCCTGGATCCCGGGAACCTGGCAGTGGCAAGCTGCACCGGTTCCCTGGAAGAGGGATGTGGTTAGTGACCTGTGCTCACACACAGGCCCCTTGGTGGTGGCAGCAGCAGCCTTAGCATCTCCTGCCCATCTCTGGGGTCCACGCTTTTAGCCACGGCTTGTGCCCGTCTCTGAAGTTCCTTTAAGCAGAGCTCTTAATCCCCTCTCCTTGCACACCAGGAAACAAAGAGGGAAGAAAAAGTCTCTTGCCTCTTTTGCAGCTCCAGACCTTTATCCGGCCTCCCTCTCGGCTAGTCGTGCTGCACTAACCCCTTCAGGCTGTGTTCCCACAGCCAACCCCAGTCCTCTCCCTGTGCTCCAACCAAAGCCCGAGCCTCAGCTCGCAGCCCCGCCACCGTGGTGGGTGAGCAGACAAGCCTCTCGGGCTGGTGAGTGCTGGCTGGCACTGATCCTCTGTGCGGGAATCTCTCTGCTTTGCCCTCCACACCCCTGTTGATGTGCTCTCCTCCATGACTCTGAAGCTACCCGCTCTGCCACCTGCTGTCTCCACCTGCGAAGGGGCTTCCTAGTGTGTGGAAACCTTTCCTCGTTCACAGCTCCCTCCCACTGGTGCAGGTCCTGTCCCTATTCTTTTGTCTCTGTTTTTTCTTTTTTTCTTTTGCCCTACTGAGGTACGTAGGGAGTTTGTTGCCTTTTGGGAGGTCTGAGGTCTTCTGCCAGCATTCAGTAGGTGTTCTATAGGAGTTGTTCCACGTGTATATGTATTTCTGGTGTATCTGTGAGGCGGAAGGTGATCTCCGCGTCTTACTGTTCTGCCATTTTCAGAATACCTCTACTGGAAGATTTTTAATCACAGTTTCAATTTCAGTGCTTGTAATTGGTCTGCTCATATTTTCTATTTTTTCCTGGTTCAGTCTCAGAAGGTTGTGCATTTCTAAGAATTTGTCCATTTCTTCCAGGTTGTCCATTTTTTTGGCATATAGTTGCTTGTAGTAATCTCTCAGGATCCTTTGTATTTCTGCAGTGTCAGTTGTTACTTCCTCTTTTTCATTTCTAATTCTACTGATTTGGGTCTTCTCCCTTTTTTTCTTGATGAGTCTGGCAAATGGTTTATCAATTTTTTTTGTCTTCTCAAAGGAAAAGCTTTTTGTTTTATTGATCTTTGCTATCGTTTTCCTCATTTCTTTTTCATTTATTTCTGATCTGATGTTTATGATTTCTTTCCTTCTGCTAACTTTGGGGTATTTTTGTTCTTCTTTCTCTAATTGCTTTAGGTATAAGGTTAGGTTGTACATTTGAGTTGTTTCATGTTTCTTAAGGTAGGATAGTATTGCTATACACTTCACTCTTAGAACTGCTTTTGCTGCTTCCCATAGGTTTGGGTTGTTGTGTTTTTATTTTTTTATTTCAAGGAGTATTTTGTTTTCCTGTTTGATTTTTTTGGTGATCACTTGTTTACTAACTAGTGTGTTGTTTAGCCTCCTTGAGTTTTATTACTTACATATTTTTTCTTGTAATTGATACCTAGTCTCATAGTGCTGTGATCGGAAAAGATACCTGATACAATTTCAATTTTCTTAAATTTAGCAAGGCTTGATTTGTGAACCAAGATATGATCTATCCTGGAGAATGTTCCATGAGCACTTGAGAAGAATGTGTATTCTGTACTTTTTGGATTGAATATCCTATAAATATCAATTAAGTCCATGTTGTTTAATGTATGATTTAAAGCTTTTGTTTCCCTGTTTATTTTCATTTTGGATGATCTGTCCATTGGTGCAAGTGCGGTATTAAAGTCCCCTACTATGATGGTGTTACTGTCAATTTCCCCATTTATGGCTGTTAGTATTTGCCTTATGCATTGAGGTGCTCCTGTGTTGACTGCATAAATATTTACAATTGCTATATCTTCTTGGATTGATCCCTTGATCCCTATGTAGTGTACTTCTTTGTGTCTTCTAATAATCTTTGTTTTAAAGTCTATTTTGTCTGATATGAGATTGCTACTCCTGCTTTCTTTTGATTTCCATTTGCACAGAATATCTTTCTCCATCCCCTCACTTTCAGTCCGTATCTGTTCCAGCGTCTGAAGTGGGTCTGTTGTAGACAGCATATATATTGGTCTTGTTTTTGTATCCATTCAGCCAGTCTATGTCTTTTGGTTGGAGCATTTAATCCATTTACATTTAAGGTAATTATTCATATGTATGGTCCTATTATCATTTTCTTTATTGTTTTGGGTTTATTATTGTAGCTCTTTTCTTTCTCTTGTGTTTCCTGCCTAGAGTAGTTCCTTTAACATTTGTGGTAAAGCTGGTTTTAGTGGAACTGAATTCTCTTAGCTTTTGCTTGTCTCTAAAGCTTTTAATTTCTCCATCAAATCTGAATGAGATCCTTGCTATGTAGAGTAATCTTTGTTGTAGGTTTTTCTCCTTCATCACTTTAAATATGTCCTACCACTCCCTTCTGTTTTGCAGAGTTTCTGCTGAAAGATCAGCTGTTAACCTTATTGGGACTACCTTGTGTGTTATTTGTTGTTTTTCCCTAGCTGGTTTTACTATTTGCTTTTTGTAGTTAATTTTTGATAGTTTGATTACTCTGTGTCTAACCGTGTTTCTCCTTGAATTTTTCCTGTATCGGACTCTCTATGCCTCCTGGACTCGATTAATTATTTCCTTTCCCATATTAGGGAAGTTTTCACCTATAATCTCTTCAAATATTTTCTCAGTCCCTTTCTTTTCCTCTTCTTATTTTGGGACCCCTATTATTCGAATGTTGGTACATTTAATGTTGTCCCAGAGCTCTCTGAGATCGTCCTCAATTCTTTTTATTCCTTTTTCTTTATTCTTCTCTGCAGTAGTTATTTCCACTATTTTATCTTCCAGGTCACTTACCCGTTCTTCTGCCTCAGTTATTCTGCTATTGATCCCTTCTACAGTATTTTTAATTTCATTTATTGTGTTCTTCATCATTGCTTGTTTCCTCTTTAGTTCTTCTAGGTTCTTGTTAAATGTTTCTTGCATTTTCTCTATTCTATTTCCAAGATTTTGGATTATCTTTACTATCATTATTCTGAATTCTTTTTCAGGTAGACTGCCTATTTCCTCTTCATTTGTTAGGTCTGGTGGGTTTTTACCTTGCTCCTTCATCTGGTGTGTGTTTTTCTGTCTTCTCATTTTGCTTATCTTACTGTGTTTTGCATCTCCACTTCACAGGCTACAGGTTTGTAGCTTCTGTTGTTTTTCTTGTCTGTCCCCAGTGATTAATTTTGGACCAGTGGGTCATGTAGGCTTCCTGGTGGATGTGACCAGTTCCTGTGTTCTGGTGGATGATGCTGGATCTTGTCTTTCTGTTGGGAAGGTCCATGTCTGGTGGTGTGTATAGGGGTGTCTGTGGCCTTATTATCATTTTAGGCAGCCTATCTGCTGATGGATGGGGTTGTGTTCCTGTCTTGCTAGTTGTTTTCATAGAGTGTCCTGCACTGTATCTTGTTGGTTGTTGTGTGGAGCTGGGTCTTGGCACTGAGATTGGGATTTCTGTGAGTTTTTCGCCATTTGATATTATGTGGAGCTGGAGGTCTCTTGTGGACCAGTGTCCTAAACTTTGCTATCCCGCCTCCATGGCAGAGCTCTGACACCTGGCTTTAGCACCAAAAGTCTGTCCTCTGAACAGCTCAGAATATAAAGGAGAAAAAAAAAGGAAAGAAAGAAGAACATAAAGTAAAATAAAATAAAGTAAAATAAAACAAAGAAGTTCTTAAAATAAAACAATAAAAAGTAATTATTAAGAAAAAAAAATTATGTAATTAAATAAAAAACAAAACCGACAGAGAGAACCCTAGGCCAAACAGTGAAAGGAAAGCTATACAGACAAAATCGCATACAGAAGCATACACATAAACACTCACAAAAAGAGAAAAAGGAAAAAAATATATATATATATCATTGCTCACAAAGTCCACCTCCTCAATTTTGGATGATTTGTTGTCTATTCAGGTATTCCACAGATGCGGGGTACATCAAGTTTACTGTGGAGATTTAATCCGCTCCTCCTGAGGCTGCTGAGAGGTATTTCCCTTTCTCTTCTTTATTCACACAGCTCCCAGGGTTCAGCTTTGGATTTGGACCCACTTCTGTGTGTAGGTTGTCTGAGGGCATCTGTTCTTCGCTCAGATAGGACGTGGTTAAAGAGCAGCTGATTCAGGTTCTCTGGCTCACTCATACCAGGGGAAGGGAGGGGTACAGAGGAGTGGTGAGCTTCCAGTGGCAGAGGCTGGCGTGACGTTGCAACAGCCTGAGGAGCATCATGTGTTCTTCCGGGGAAGTTGTCCCTGGATCACAGGACCCTGGCAGTGGTGGGCTGCACAGGTCCCGGGAGGGGAAATGTGGATAGTGGCCTGTGCTTGCACACAGGCTTTTTGGTGGCTGCATCAGCAACCTTAGCATCTTATGCCCGTCTCTGGGGTCTGCACTGATAGCCGTGGCTCGCGCTCATCTCTGGAGCTCCTTTAAATAGTGCTCTTAATCCCCTCTCTTCATGCACCAGGAAACAAAGAGGCAAGAAAAAGTCTCTTGTCTCTCTGCCAGCACCACTTTTTGAAGAGGCTGTCTTTTCTCCATTGTATAGTCTTCCCTCCTTTATCAAAAATTAGGTGACCATATGTGTGTGGGTTTATCTCAGGGTTTTCTCTCTTGTTCCATTTATTTATATTTCTATTTTTGTGCCAGTCACATACTGTCTTGATTACTGTAGCTTTGTAGAATAGTCTGAAGTCCAGGAGCCTGATTCCTCCAGCTCCATATTTCTTTCTCAATATTGCTTTGGCTATTCATTGTCTTTTGTGTTTCCATACCAATTGTGAATTTTTTGTCTACTTCTGTGAACAATGCCATTGGTAGTTTGATAGGGATTGCATTGAATTTGTAGATTTCTTTGAGTAGTATAGCCATTTTCACAATGTTGATTATTCCAATCCAAGAATATGGTATACATCTCCATCTGTTTTATCACCTTTAATTTCTTTCATCAGTGTCTTATAGTTTTATGCATACAGGTCTTTTGTCTCCTTAGGTAGGTTTATTCCTAGGAATTTCATTCTTTTGTGGCAACCATATATGGGAGTGTTTCCTTAATTTCTCTTTCATATTTTTCATCATTAGCATATAGGAATTCAAGAGTTTTCTGTGCATTAATATTTTATCGTGCTACTTTACCAAATTCGTTGATTACCCCTAGTAGATTTCTGGTAGCATCTTTAGGATTCTCAATGTATAGTATATTGTCATCTGCAAACAATGACTGCTTTAATTCTTCTTTGCCAATTTGAATTCATTTTCTTTTTCTTCTCTGACTTTTGTGTCTAAAACTTCCAAAACTATGTTGAATAATAGTGGTGAGAGTGGACAACCCTGTCTTGTTCCTGATCTTAGTGGAAATGCTTTCAGTTTTTCATCATTGAGAACGATGTTGCCTGTGGGTTTTTCATATATGGCCTTTATTAAGTTGCCATAAGTTCACTCTATGCATACTTTCTGGAGGGTTTTTATCATAAATGGTGTTGAATTTTCTCGAAAGATTTTTCTGCATCTATTGAGATGATCATATGTTTTTTCTCCTTCCATTTGTTAATATGGTATATCACATTGATTTGTATATACTGAACAATCCTTGCTTTCCTGGGATAAACCCCACTTGATCATGGTGTATGATCTTTTAACTGTGCTGTTGGATTCTGTTTGCTAGTATTTTTTGAGTATTTTTACATGTATGTTCATCAGTGTTATTGGCTTGTAGTTTTCTTTCTTTGTGACATCTTTGTATGGTTTCAGTATCAGGGTTATGGTGGCTTTGTAGAATGTGTTTGTGAGTGTTCCTCCCTCTGCTATATTTTGGAAGAGTTTCAGAAGGATAGGCGTTAGCTCTTCTCAAAATGTTTGATAGATTTCACCTGTGAATCTATCTGGTCCTGGGCTTTTGCCTGTTGGAGGATTTTTAATCACAGTCTCAATTTCAGTGTTTGTGATTGCTCTGTTTATCTTTTCTATTTCTTCCTGGTTCAGTTACAGAAGGTTGTGTTTTTCTAAGAATTTGTCCATTTCTTCTGGGTAGTCCATTTTATTGGCATATAGATGCTTGTAGTAATCTCTCATGGTAATTTGTATTTCTGTATTGTCAGTTGCTATCTCTTCTTTTCATTTCTAATTCTATTGATTTAAGTCTTCTCCCTTTTTTTTTGATGCGTCTGGCAAAAGGTTTATCAATTTTGTTTCTCTTCTCAAAAAAAACAGCTTTTTGTTTTATTGATCTTTGCCATCATTTTCTTCATTTCTTTTTCATTTATTACTGATCTGATCTTTATGATTTCTTCTGCTAACTTTGGGGTATTTTTGTTTTTCTTTCTGTAATTGCTCTAGGTGTAAGGTTAGATTGTTTATTTGAGTTGTTTCTTGGTCCTTGAGGTAGGATTGTATTGCTATAAACTTCCCTGTTAGAACTGCTTTTGATGCATCCCATAGGTTTTTGGATTGTCGTGTTCCATTGTCATTATTTTCTTGTTATATTTTGATTTCCTCTTTGATTTTTTCAGTGACCTCTTGGCTATTAAGTAGTGCATTGTTTAGCCTCCATGTGTTTGTATTGTTTACAGATATTTTCCTGTAATTGATATCTAGTCTCATAGCATTGTGGTCAGAAATGATACTTGATGTGATTTCAATTTTCTTAAATTTACCAAAACTTCATTTGTGACCCAAGATATGATCTATCCTGAAGTATGTTCCATGAGCACTTGAGAAGAAAGTGTATTCTGTTGTTTTTGGATGGAATGTACTATAAATATCAGTTAAGTTCATCTTGTTTAATGTATCATTTAAAGATTGTGCTTCCTTATTAATTTTCATTTTGGATGATCTGTCCATTGTTGCAAGTTGGGTGTTAACGCCCCCTACTATGATTGTGTTATTGTTGATTTCCCTTTTATGGCTGTTAGCATTTGCCTTATGTATTGAGGTGCTCCTAGGTTGAGTGCATAAATATTTACAATTGTAATATCTTCTTGGATTGATCCCTTGATCATTATGTAGTGTCCTTCTTTATCTTTTGTAATAGTCTTTGTTTTAAAGTATTTTGTATGATATGAGAATTGCTACTCCAGCTTTCTTTTGATTTCCCTTTGCATGGAATATTTTTTCCATCTCCCCACTTTCAAACTGTATTTGTCCCTAGGTCTGAAATGGGTCTCTTGTAGACAGCTTATATATAGGTCTTATTTTTATTTCCATTCAGCCAGTCTGTGTCTTTTGGTTGGAGCATTTAATCCATTTACATGTAAGGTAATTATCAATATGTATGTTCCTATTACCATTTTCTTAATTGTTTTGGTTTATTATTGTAGGTCTTTTCCTTCTCTTGTGTTTCCCGACTAGGGAAGTTCCTTGAGCATTTGTTGTAAAGCTGGTGGGTGGTGCTGAATTCTCTTAGCTGTTGCTTGTCTGTAATGGTTTTAATTTCTCTGTTGAATTGGAATGAGATCCTTGCTGGGTACAGTAATCTTGGTTGTAGCTTTTTCCCTTTCATCAGTTTAAATATGTCCTGCCACTCCCTTCTGGGTTGCAGAGTTTCAGCTGAAAAATTTGCTGTTAACCTTATGGGTATTCCCTTTTATGTTATTTGTTGCTGTTTCCTTGCTGCTTTTAATATATTTTCTTTGTATTTAATTTTTAATAGTTTTAGTAATACGTGTCTTGGTGTGTTTCTCCTTGGATTTATCCTGTATGGGAGTCTCTGCACTTCCTGGGTTTGACTGACTATTTCCCTTTCCATATTAGGGAAGGTTTCAACTATAATCTCTTCAAATATTTTCTCAGCCCCTTTCTTTTTCCCTTCTTCTAAGACCTGTATAATTCAAATATTGTTGCATTTCATGTTGTCCCAGAATTCTCTTTGACTGTCCTCAATTCTTTTCATTCTTTTTATTTTTTCTGCTTGTGGTAGTAATTTCCACTATTTTATCTTCCAAGTCACTTTTCCATTCTTCTGCCTCTTTTATTCTGCTATTGATTCCTTCTAGAGAATATTTAATTTCACTTATTTTGTTGTTTACCATTGTTTGCACTTTAGTTATTCTAGGTCCTTGTTAAAGGTTTCTTGTATTTTCTCCATTTTATTTCCAAGATTTTGGATCATCTTTACTCTCATTACATTGAATTATTTTTCAGGTAAACTGCCTATTTCCTCTTCATTTGTTTGGTGTGGTGGGTTTTTTCCTCCCTCCTTCATCTGCTGTATGTTTCTCTGTCTTTTCATTTTGCTCAGCTTACTGTGTTTGTGGTCTCCTTTTCACAGGCTGCAAGTTTGTAGTTCTCATTGTTTTTGGTGTCTGGTCCAGTGCCTAAGGTTGGTTCAGTGGGTTGTGTAGGCTTCCTGCTCTAGGGGAATAGTGCCTGTGGTCTGATGGTTGAGGCTAGATCTTGTCTTTCTGTTGGGCAGGACTGCATCCAGTGTTGTTTTTGGGGTATGTGACCTTGTTGTAATTTTAGGTAACCTCTCTGCTAATGTGTGGTGTTGAGTTCCTGTCTTGCTTGTTGCTTGGCATAGTGTGTCCAGCACTGTAGCTTGCTGGTAATTGAGTGGAGTTTGGTCTTAGCTTTAAGATGGAGATCTCTGGGAGAGCTTTTGCTCTTTGATATTACATGGAGCCAGGAGGTCTCTGGGGGACCAATGTCCTGGACTTGGCTCTCCCACCTCAAAGGCACAGGACTGACACTTGGCTGGAGCACCAAGACCCTGTCACCCACATGGCTCAGAAGAAAAGGGAAAAAAAGGAAAGAAATAAAGAAATGTAAAATAAAATAAAATAAACTTATTGAAATAAAAAATGATTATTAAAAATTAAAAAGTAACCAGAAAAATAAAGAAGAGAACAACCAAACCAAAAACAAATCCATCAATGAATCAATGATAACAAGTGCTGAAAGCTTTCCAAAAAAAAAAAAAAAAAAAAAAAGGACAGACAGAACCTTTTGACAAATGGTAAAAGTAAAGCTATACAGACAAAATCACAGAAAGAAGTATACACATACACACTAACAAAATGAGAAAAAGAGAAAAAAAATATATCTATATATAGAAAAAAAGGAGTTAGAGAACAACCAAATCAATAAACAAATCTTCTAATGATATTAAACTCTAAATACTAAACTAAGATAAACATTAAACCAGGAACAAGTTAGATGCAGAAAGCAAACTCCAAGTCTACAGTTGCTCCCACAGTCCAACGTCTCAATTTTGGGATGATTTGTTGTTTCTTCAGGTATTCCACAATACAGGGTACATCTAGTTGTGGAGATTTAACCTGCTGCTCCTGAGGCTGCTGGGAGAGATTTCCCTTTCTCTTCTTTGTTTGCACAACTCCTGGGGTTCAGCTTTGAATTTGGCCCAACCTCTGCATGTTGGTCGACTAAGGGTGTTTGCTCTTCACTCAGACAGTATGGGATTAAAATAGAAGCTGATTAGGGGGCTCTGGCTTCCTCAAGCTGGGTGAAGGGAAGGGTTTGGAATGCAGGGCAAGCCTGCAGCAGCAGAGGCCAGCATAACGTTTCATCAGCCTAGGGCACACCGTGTGTTCTCCCTGGGAAGTTGTCCCTGGATCATGGGACCCTGGCAGTGACGGACTGCACAGGCTCCCAGGAAGGGAGATGTGGATAGTGAGCTGTGCTTGCACACAGGCTCATTGGTGACTGCAGCAGCACCCTTTGCATTTCATGCCCATCTCTGGTGTCCATGCTTATAGCCACAGATAGTGCCCATCTCTGGAGCTCATTTAGGTAGTGCTCTGAATCTCTTCTCCTCATGCACCCCAAAACAATGGTCTCTTACCTCTTTGGCAGGTCCAGACTTTTTCCTGGTTTCCCTCACATGTAGCTGAGGTGCACTAACCCCCTTCAGGAGGTTTTCATGCAACCAACCCCAGTCCTCTCCCTGGGATATGAATTCTGAAGCCGGTGCCTCAGCTCCCAGCCCCCACCCATCCCAGCGGGTCAGCAGACAAGCATCTCTGGCTGGTGAGTGCTGGTTGGCACTGATCCTCTGTGTGAGAATCTCTCTGCTTTGCCCTCTGCACCCCTGTTGCTGCTCTCTCCTCTGTGGCTCTGAAGCTTTCCTTCCGCCCACCCCCCATCTCCACCAGTGAAGGGGTTTCCTAGTGTGTGGAGAATTTTCCTCCTTCACAGCTCCCTCCCAGAGGTGCAGGTCCCGGCCCTCTTCTTTTGTCTTTGTTTTTTCTTTTTTCCCTACCCAAGTATGTTGGGAGTTTCTTGCCTTTGGGGAAGCCTGACGTCTTCTGCCAGCCTTCAGTAGGTGTTCTGTAGGAGTTGCTCCACATGTAGATGTATTTCTGTTGTATTTGTGGGGATAAAGGTGATCTCCATGTCTTACTCCTCTGCCATCTTGAAGGTCTCCTCCGTGAAGGAGGAGTCTAAAACTATTTAAATCAGAGTCTAAATCAGAGTTTAAATCAGAGTCTAAAAACCTCAAAATACCAAAAGCAAATTTTACTTCTTCATATAGCACTGCTCTAAGAAACCACTGTATCTCTCACCTGTACTTCCTATCTTCTGCTAAACTCACAGAAATAGGGTCATAGTGAGAATACCCAGTCTGACCCTTGGTTGGAACATTGTTGATAAATCAGCAGTCTCCAGGGCATAGAAGAAATGAGGGTCCCATGATCCCTCCTTGGTTCTAGCCATTGCCTAAAGATTGCCTGGCTCCCAGGTGAAAGTGGTCAGTTTTCCTCAACACAACGTGCTGCATGGTTGCCTACACAAACATGCTCACACACACGCACAAACACACATCTCATCCACAAAAGTCGTCAAAATGTCCCTGTTCATGATCAGGATTTTGTATGCCAGTGGGTCCTCGGAAATTATCTGGTTAGAGGTGGACCACATTCCATTGGTCTAAGTAAAGTGTCCCTAACATAACTCCACTCTGCCTACTACTTATGGGTGCAGGAATGTGGAGCTATGACTTTCCACATGCAGAAATTGTACCACCAGATAAACACTCTTTGACATCAGATTTCACTTATTTAGTTACCACTAGCACTTAAAAATCTTTCTATTTAAAAGCTTTCTAAAATATCAGCAGTTTTGGTCACTTTTTAAACTGGTTAATATTTTTCAGGTTTGGTAAGTGAGAAAATAGAGAAAAGGAAAAGATTTAGTAATATTGCTAAATAGAAGAAGTCGATACCTGGATGCTATTTTGAGATGTGGAAAGGACAGTGTGACTTAAAGAAGTGAGCCTAACTTCCTTATTCCTTGAGACTGCTACTTTGGGCAGCTCTGCAAGCAGAGCTCATTGTGATTGGCTTCCTAAGAAATAAAAAGCTGTTTATTTTGAAATGCATGTGTACCATTTTCTCATAGAAATATAATCATGTATTTTTTGGTAGGTGGAGGGAGCATCCAGAGAGACTGTTTTGATCACAATCACCCTCAACTCAGGTATTACAACTGAGTTCTTTGAAACTGGAAGTGTTTTTGTTTACATCATGAAACAAGCCTCAACTATGGCAGCAATGGTGTGAGTAGCTTTTCTTTCTTAAAATTCAGTCCAAAAAGCCAAAGTAAAATGTTGTCTCAAAACTTTTTTCAATCATCATATTTGGCTTAGTTGTGTTTCATTTATTGTATGCATAATTCTAAGGAAGATTATGAGTTTGCTTACTTCTAAGTGAAAGAGAAAGAAAGAAAAAAAAGAAAGAAAGGAAGGAAGGAAGGTGCTACAACATCTAAAGGTTTTTTTTTTATGTTGTTGTTGTTGCTGTTGAGTGACTTCTATATCCATTCTTATATGCATTAACACTTTCAAAACCTCAGTTAGTGTATTTTCCTCTTTTTAATCCTTTGTGTAAATTATCTTCTTTAACACTGATTTTAATGCTTTAAAAATTGAATTTTTCTGATTTGCCTCCTTATCTTGACACATCAGGTAGTCTCCCTGAGAAAATTATATTTTCTTTTAGGAGTTGTCTGTATTTTGGTGAACCATAACAATGTTGAGTGATCTGGTTATTAAAATACAGAATGTGAGTTTAACCAGGGATCTATTTTAAAATTAAACAATCAGGTAAAATGGCATCTTTTAGATCAAATTTGTGATTTGTTTGTACTTTTGATCAGGTGTATAATTTTATCAGCCTATTTTTGCTTTATAAAAATCAACAACTGAGTATAAATGTATGATAAACAGAATGTGAAAAAATTTCCAATCCTAGTGCCTCATTTTGATCTTCGTACAAAAAATTTATTTCCCACTCAATTTTACTTGTTTGAAATTTAATGTAAATTCTAAATAATATTCTAGAAGATAAAATACTAATTTTTTCTTTCTACCAATTAAAAAACTAAAATGAGATTATCAGTAGAGAAAAAGAGAGGCTCAATTGCATTAGGGAAAAAAATTCAAACAGTTCTTACAGAAGTCCATTTTCAAGGATCAACTAATTAGATTATCCCCCTTTCATTCACACACCCTGCTCCAGGCACCCCTGAATATCAGTTCACCTTCTGTAATATTTCTATGG
Source organism: Aethalodelphis obliquidens (assembly GCF_003676395.1). Lineage (NCBI taxonomy): Eukaryota > Metazoa > Chordata > Mammalia > Artiodactyla > Delphinidae > Aethalodelphis > Aethalodelphis obliquidens. The sequence goes on along the minus strand of NW_020838050.1, from coordinate 1,827,276 downwards.
GTCTAACCAGCCTAGGGAATGAAAAGGAAAAAAAAGTTGCTTATAGACATGAATTAACTATTTCAGACCTTGAGATTACCAAGAGGGCACTTAGGAGTCCGTTTTTTATTTTACTCTTCTCTCCTCTTCAAAAGACCAGTTTTTTTTTTTTATCACAAAAGAATCTTGTTCTTTTTCTCAGATATTTCAACCATTACCATTGTTTCCCTGTGAGTTGGTTATTATTGAGCAGAACATAATGAAGTGAGGATTTCTATGTCTACTTCCTTCTGAGGAGGCCTAATCACTTGTCCCACCTCTCAGTGAATATCCCTGTGAGACATGTGTGGTTACACTCAGTCCGCTGACAGAGGAAGGGAGGCACAGTGAAGTGGCTAGTGATAGGCCTAAGAATATGACCCTACGCTCCTAATCCCTTAGCCTGGGTTCTTTTGTTAAACTACATTGGCCAGTGACAGAATTTCTGGAATTTGTTTTCCCTTTCTTTAATTGTAAACTTTCTTGCTAAGAATGAAACTCATCAGCAGCCCTATGCATCTACAGATACATTGAATTTTATTTGTCATCAAGTGACAATACTTCCCTAGTCTTTCAAGGTTAACTACTTCAGCAATAATTTTGTTTCAGTCTTCTCTGTGGCCAGCCAGCAACCCCCTCCTTCCCTGCTCCAGTCTCACCCTACAACAGTACTAAACACTGGAACTGGTTGATTTTTTTTTCTCAGTGTTTGCACACTGACAGCAGTATTGTAATTCTGCTGCTTCACATTGCAATAGACTCCTAAGTAGCCTATTTGGTCTAGACTTCCACCTATTTTAATGCAGCACTACAAACATGGCCAGAAATTTTATCTTTCTATGGCATCGTTTTGATCATATCCTTTATTTAAAGACAGTCGATCTCTCCTCTTTACTTACAAGATAAAATCTAAATTTCTCATCTGGTATTTATGGCCTACTTTTAGAACACAGAGCTTGTACCACAACCACTCACCACATATAACTATTACAGATATTTGTAAAATCATTTAGCATTTTTGGTTCCTAAAGTTCAGAGACTATGTTGTTTTCAACTTTAGACTTCACATAACACCTAACATAGTGATGTGTACATCAGAAATGTACAAGAAATATTTTAGAATGAATATATGAAAAAATACCTAAAGTTTTTCACTTCAACTTACTACTTGTCTCACTATTCTCAAAACTGTAAATCAGAATGGTAAATTTTAAAAGTTTCAAGTGGTGCCTATATAAAGAAAGAAAATAAGTATGTGGTAATACCAGAAACACAATTTAAAAAATGACATGCTCATCCTACTAATGTATTGTAGAAAATGTAGGAAATTCAGATAAGTACCAAGTACAAAGAAAGTACATAAAGTTACTCAATGTTAAGATTTTGGTGTCTAACCTTCTAACCTTTTTTTTTTGTTTTTCTTCTACTGGTAGGCAGAAGCTCTGAGATGAAAAAGATCAGAAACTTCTCTTCTGTTCTAAGTGGAATTAATTATCTCTTTCTATGGATTTTCTGTGTGGTTATGATTTTTAGTAAGGTGAAGTGTTTTTGAGTTTGCAACTAGAAATATAATGAATATATTCTTGTATTCTTACATATAAATCTGTCTACTATTTTTCCTGTCACTGAAATAAATTAGATCTTCAGAGGAGAAAGGACAGAAAGTTGTATTTCCCCATACTATTTCTGATACAGAAAATATTTAAATATTTCAATCCCCCACAGGAAAGCAGAAAACAATCTCAAATTTCATGTAAAGATTGATACTGGCAAGTTTCTCAGGGATGTTTCAAATGGACAGTAGCATTTGTATTATCTTGTTATTCATTTTTTAAAAAGAAGGAAGTTAAATTTTCCATGTGGATAAAGAATGACAACTCTTACTGAAGTAAAAGAAACAGAATTTATTGTTTCAAATATTTCTTTAGTGCTACTTTATCTGAGCATTCCTCTGTTAGTTGGTCTCCTTAAGTTAAAAAAAAAAAAATCAGTGCAACATTTTATTTTCCCAAACAAGAAGGAATGTTTTCCCTCCTCAGTCACTCTCCCTGCATACTTGTCAGACAACTGCATTACAGGGAAAAGGCAATGGGCTTGGAAATAAGTTGTTCCTCTGCCTCTGGCTATGTGTAGAAATTCCATTTCTTCTTTTTTTCTGTTTCAGATGTATAATAAGTTTTCTTCTCCTTAATAAAAAGTTAGCATCAAATTACCTCATTTAATAAATATCCTCTTATTTGTCTCAGACTGAACTTCACATAGTATTAAGTTCCCTTGAGCCTATAAATAATAATTTTCTTGGTTAAATGAGCAGCAGTTCAGATCAATGACACATGTGTAATTAAAAGGTTTTTGCTGCTGCAGGTAAATGAAAGGAACACTATGGTTTATAATATTAAAATATCTCCTACTACCAAATTATAGGTTTGTCTTAAGTAAGGAGGTACTCATTGTCGATATTGACAACTGTTAAAATACACTTTTTGTCAAAGAATTTGAATCACATGTATGACATAAAAGGCAAGCATTTATTCACTGCAGTGGTATAAAGGCTTTTTGTAAATAGTGTGTGTATTGGGGAGGTCTCTCCTTTCAGATTTCAAAGCTGTAATTTTCCATTTGACTAACAAGGAAAGCAATATTACTGTAAAAAGATAAATGGAGAGAAAAGTTCTATGTTACAGTTCAACTACAAGAGGCTAATTCTTTTCATGCACAAGAAAAATGTTGCACTGAATATTATTTTTAAATAGTCTTTCCCCTTTCAACATGACCTGGGACTTGGACGATGTCTCATTGTATTGAGATATAAGTAAGTTTTAATGCTATTTCTTTTAAATGCCCCCATGCTCTGTGAAGCCTTCCTATAAAATCTCACATTATATCAACAATTAAGAAATAAATTTACCTCTCCTCAACTATCACCCCTCCCTGAAATTTTTGTTAAAACAATACAAATTTAAACCTATGGTTAAGTGAAGATTTGTATTTAAATCAAACCAAGAAGAACTGAGAAAATGTTCTCACAATCTGAACACTTCCCAGACCACAGTGTGTAAAGGATTAGGAAAAAACACATACAGTATAATGCATGTTACATAGCATATTCATACTTGATGAGCACATATATAGCTGACCGAATTAAATCCTTCCTCCCTGTAGTCTAACTCCAAAATTCTTTTTAAAACTGACCCTATAATGCAATAATGATTCTGATTCCTGCACATTGGATGAACATGTTGTCCTATAAATATAATAGATGATGGTGTGTGTGGTCAATTTGCTTGAAAGCCTTTGAAACAGAGACCAAATGGTAAGCTCCAGTTTCTTGATATTTTGATATAAAGGGTATAGGTTTCAAAGTTCTATTTTCATGGAAACCAGCATGCATGCTGGGTGAAAGAAGTTTTGGAAAATCAGAATTTTTTTTTTAATATAAATGATCTGGAGAAAAGCAGAACTGTCCATTTGTATTACCCAGGGTATTTAGCTGCTCTGTTGCCCTTGTGTAAATAACTTTATCCAGAAGCAACTATTTGGATGTGCCTCACATCTGTCAGTGAAGCATTTGGATCCAATCTAAACAAAAGACTGAAACAGGGTAGCAGCAGCACACATGAAACTTACCAAATTCCCCTATTTTGGAAACTCAGTTTTTGTTTTGAAATACACAACTGAAGGGAAAATGCAGACATTTGACATTTCAGTCTCTGTGCTGTTTTTTTTTTTTTTCTTTGATCTCTCAAGCCACCAGAAAAACTCTGGTGTTACTTGTCCTCATAGGTGAAAGCCAAGTCATTGTATAGTAGAGTCAACTGCATGGAAGGATCCTCTCTCTCTGTATCTCTCTCACACCGACACATACACTTGAAATGTAGAATATTCTTATACGTGACATGCATTTTTGTGACAATTTTTTTAAGAAGGGGATTGGGGGTTTAAGTAAATAATTTTCAGAACCTGAAAGTCTAACAGACTGCTAATTCTTTTCACCTTATTGTTTTTGTTTATAATAAAATTATCTATATGTTACCTTCAGAATCTTGCACTTTTCTTCTCTGGTTCCCTGTGCTCAGCGATGTAGGGAAATGTGTTGACTTGAAATAATACTGCAGAAGTATCTACAAGTCTAGTGTACATTTTAAATATACAACTCAAAAACCATTTCTGATTCCAAAACTGCCCCACTTGAGGGAGAATCAAAAAATTTAACATTCAACTATGTTGTTTTATGAGAAAGAGATAAACAAGTATATAAAAATTGATATTCAGGATGTGTATTTCCCTACCACCACTAAGTATCTACTAAAATAATGTGTTTCAAAATTGAGAAAATCATCTCGATCTTAAAAGCCCATTGCCCTTTAAAGTGAGAATTGATGTTTAGAGTGATGGTCCTGAGTTTTGCACTGGCTCAAAAGTGGTTATTTTATTTTATTTTTTAAAACATTTTTCTTGCAGTATAATTACTTTACAATGCTGTGTTAGTTTCTGCTTTATAACAAAATGAATCAGTTATACGTATACATATATCCCCATATCTCTTCCCTTTTGTGTCTTCCTCCCTCAAACTCTCCCAATCTCACCCTTCTAGCTGGTCACAAAGCACTGAGCTGATCTCCCTGTGCTATGCGACTGCTTCCCACTATCTATCTATTTTTAATTTGGTAATGCATATATCTCCAAATATACACTACTATTCTCTCAATTTGTCGCAGCTTACCCTTTCCTCTGCCCATGTCCCCAAGTCCATTCTCTACTACATCTGCGTATTTATTCCTGTATTGCCCCTAGGTTCTTCATGACCTTTTTTTTTTTTATGATTCCGTATATATGTCTTAGCATATGGTATTTGTTTATCTCTTTCTGATGTACTTCACTCTGTATAACACACTCTAGGTCCACCAACCTCATTACAAATAACTCAATTTCGTTTCTTTTTATGGCTGAGTAATATTCCATTGTATATATGTGACAGAGCTTCTTTATCCATTCATCTGTTGATGGAGACTTAGGTTGCTTCCATGTTCTGGCTATTGTAAATACAGCTGCAATGAATATTATGGTACATGATCCTTTTTGAATTATGGTTTTCTTAGGGTATATGCCCAGTTGTGGGATTGCTGGATTTTATGGTAGCTCTATTTTTAGTTTTTTAAGGAACCTCCACACCATTCTCCATAGTGGCTGTATCAACTTACATTCCCACAAACAGTGTATGAGGGTTCCCTTTTCTCCACACCATCTCCAGCATTTATTGTTTGTAGATGTTTTGATGATGGCCATTCTGACCGGTGTGAGATGATATCGCATTGTAGTTTTGATTTGCATTACTCTACTAATTAATGATGCTGAGCAGCTTTTCAGGCACCTCTTGGCCATCTGTATGTCTTCTTTGCAGAAAGGACTATTTAGCACTTCTGCCCATTTTTGGATTGGGTGGTTTGTTTTTTTGATATTGAGCTGCATGAACTGCTTGTAAATCTTCAACATTAATAGTTTGCCAGTTGCTTCATTTGCACATACATTCTCCCATTCTGAGGGTTGTCATTTTGTCTAGTTTATGGATTCCTTTGCTTTGCAAAAGCCTTTAAGTTTCATTAGGTCCCACTTGTTTGTTTTTGTTTCTATTTCCATTTCTCTAGGAGGTGGGGCAAAGGGATTCACTTGCTGTGATTTATGTCATAGAGTGTTCTGCCTATGTTTTCCTCTAAGAGTTTGATAGTCTTTGCCTTACATTTAGGTCTTTAATCCATTTTGAGTTTATTTTTGTGTGTGGTGTTAAGCAGTGTTCTAATTTCATTCTTTTGGATGTAGCTGTCCAGTTTTCCCAGCACCACTTATAGAAGAAGCTGTCTTTTCTCAATTTTATATTCTTGCTTCCTTTATCAAAGATAAGGTGACCATATGTACATGGGTTTATCTCTGGGCTTTCTATCCTGTACCAATGATCTATATTTCTGTTTTTGTGCCAGTACCATACTGTCTTGATTACTGTAGCTTTGTAGTATATTCTGAAGTCAGGGAGTCTGATTCCTCCAGCTCCACTTTTCGTTTTCAAGATTGCTTTGACTATTCGGGGTCTTTTGTGTTTCTATACAAATTGTGAAATTTTTTGTTCTACTTCTGTGAAAAATGCCAGTGGTAGTTTGATAGGGATTGCATTGAATCTGTAGATTGCTTTGGGTAGTAGAGTCATTTTCATAATGTTGATTCTTCCAATCCAAGAACATGGTATATCTATCCGTCTATTTGTGTCATTTTTAATTTCTTTCTTCAGTGTCTTATAATTTTCTGCATACAAGTCTTTTGTCTCCTTAGGTAGGTTTATTCCTAGATATTTTATTTTTTTGTTGCAATGGTAAATGGAAGTGTTTTCTTGATTTCATATTCAGATTTTTCATCGTTAGGGTATAGGAATGCCAGAGGTTTCTGTGCATTAATTTTGTATCCTGCTGCTTTACCAAATTCATTGATTAGCTTTAGTAGTTTTCTAGTAGCATCTTTAGGATTCTCTATGTATAGTATCAAGTCATCTGCAAACAGTGACAGCTTTACTTCTTTTCTGATTTGGATTATTTTTTTCTTTTTCTTGTCTGATTGCTGTGCCTGAAACTTGTAAAATTATGTTGAATAATATTGGTGAGAGTGGGCAACCTTGTTTTGTTCCCAATCTTAGGGGAAATGGTTTCAGTTTTCACTACTGAGGATGATGTTCGCTGAGGGTTTGCCATATATGGCCTTTATTATGTTAGAGGTAAGTTCCCACTATGCCTACTTTCTGGAGGTTTTTATCATCAATGGGTATTGAATATTGTCAAAAGCCTTCTCTGCATCTATTGAGATGATCATATGGTGTTTCTCCTTCAATCTGTTAATATGGTGTATAACATTGATTGATGTGCATATATTGAAAAATCCTTGCATTCGTTGGATAAACCCCATTTGATCAAGTTGTATGATCCTTTTAATGTGCGTTTGGATTATGTTTGCTAGTATATTTTGATGATTTTTGTATCTATGTTCATCAGTGATATTGGCCTGTAGTTTTCTTTCTTTGTGACATCTTTGTCTGGTTTTGGTATCAGGGTGATGGTCAAATCGTAGAATTAGATTGGCAGTGTTCCTACCTCTGCTCAATTTTGGAAGAATTTCAGAAGGATAGGTGTTAGCTCTTCTCTAAATGTTTGATAGAATTCACCTGTGAAGCCATCAGGTCCTGGGTTTTTGTTTGTTGGAAGATTTTAATCACAGTTTTAATTTCAGTGCATGTGATTGGGCTGGTCATATTTTCTATTTCTTCCTGGTTCAGTCTCAGAAGTTTGGCATTTCTAAGAATTTGTCCATTTCTTCCAGGATGTACATTTTATTGGCATAGAGTTGCTTGTAGTAGTCTCTTAGGTTGCTTTGTATTTCTGCAGTGTCTGTTGTAACTTCTCCTTTTTAATTTCTAATTCGATTGATTTGAGTCTTCTCCATTTTTTTCTTGATGAGTCTGGCAAATGGTTTATCAGTTTCATTTCTCTTCTCAAAAAAACAGCTTTTAGTTTTATTGATCTTTGCTTTTGTTTCCTTCATTTCTTTTTCATTTATTTCTGATCTAATCTTTATGGTTTATTTCCTTCTGCTAACTTTGGGTATTTTTTGTTCTTCTTTCTCTATTTGTTTTAGGTGTAAGGTTAGGTTGTTTATTTGAGATGTTTCTTGTTTCATAAGGTGTGATTGTACTGATGTAAACTTCCCTCTTAGAACTGCCTTTGCTGCATCCCATAGGTTTTGGGTCATCATGTTTTCATTGTCATTTGTTTGTAGGAATTTTTTGATTTCCTCTTTACTATCTTCACTGATCTCTTGGTTATTAAGTAGTGAATTGTTTAGCCTCTATGGTTTTTTTTTTTAACAAATTTTTCCTGTAATAGATATCTCATCTCATAGGCTTGTGATCACAAAAGATACTTGTTACAATTTCAATTTTCTTAAATTTACCAAGGCTTGTTTTGTGACCCAAGATATGATCTATGCTGGATAGTGTTCCATGAGCACTTGAGAAGAATGTGTATTCTGTTGTTTATGGATGGAATGTCCTATAAATATCAAGTAAGTCCATCTTATTTAATATATCATTTAAAGCTTGTGTTTCTTTATTTATTTACATTTTGGATGATCTGTCTATTGGTGCAAGTGGGGTGCTTAATTCCCCTACTATTATTGTGTTACTGTCAATTTCCTCTTTTTTGGCTGTTAGTATTTGCCTTATGTATTGAGGTGCTGCTATGTTGGGTACATAAACTTTTACAATTTTTATATCTTCTTCTTGGATTGATCTCTTGATCATTATGTAGTGTCCTTCTTTGTCTTTTGTAATATTCTTTGTTTTAAAGTATTTTGTCTGATATGAGAATTGCTTCTCCAGATTTCTTCTGATTTATATTTGCATGGAATATCTTTTTCCATCCCCTTAATTTCAGTCTGCATGTTTCCCTATGTCTGAAGTGCATCTCTTGTAGACAGCATATATATGGGTCTTGTTTTTGTATCCATTCAGCCAGTCTATGTCTTTTTGTTGGAGCATTTCATCCATTTACATTTAAGGTATTTATCGATATGTATGTTCCTATTACTGCTTTCTTAATTTTTCTTGGTTTGTTAGTGTAGGTCATTTCCTTCTCTTGTGTTTCCTGCCTAGAGGAGTTCCTTTAGCAGTTGTTTTAAATCTGGTTTAATTGTGCTGAATTCTCTTAGTTTTTGCTTGTCTGTAAATGTTTTAATATCTCTGTCAAATCTGAATGAGGTCCTTGCTGGATAGAGTAATCTTGGTTGTAGGTTTTTCCCTTTCATCACTTTCAATATGTCCTGCCACTCCCTTCTGGCTTGCAGAGTTTCTGCTGAAAGACCAGCTGTTAACCTTATAGGGATCCCTTGTGTGTTATTTGTTGTTTTTCCCTTGCTGGTTTTAATATTTTGTCTTTGTATTTAATTTTTGATAGTTTGATTAATATGTGTGTTGTGTTTCTTCTTGGGTTTATCCTGTATTGGACTCTGTGTCTCCTGGACTTGAATAAGTATTTCCTTTCCCATATTAGGGAAGTTTTCAACTATAATCCCCTCAAATATTTTCTCAGTCCCTTTCTTTTTCTCTTCTTCTTCTGAGATCCCTATAATTCAAATGTTGTTGTGTTTAATATTGTCCCAGAAGTTTCTGAGACTCTTGTAATTATTTTTTCTTTATTCTTCCCTGCTGCAGTTATTTCCACCTTTTTATCTTCCAGGTCACTTATCCATTCTTCTGCCTCAGTTATTCTGCTATTGATCCCTTGTAGAGAATTTTTAATTTCATTTATTGTGTTGTTCATGATTGTTTACTCCTTAGTTCTTCTAGGTCCTTGTTAAATGTTTCTTGTATTTTCTCCATTCTATTTTCAAGGTTTTGTATCATCTTTTCTATCATTATTCTGAATTATTTTTCAAGTAGACTGCCTATTTCCTTTTCATTTGTTAGGTCTTCTGGGTTTTTACCTTGCTTCTTCATCTGCTGTGTGTTTCTTTGTCTTCTCATTTTGCTTAACTTACTGTGCTTGGGATCTCCTTTTCACAGGCTGCAGGTTTGTAGTTCCCATTGTTTTTGGTGTCTGCCCCCAGTAGCTAAGGTTAGTTCAGTGAGTTGTGTAGGCTTCCTGGTGGAGTGGACAAGTGCCTGTATTCTGGTGGATGAGGCTGGTTCTTTTCTTTCTGGTGGGCCTATCAACGTCTGGTGGTGTGTTTTTGGGTGTCTGTGACCTTATTATGATTTTAGGCAGCCTCTATTCTAATGCATGGTGTTGTGTTCCTGTCTTGCTAGTTGTTTGGCATATGGTGCCCAGCCCTGTAGCTTGCTGGTCGTTGAGTGGAGCTGGGTCTTTGTGTTCAGATGGATACCTGTGGGAGGTTTTCACCATTTGATATTACTTGGAGCTGGGCAGTCTGTTGTTGACTAATGTTCTGAACCTGGCTCTCCCACCTCAGAGGCACAGCCTTGACATCTGGTTGGAGCACCATTGCCCTGTCATCCACATGGCTCAGAATAAAAGGGAGAAAAAAACGGAAGAAAGAAAGAAAAAGATAGAATATATAAAATAAAATTAAATAAAAAACAAAAAATAATTTTTAAAGAAAAAAGTTTAAAGTAATTACAATGAAAGAAGAGAACAATCAAACCAAAAAACAAATTCACCAATGATAACAAGCACTGAGAAATCTACTAAAGAAAAAAAAAAGAAAATGACAGATAGAACCATAGAACAAATGGTAAAAGCAAAGCTATATAGACAAAATTAGACACAGAAGCATACGCGTACACACTCCCAAGACGAGAAAAAGGGAAAAAAATATATATATATATATAGTTACTCCCAAAGTCTACCTCCTCAATTTGGGATGATTTGTTGTCTATTCAGGTATTCCACAGATGCAGGATACATCAAGTTGACTGTGGAGATTTAATTCTTTGCTCCTGAGCCTGCTGGAAGAGATTTCCCTTTCTCTTCTTTGTTTGCACAGCTCTTGTGATTCAACTTTGGATTTAGCCCTGCCTCTGTGTGTAGGTCGCCTGAGGGAATCTGTTCTTTGCTCAAACAGGACGGGGTGAAAGGAATAGCTGATTCAGTGGTTCTGGCTTACTTAGGCTGGAGGAGGAGTACAGAATGCAGGGCGAGCCTGCAGCAGCAGAGCCCAGTGTGACATTGCACCAGCCTGAGACGTGCTGTGTGTTCTCCTGGGGAAGTTTTCCCTGGATCATGGCACCCTGGCAGCGGTGGGCTGCTTAGGCTCCCAGGTGGGGAGGTGTGGATACTGACCTGTGCTTGCACACAAGCTTCTTGGTGGCTGCAGCAGCAGCCTTAGCATCTCATGCCCGTCTGTGGGGTCTGCACTGATAGCCGTGGCTTGTACCCATCTCTGGAGTTCCTTTAAGCAGCACTCTTAATCCCGTCTCCTTACGCACCAGGAACCAAAGAGGCAAGAAAAAGTCTCTTGCCTCTTCGGCAGTTCCAGACATTTTCCCGGACTCCCTTCTGGCTAGCTGTGGTGCACTAGCCCACTTCAGGCTGTGTTAACACAGCCAACCCCAGTCCTCTCCCTGCGATCTGAATTCTGAAGCCGGAGACTCAGCTCCCAGCCCCCAGCCATTCCAGCGGGTGAGCAGACAAGCCTCTCGGGCTGGTGAGTGCTGGTCGTCACCAATCCTCTGTGCGGGAATCTCTCTGCTTTACCCTCTGCACCCCTGTTGCTGTGCTCTCCTCCATGGCTCTGAAGCTTGCCCCCTCCGCCACCCACAGTCTCCACCCGAGAAGGGGCTTCCTAGTGTGTGGAAACCTTTTTCCTTCCCACTGGTGCAGGTCCCATCCCTATTCTTTTGTCTGTGTTTTCTCTTTTTTCTTTTGCCCTACCCAGGAACGTGGGGAGTTTCTTGCCTTTTGGGAGGTCTGAGGTCTTCTGCCAGCGTTCAGTAGGTGTTCTGTAGGAGTTGTTCTACCTGTAGATGTATTTCTGATGTATTTGTGCAGAGCAAGTTTATCTCCACGTCTTACTCTTCCGCCATCTTGAAGTTCCTCCAAAAATTGTTATTTTAATTAGCAGCTACTACTTTTCAAACCCACAAAATGTTTTTATTAACCTGTCGATCTCTTTATATACATTATGTAATTTAATATACCAATAAATATGTGTAAATTACTTGATCAAATAAACAACAGAGCCAGGATTTGTTCTTAGGAATGTCTGACTTAAAATGCTAACTCTTAAACACCATTCTTTAGTGGTATAGTATCTAATACTTCCTATGATATACTAAGTATAAGAACTTTATACACTAGGCCAAGCATTTTAATATGAAGATAAGATAATTCATGGAAAACCCCCAGCAAAATATCTGGCACAGAGTATGCATTCCTTAAATGTTAAAATGTAACTAGTAAAATTCATAAGTAAATAGTAGACCTCTTTACGAAAAAAAAAAAAGAAAAGAAAAGAAAAGGAATTTACAGCTTAATGGGGACAGAAGACAAGCTAGTAAAGTTTTACATAACAGAATTTGCATCAGTAGTTCAAGATAGCAATAGAGATGTGATAAGGTAGTACATAACTCATTATATAGACAATATTTCTTTAAAAGAGAGAGTATTTTAAAGTGAAAGAGCCATAAATTTTCAAAGGATAAATAGAATTTGAGATTTTCTTGAACGATAGGTAGAATTTGCATAGGGAAGATAGATAAAAAGAGATTTTAGATGGTTTAAGTTACCTGAGCAGAGAGAGGGAGGTGGAGTTGTTAAAAATATTGCTATGATCATTACATTTTTTAGAATTCTGTATTCTCTCTTAAAATTTGTGATTCATTTATAGCAGACATAGTAACCATTGAATGAATACACTCTAGTTCATTTATGAGACCTGATGGTATAATAAAACTAATATCAGTGTTGAGGTCAGAAGACATTTCCCTCGGTGTTTTGCAAAAGCAACATAATATTCTACTTAGAATCCAAGAAAATTGAATTTATATTTGTCTGGAGGTGGAAGCTTTTCTCCACCAAATTCAGAATATAAACAGATAAATTGTGCTTATACATCTTGAAAAGCATAGTCTACTGGGCTATGAGTCTGCATGTTTTATGTGTTTATGACACATATATTTACCTTAAGAGAGAAGGAGGGGTATAGCAGATGAAATAATGGGTCATCTCACTTTTCTTTCTAATAAAAATTATGGAAGCTACTGCAAAAGTAGGAAGGATCAGAGAACATGAATCAGAGAAGCAGTCATTTAGCCTTATCCCCAAACACAAGCATGGCATGTCAGTTAATAAGTATGATTATCGTTACAGTTAATGCCCTCAGAAACAAAGCTTTTTTGTATGTCAGTTGCTCTTGTAAAATATTGCTGTGCTGTTAGGTCCTTCTGATGAATTACTAAGGATTCTAGGCCTTAAAGAAAATTATCAATAGAGTATCATAAATCTCCTGCTTTACACCTGGAACTCAAATGTAGCAATTCTTTTATCCTCAATCTCAGGGTATGTTGTACACTTGTCACTAAGAATATCAACATAATGGGATCTTAAACATTCCAGCACATTTTCATCATTACTACCAGGTGTGGGTCTCACCTAAATGAATATCCCTGTAAGCAATGAAGCAGCTTTGAGGTCACAAAGATACCCAGGTGAATTCTCAGCTCTCTTTATTATAGAGCATCTTCAATTTATATCCTAAAGTAGTGATTGTGCTGTATTTTGTAATCCAAAGGGGATTGGTCAGGCTTCCTCTCTTAAAAAGAATCAATTATTTTTTTAAAATTAGTTAATATTGAAACAAATAAAAATAATGAATATATTTATTTATTATTTTGGCATCGTATTTTCTATTTATCTACTTTTATTTTTTACTTATAATACAATTTGTAATACAATTGCTACAGTTAAGAATGTGATGGTAACAGAATTATGGTATCATGATTAACACAACATGGCTAGGAAAACATTTGCCTGCGGTTCCCTGACTTCTTCTGAAATGTACTGCACTCATTTAAAAAAACTACACTGTTCAGCTGTGAGAGGAACTAAAACATAAAGTAGTTACTATATAGCTAATCTAAAGAGAGCCACATAAACCAAACACAATTCTTACTTTCTATGGTGTTGTTCTCCCAGTTCATTAGAACAAAGAATTGTATATACAATTAAGAGAAATGGAGAAAATGAAATTAAATAACTGCAAATATCCAAGTATGTTAAATACTTTTATTTTTACTTATCTATTTACTTTTTATTTGCTATTTTTGGTAGGTTGTAGTGACTTTAGATGGAATAGAGCCATAAAAGTCCCTCTGAGTAGTGGTGAGACAAACAATAATACCTTGCCAATATACAAATTACTCTTTTCTGACTTGTTTCCCAAGGAATCCAGCTTGGCTATGTTTACCCTCAGTTGGTATTTCTGACTATACACCCTATAATTTTGAACATGTTGAATGTTTTTAATATGAATTTGAATGAAGTCCTCTCATTTGACAATACTTTAATTTTATGAATATAAATGATGTCAAACAGTTTACACAATGGCCAAAAGAAGAGAGACTTCTATTCTTGGCCCTCAAGACAAATGTTAGTAAATTTGACCATTCCTTATATGAAAATAACAAAATTTTCAGATGTTAGCAGAGAGAAAAATCCATGTAAGAGTAACAGAGGCTTTTATTAGGACAACCCATTACTTTTCTTAAAAACATGGTCAGTATGGATCAACAGGTTAGAAAAATATATTATCCTAAATCCTAAACATGTTTCAATCAATTGTATTTGCTTCTAGGTATATAATTATTTACTCCTAAATTTATTTATTCTAAACTATTTAAATTGCTTCTAGCAGCAGACTAAAACAAAGAGAAATTTTTAAAAAATCTAGCTTGTGTAAAATTGTAAAGTTGCTGATTTAAAACATAAACAGAAGACAACATCATCACAATACAGAATTTAAACATACCTGAAATATCACTAATCAAGTCCATATCAATTGAACAAAGAACATGTGCTATGGCCATCCTATCTTTTGAACTAGTATTTATATCAGAGGCTACTTATTTCCAACTGCTCATGTTGAAACTTCTTGGCAGGATGTTTCTTTGGTTTTTCAAAATTCTGTCACAATAAACATTGTTATGTGATTTAAATATATGAGCACATCAAATTCATTTTCCTAGAATGTCCATAAAAGCACCCCCTGCCTCTCCCCCCTCCCAAAGGATGTAAACTATGGTTACTCCAAATACATAGAATATATATATATATTTATATATATACATTTATAATGCATACATATATATAATTTACATATATGAATATATAAGTATACATTGTGTATATATATATTTAAATGTATATATTTTTAAAGAGTAAGAAATATAACCCACAATGCAGAAGACCCTCTCCTTATATTTTTGTATGTGTTCTTTAATTTAAACCTGTTGAATTGGAGATTGAATATGTAAGCCATTTACACAGGCAAGAAAGCATTCTGTACCCAATTAGCACAAGAAATTCAGGAGTGAAAGGTTTTGGTATTCTACAGTTTGGTTAACATTGTGGGGAGGCTAAATTGGGGAAGGGTAAGAAACAGCTATGGAAAGAATATTCCTTTTTAATTAACTCTTGAAAATCGACTTCAAATTCCAGACAGAAGTACAAAGTGAATGTAGATTCCTTATAGTACTAGGCTAATAATAATACTTCAAAGCAGCAGTCTCCAACCATTTTGGCACTAAGGATGAGTTTTGTGGAAGACAATTTTTCCACTGTGTGTTGTGTGTGTGTGTGTGGGGGGATTGTTCAGGCGGTAATGTGAGTGATGGGGAGCAGTTACCTGCCACTCACCTCCTGCTGTGCAACCTGGTTCCTAACAGGCCACGAATGGGTACCGATCCACAGGCCGGGGGTTGGGGACCCCTGCTTTAAAGACATCTTAAAGAATCTTGACAAAGTGAAGTAACATTTCATTTACTTCAGGTTGATTTCTCCATTTGTACGCCATGCTACTTTGAGCAGGCCATATTTAGAAAAACAACTAAAACTACAAAAATGAGTCATATATGAAAATTCAATTAGATGCTGACTATTCACATTACAAAAAGACTGTTCAATTTTCTAAAAAGTTCCTCACATCTCAGTACACACACCTCCCCACACACAGACCATTAGCGCTTATCTGGAGTCTGAGAAACGTAGAGCAAACACTTTAGGAGCAACTGTCTGTTGAAGACCTGTCAGCTATAATGATAAAGCAGCTCTGAAATTTTAATGTGAGTTGATGGGAAAATGGGATTTGATTTAATAAAATAACACCTTGACTTTGTATCATACTTTTCTCCTTTTTAAAGGTACTTGCAAAGAATCCTCATAACAGATCTATGAAATTGGTTGTAATTATGAATTCATAAAATGTCAGACCTGAAAGAGTTCTGTGTTTTTATCTGTCATTTCTTCATATTAAAGGTAAAGAAACCAAGGTTTAGAAGTTGGGTAGAAAACCTTAGGCCACATGTGCATAGTGGAATAAAAACTGATCATGGCCAGAATGTGGTGAATTTGAGATTCAGCTCTGCCACTCTTGAACTATATAAACATCCTTGAGCAAATAATTTAAGTTCATTGAGTCTCATTTTGGTCACCTGTAAAATATGAAACACTGTACCTAATTTTCTGACATGTTGTATAGATTAAGTGAAACTAGTTAAGTTTCACTTAAGATTAAGTTTCAAAAACACCTAGCACAGTATCTTCTACATTGTAGGTGCTCAATTAAAGAAAGTTCTATTCCTGCAGGACAGTCTACAATGCATACACACACATATATCATCAGGAATATACTTATTACTAGAGGCAAGGTGTACCAGTACACAAAGAAGGGAGAACCTTGGCAAATCTTAAAAAAAAAAAAGAGTTTACAGTCTTTGATAATAAAACTGGGTTTAGGTTCTGTTAGTTGTCATACATTTTAGCATAAGCCACTTAGAGCAGACTCACAATTGAAACAGAAGTAGCCTTGTCTCTATGCATTTGCCTAGGTGATATGACTTTGGAGGTGAGAGGATACCCTTTCTGTACCATGTACTCTTTTACTCTACTCTTATTGAAATCCCTTTATTTATTTTTCAGGTTTAGCATGCCCAGTACAATATAATTATGACCTTTTCTGATTAAAACAGCAATATATTTTATTGCAGACCTGTTAAAAATATACAGAAGAATATAAATAAAGTTAGCTAACTTACCACCTACAATAAATGAATGCAAATATTTTGGTATATTTCCTTAGTCTTTTAGTTTCCATGAGTGTGTCCATGTATTGGGATTGTAATATATATATACATATATATATTGAAAAGGTTCTGATAAA
>NW_020838050.1:1557334-1809932 GCF_003676395.1 Aethalodelphis obliquidens | reverse complement strand
GTTTTATCAGTCTTTTCTATCTTTATCTTGTAAGAATTTCACATGTCATTAAATATTCTTTGAAAACATAATTTTAGCTACATACTATTTTCATGATATATTTCACATTCTATTGTAAATACATTCTATTGTATTTCTTACAAACTGTTTGTATTTCTTACAGTTTAATTGGACTTAGTGCAGCTATCAACAGTGTTACTTGTCTGCATAGGCAACTCTGTCCATAAAGTTTATAACTTATTTTCTTCCAGGGAGGTAGAATCCTGATACCCTAGGCAGGTGACAAACAATATATTGGTAGATAGGGTATATTAAAATAATTGTAAATTTTAAGCTTTCAGGTAGGACAAGTTCATTTATGTTTTATCACAATCCCCACAACTTCCTATCATTCTATTACTAGTTAGCTTACCTTACCTGCCTGGCCCTGGAGGGTATTTGTTTATGACTTTTTATAAAACTATCAGATTGATTAAGTTGTAATTATTTTAATAATTTTCTCCTCTGCCAGCCTGTGAAATATTTAAAGACAGATAATACAGCTAAATTCATCTTTGTATGTTAATTAATGCCTTTAATCAAGACTAAATCCCAGGAATAATAGAAAAATTTCTGATGTTCAACATCAGCCCGGAGACACATCTAGAAACTAATTGACATTTTGTCTGACTTAGGGCAACAGACCTTTTTACCCTGATCTGTAATGTTCTCACTTGCATTCCATTGAGCTACATTAGTCAAACAACATAGCTTCACTGCACTCCTACCATTACTAAACTGTCCTGAGATTAGTAATGGGAAAAACACACAGAAGGGTCAAAATGTTACAAAAAGAATAGAGAGTAAGGACTTGCTAGTCTTAACCTTTCAAGCATTTAGGGATGAAAAGTGCCTTCTTGTTCTATCACCAATCAGGCCAAATAGGTAACCATCAAATGAACTTCTGTGCAAAGCTGAATCTTATCAATAGTAAAGTGACCCTTCTAAATCTAGAAGGCAAAACTCATTTTCTTTCTGAAGTGTGTGAACCTTCATCCCTTTTATAGTTTTATTTTAGCCAGTGCTTACACAGGGAAAATATAGCCCTAAAACTAATAATCACCTATTGACACATTTTTGTAATACGTTCATCAGTGGGGAGTGTGGGAATGCAGCTATCATATAGATATTCCTGAGCCCATCCATTTCTGTATAGAGTGTCAGCTAGGCCAGCTGTAATCAGGCCTGGTGGAAAAGCACACAGTTGACCAGATTTTACATCAAATATTAACAGCACTGACTTTGTCACACTACCTCTCTTTTGAGTTTTCTATAATAGAGCAAATTCTTTGAAGAGATCTGGAAACACCACTGTAACAGATTCCTCTATAGCATTCATCTATAACATGCATCACTGAATTAGTACATGTCCCACTCTAGGGTCTCTGGAAAATCTAGTAAAACTATGCATAAGTAGAAGCATTGTTAAATGTAGAACTCCATTGGAGTAGGAGTAAAAATTTCCTTTCCATATGCATTGCTCTTTTCTCCCTCCCTAGATATGACCTTCACAATAGTGACAATTTTATCTTTTCTGTCTGGTGCTCCCTCCACCACTAAACTCAGTACAGGGTATGCCATAGGAATGAAGTGAACTCATATTGACTGACAGATGTAGTTTGGTAAGATGAAAGCAAGATCATTACAAAACCGTTTAGAGAGTTCTGTGACCCCCAAGTCAGACAAAATGACGATTTGTAACTAGCTGTGTCTCCAGGCTGATAATGATCATCAGGACTTTTCTATAATTTCTGGAATTTGGTCCTTGTTAGAGGCATTAAATGACATACAGAATCCCATTTCAATTTCATGATTCCTCCTTGAATTTTAATTGTTCTCCTATCCTTAGCCCTGTTTTTAAAGACTCAGGCATCATGAGAAGTGTGCATTTCTGCATGATAGAAGACAATGACTCTGACTGCTGTCTTACCAAAAGCAAAATTAAAGTAAGTATTTAATCCTTAATCTCCTCTTCTGTCTACTCCTACACATCCACACAGGAAGGTTAATCGGGGATCAGAGAGGTCAAGGGATAGTTCATCTAAGCATCAGTGAGAAACAAGGCCCTGACAGTTCATTCAAATTAGAGCTCCAAAGGGCATGGTTCTGAAAGGAGTAGCTGGAGGCCCAGCTGACGTCAGTCACCTCCCTGAAGAATATCACATTACAGCTCTGCAATCCAGATGAATAATTGCAATCCATTTGGGGGGAGTGGTGGGAACCAGCACTGAATTTGGAAGTGGCAAGAAAGGGGTATTTAGAAAGTCCCTTTGAAAAGTGTATTTAGGCATGATCTAACTAAGATGATCTCCAAGACGATCATCAGAATATGATTTCCAGGGCTATTGGTAAAATCTTGAGGAGTCTCTGAAGGGATTCCAACTGGTCCTTTAGTCCCAAGTTATCCTAACACTACTTGTCAGAGGATCTAGGATTGCAGTATTAGAGATACTTTCATTTGGGCTTTGTGGGACCATAAGTCAAGGACAAGAAAGTGGAATCTAGACTTTAGAAGCATTTTACTTGGTCTTACAGTGTTTTTAGACAAATGAATTGAATGCTATTTGGTGATATATACATTATCCAGTTATCTACACCACTCGTCTTGTGTCACACTCTACCATCTTCCTGCAGTTATGATACCTCGAGCCCCCTGAAGAAAACCTCTCAGGTCCCTTCCATCTCTGATAGACCCATGATCTGCAGTTTTGAGAAGTTAGGTCTCAGCAAAGCCTCCGAGTAGAATGCTAGTATTTACACTGGAAATCTGTGTTTTTTTAAAAATCGTTTTAAGGAATTGCTTCCAGTATGCTGAAGATAAGATAAAGTGGAAATGTTGCAGGAGTAAGAGATGCTGTCTATAGATAGAATTGTTGATATGAGAGAAAAATGGGGAAATATAATGTGCCTTCGTAAAGGCACATTTCTGCTTAACATATTTTGCTGTATCATTTTTCCTTATGCAGAGCTGAGGGTGAGTGGAGGCTAGAAATCTCATTGTAAGTTTTCTAGTTAAAAAAACAAACAAACAAAAAATCAATGTCAATCTATTGCACATAGAACCTAAGAAAGTGGTTCAGGTGACTTGTCTGCCTGTGATCACTTGTTCTCAAGTGCTTTAGGTTATAAAGATACAAGAGTAGACACTATCGACCAAAATTATCACATGACTTCTGTGTAACCCAGGTAAATATAAGCTGAGAATCCCTGTCACACAATCAATGAGCAAAACATACTCATCTCTGATGTAG
The DNA here is from genome assembly GCF_003676395.1 of Aethalodelphis obliquidens. NCBI lineage: Eukaryota > Metazoa > Chordata > Mammalia > Artiodactyla > Delphinidae > Aethalodelphis > Aethalodelphis obliquidens. The sequence goes on along the minus strand of NW_020838050.1, from coordinate 1,806,642 downwards.
CTAAGAGAGATTCCCATGGAAACTTTCCGGCCTACTATGGCAGCCACTCTTCATACCAGTTTCATTCTCATAAGAGACATGATAAACTCTAAGGTATTCAAGGGAACTTGATGCACAGTCAAGTTCACAAAGGCATGTACAAGTGCCTTTATATAAATAGATACAATTTACACCAAATTGGAAAATAGATGCTCCAATGGTTCTCACTTTTTCTTGATCTTCCTCAATACTCAGGTTACAATGATAATCAAAATGCATATGATAGTAGCGTTTGTAGCTAATATTTGCTGAGCTTTTATTATTTGTTGAGAATAATGCTTTATCTATTTAATAATCCTTTGTCCTAAGTGCCATTTCTATCATCCACATTTTATAGATGTAACAACTGATTTCTGATTTCTTAAATAAATTATCTAAGTTATTTTTTAAGTAAGACAGCCAGAAATCGAGCCCAGATTTGTCTTATGCCAAAGCTTGTTGGGCTTCATCCTGCTGCGTTGGACTGCTTCTCATAATACTGCAGCCAGCAAGGAAAAAATGTCTCCACACATTTTCATTCAAACACTAGGTACTAACTGTCATATTCCTAACAGAGGACTGGTATTTTCAGCACCATTAAGTGAGAAGGATCTTTTGAAGTTGAACCTTCAATCCAATGAAGACATTCCACAGAAGCGCTAATGGATGATCTCTTAGCTTCTGCTTGATAGACCTAAGTAATGAGGAGCTTACTACTTATTAACTCCTTGCTACCAAGAGCTGACATGTGTTTTCCTGTGGAAATCTGGAAAATATTTTCAGGAAGTTATCACACTCTTCCCAAGTCTTCTATCTTTCATTCTGAGCATTACTAATCTCTTCTGCCACTTCTGTTTTCAGATACTTGTTACAGCATCTATTTACTCATTCACACATTCAAAGATATATTGAGCATCTATTATGTGCCAAGTACTATAGAGATCCAGTAGTGTACAATGTGGATTACTTTTTTTTTTCTTCATGGAACTAATTATAATGGATCATGCAGACAAGTAAATAAATTTCAATTTATAATTCTGATTATTTTTAAGTGACTCACAAAGAGTAATAAAGACAAAATTTAATTTAAGTGTCCATTTCTGGCACCAACGGAAGAGAGAATTGGGAATAAAACAATCCCCTCAGTGGTTGTATACTTCCACTGTATCAGTTAGCTATTACTGCATAACAAACCATCCCCAAACTTAATGGTTTAAAGCAACAAGCATGTAATAAATGTTTAATTTATCAATAGTAATAATTTTACTTTTATTAAACAGTAATAATTATTAAGAGGTAATAATTTTCATTAGTCTACAGATTGGCTAGGCAGCTCTACTGATCAGGGAAATATTTGGGTGATCTCAGTTGGCTCTGATCATTTGTCTTCATTCATCTTGCAGGTCACTTTGGTCCATGTCTAGGACTCCTTCACATGGCCTATCAATGTCTCTCAGACTACCCTGGGTATGTTTCATGAAAAGTCAGGGTTCCAAGATAGAGAACAGAAGTGTACAAAGAGCCTAGGAGCTGAATTGACACATTGTTTTATCTGTTTCATTATGTTGACCAAAGCAAGTCAGAAGGTCAGTCCAGATTAAATGAATGGAGAGCTAGATTCCATCACTTGAGGTAGGATAACTAGGGCAAAATCAACTGCCAAGAGCATGAATATAGGGAAGGCTGGAGAAGTGAGCCTTTTTTTTTTGCACTCAATCTACCATAATATCAGATTAGGGTGTTCTTAAAAGCAAAAACTAGAGATTACATTTTCCTTGATTCCAACAAATGAGTAAAAACAAAAACCAATAAAACCTTGTTTAGAAAGCAACAGTTGTGACTTTGCATTCCTCATCATTCAAGATCTAGTGGCAGAGCTACTCTATGCCACAGCCCTGGACCAATGCTGCCCAAATACCATATAGAGTCCAATTAGAATGCTGCAGCTGCCCCCAGAAAGAACAACTGAGAGACAGGGAATCACCTTCTCTCCATCAGGGAAACCCAGTGAGGCTTGACATCTTTTTGTCTTATAGTCTGAATTCTTACACATGGATAGAGAAGACAGTGATTCATCAAGATAACAAGATTTAAGGAGCACCAGGAAAGTCACATAGTTCCAAAAGTCTAGTGTGCAGTGCATCAGGGCTATGCCAAGATAGACCTCAAACACTGATCTTATAGTGCTAGAAAATTCACTGAAGTTCATTCCTAAGCTCCTTCATTCTGAATTAATCGAGTGGATTCTTTATGAGGTGACATGAAAAACCTGAAAAAGAAGAACACTGGGGACCTAGGTGAAGAGGCAACTTTGAAAACTTTGCAGAATTATTTAAGTGCAGTGGCTTTCAATCCTGGTTGCATATAAGATTTGCCCAAGGAGAATTAAAGAAAATATTGGTTCTCAGGGCACCAGTTGCCAGGGATTCTAATTCAATTGGTCTGGATTGGAACATAATGAACATTTTGTAAAAGCACCTCCAAGTGATTTTAATACCAACTTGGGTTGAGAACTACTAGAAAATCTAGCTGACTTAGAACTATTTCATTTAAATATTAATTATATTGAGATCTACTATTGTTTCTTGTCAATCCTGACATCTATATTGGCACAACCTAGAATGATGACACTTTCTGGTCCCAGCTAGATATACTAAGTGCTTACCTTAGTGGCATAGATACCCAGCGTTTATAGTCTACTTGCTGAGCTCTCACAATTTCTTCCATGTAACTCCTCAGATTGAGCAAGAGTCTATGAAGCAAGCAGCAATACATTATCTAATTTAATCTTCACAATAACTCTGTATGAGATAGACATCATCATTCTCATATCACTTCTGTGAAAAAACTGGGGTTAAGGGCGGTAAAGAGATTTGCAGAGTAACAAAAAAAAATAAATGAGAGATGTGTAATTTAAACCTAGGAAAGAAGAGCAATCAGTATGTAGATCATAAAATATATACTTGTATTCATTTATTCCCAATCGGCCACAAAAAAATTCATGCAAGCATCAATTAAGGGGTGCCAGTGTAGAGTGCTTTAGAAAACACCAGTAAAACTCCTTATTCCCAAATATTTTCATCTGTTCTAGAACTTGAAATTTTCACCACTAGAGATTAATAGAATTTTAGAATCACACACCTTAAGGAGCAGCAGTGTTTTTGTTTTTAGTATTCACTGGTTTGTCTCACTGATCTGTGAGAAATGTAATAAGCATTTTGTTACTGATAATGAATATTTATTATTATTTTTTATTGTTAATAAATTGAATAAAGAGTTAACATACACATTGAAAAACTTGCTTTTTATATATCAAAGCAGACTCAATACTTTCCCTACAGAAACATCACTCTTATATGTATTTCTACATTTTTCTTGAGTCACAAATCAGCATTTGAGTGAGACACAAAAATATGTCTTAGTATACATTATCCATCCTGTATTTAGTGGCAAAAATGCCTTCAAAATCTTTAAGTCTAGTGATTCTCATCTGGGAATATATACATGTAGAGGGAAGAAAATCCCAGGGGTGGGGGTGTTTCAGGTTAACTGTATAAATTTTTTTTGGCTTTTTAAACAAATTATTGAAATATAGTTGATTTACAATGTTGTGTTAGCTTCAGGCATACAGCAAAGTGATTCAGATATATATACACACACACATATATATACATAAATATATATATTCTTTTTTTATTCTTTTCCATTATGGTTTATTACATGATTCTCTGTGCTATACAATAAATCTTTATTGTTTATCTATTTTATATATGGTAGTGTGTATCTGTTAATGACATACTCCCAGCTAAGTAGACGTTTCTCCAAAGAAGACATACAGATGGCCAAAAGACACATGAGAAGATGCTCAACATCACTAAGTATTAGAGAAATGCAAAGCAAAACTACAAGTTATCAACTCACACAGGTCAGAATGGCCATCATTAAAACATCTACTAGACTGGAGAGGGTGTGGAGAAAAAGGAGCCCTCCTACACTGTTGGTGGGAATGTAAATTGGTTCAGCCACTAGGGAGAACAGTATGGAAGTTCCTTAAAAAACTAAAAATAAGGTTCCCTGTATGATTTTTGAAAGCTACCTCCACTCACATTTTTATATACTCCTCCCATCATTGAGGCATGACAACCTCCATTGAAAATAACCAATCTGGTTCAAAAATACATAGGTGGGTGGGGCCTTATCCAGATCCGTAAAGCAATTTAGTGACAAAGACAGAACATAATTCACATTCCCTGCAAGATTATCTGATCAATACCAATTGTTCTATTAAACAACAAATTACCCTGAAAGGAAAACATTCTATCTCATATATCAGAGTTAGGATCAACTTGAATGAATTATTTTAGATACAGAAAGAAGACAGTAGAAAACTTTCTCATATAAAGGTATGTTTAAGAAGAATAGTAATAAGGTATGGACAGAAGAAAAGAGCAAAGAAAGCTAAGAAGACAAGCTTCAAATATTTTTCCATCTTGCCTAGATTCTTGTCTGATTCAGATGAGGATTTTGTTCTGGTACTTAACAATGCCTGGAGGTACCCCCTTCTCCACTGTCATATACTCTTAAAATAACCAAGGAAGAACAGAAAACATGTATAATTTTTCAATCTATCTCTATAGTGGAATTATAGATATTCATTGGGATCTGTAATACACGGGCCTTGGAACTTTAAAAGAAGAGTGATTCATTTGGTGTTTGAATGTTTTTTTTTTTTTTTCTCAAAATGACTGCGGATCTCAGAGTTAATCACTGTTTTAACCTAAGGAGATGGTGACAGTTGTAATACTAAGTACTTTTGTTTTTAATGTGTAAATTAGTTAAATGAATAAATAGTCTCATAAAAATGCATGTTTATTGTAGTGCTTATTTTACTGCTGCCCTGAGCTATAGAACTTCCTTTGTAAATGTCTTTATGGTTATGACTTCATTATATTGAAATGCATGGTATGTTCTTCCCTATTTATGCACTGAACTTGGTAAGCTCCTTTGGGCTGCATATGCCTAGAATACAGTGAGGTGAGATGTTTGCCTTGCATATGGAGGGGACATGTCAATACTCATAGATAACTGAAATAGAAATAGTCCTGAAAATTGTTTCAGTGTATTCAATTTGCCAAATCGCCTGAAGAGTAGCATTCCATTTATTCAGTATTTAATAAGTGCAGAGACTTCTGGAAAGGTTGAAAAAAAAAAAAGCAAAATCACTTTCAAAATAAGTAAGCTAAGTGTATAACTCTTACTGTGTCCAAAATAGACTTTTAAATTACTTCCTATATTTGAGGATGATACCATCTTCCTGTACTGGTAACCTGAGATTCTGATGTTCTGATGTAGAAATGGAGAGTGAGTGGTCTTTTCAATGATTATTTCTTTCTCTCAAATAGTTTTTAATATCCTTTAATATGGCATTTTCCATTGATCTCCCTTTGTTTCTTTTGTGTCTCCCATATGCCCCATCTCCATTTGCATCTAGCACATTGTAGGGTATTTTGTAGATGCTCAGTAAATGTTTACTGGCTGCAGAGAGGAAGGGCACAAAGAAGGAAAGAAGGAAAAGATGTAGTAAAGAAGGAAAGGCAGGACAAAAAAGGAGAGAGGAATGAAGAGAAAAAGGGAAGGAAAAGAGGGAGGAGAAAAGGGCAAAAATACTTCCCCTATGAAAAACTAATAAAATCATTATCAGCTGTTTGTATAAAATGACAATGTAGGAATTTGGGAAAAGTTTTATTATATTGAATTAACATTTAAAAAGAAACAAAAAATTGAAGTTGCAATATGACTGCTACCATTTTATTGTTGTATAATATGTTGATAAATAATAAGCTTCACTGACATCATTCGTTAGTGAATTTGTGTTTACTTTAAGGAGATATTATAAAAAGAATTTGAAAAAGTATAGATACATGTATATATATAACTGAATCACTTTACTGTAACATGAAACTAACACATTGTTAATCAAATATGCTCCAATATAAAATAATTTTTTTAAGAAAGGATGTATTATAAAATTTAATATATATATATAATCAATAGTTGCTCATTATTATATTTAAAATTTTCAACATTTTATTTTTAATTTTTATTGAAATATAGTTGATTTACAATGTTGTGTTAGTTTCAGGTGCACAGCAAAGTGATTCAGTTTAAAATATATATATATATATATATATATATATATATATATATAGGTTTCTTTTTCTCCACACACTCTCCAGAATTTATTATTTGTATATTTTTTGATGTTGGCCATTCCGACTGGTGTGAGGTGATACCATATTGTACAGTATGTTACTGGCACAAAAACAGAAATACAGATCAATGGAGCAGGATAGAAAGCCCAGAAATAAACCCACACCCATATGGTCAATTAATCTATGACAAAGGAGGCAAGAATATACAATTGAGGAAAGAGAGCCTCTTCAAAAAGTGGTGCTGGAAAAACTGGACAGCTACATGTAAAATAATGAAATTAGAATGTTCTCTAACACTATACACAAAAATAAACTCAAAATGTATTAAAGACCTAAATGTAAGACTGGATACTGTAAAACTCCTAGAGGAAAACATAGACAGAATAATTTTTGACATAAATCCCAGCAATACCTTTTTAGATCTGTCTCCTAGAGTAATGGAAAATAAATAAAAAAATAAATGGACCTAATTAAACTTAAACACTTTTGTACAGCAAATGAAGCCATAAACAAAACAAAAAGGCAACCTACAGAATGGGCGAAAATATTTGCAAATGATGCAACTGACAAGGCATTAACCTCCAAAATATATAAATAGCTCATGTAGGTCAATATCAGAAAAACAAATACCGAAACACAAAATGAGCAGAAGATCTAAAAAGACATTTCTCGGGCTTCCCTGGTGGTGCAGTGGTTGAGGGTCCGCCTGCAGATGCAGGGGACGCGGGTTCGTGCCCCGGTCCGGGAAGATCCCACGTGCCACGGAGTGGCTGGGCCCATGAGCCATGGCCGCTGAGCCTGCGCGTCCGGAGCCTGTGCTCCGCAATGGGAGAGGCCACAGCGGTGAGAGGCCCGCGTACCGCAAAAAAAAAAAAAAAAAAATTAAAAAGACATTTCTCCAAAGAAGACATACAGATGGTCAAAAGGCACTTGAAAAGATGCTCTACATAACTAATTATTAAAGAAATGCAAATCAAAACTACAATGAGGTATCACCTCAAATTTTTATTTTAAAATAAATTCAAAATTACAGAAATGTTGCAAAATACTGCAAAGATATCTGTACATTTTCCACCTGGATTCCCCAAATGTTGTTAACATTTTCCTGTTTGTTTTATCATTCTCTCTCTCTCTCTCTCTCTCTCTCTCTCTCTCTCTATATATATATATATATATATATATATATATATATATATGTGTGTGTGTGTGTGTGTGTACATATACATATATATGTCTATATTTATGTGTGTATGCAAAAATATACATATATATATTTTCTGAACCACTTGAGAGTAAACTGCATGATGCTCTTTTAGCTTTATATTTCACAGAGCTAAGGTCATATTCAAATGTAAAAAAGTGAAACCCATTACTCTAAAATGATGAACAAGACAAGGGTGTCCACTCTCACTACTCGTATGCAATATAACTTAAAGGAATTAGGCAAGAAAAAGAAATAAAAGGCTCCCAAATGGGAAAGCAGGAAGTAAAATTTTATCTATTTGCAGATTAAATTATATTGTATACAGAAAACTCTAAAGACAAAAATAAAATCTCTTAGGGCTTTTCTAGTGGTGCAGTGGTTGAGAGTCCGCCTCGGGTTCGTGTCCTGGTCCGGGAAGATCCCACATGCCATGGAACGGCTGGGCTCGTGAGCCATGGCCACTGAGCCTGCGCGTCTGGAGCCTGTGCTCTGCAATGGGAGAGGCAACAACAGTGAGAGGTCGGCATATCACAAAAAAATAAAATAAAATCTCTTAGAACTAATAAATAAATTCAGTCAAGATGTAGGGTACAAAATTAATGTACAAAAATCAGTTACATTTCTATGCTCTAACAATGAGCTATCAGGAAAAGAAAAAATCCATATACAATAATAACAAAACAATAAATTACTTAGAAATAAATTTAACCAAATACATGAAAGACACGTACACTGAAAACTGTAATATAGTGATGAAATATATTGAAGAAGACCCATGAGTGGAAAGATATCCCATATTCATGGATTGGATAAATTAATATTGTTAATTTTTTTATATTACCCAAAGCTATCTACAGATTCAGTGCAATCCCTATCACAATTCCTATTGCAAATCCCTATCACAGTGCTTTAAAAACAGCATTTTTTAAAGAAATAGAAAAAGTATTCCTAAAATTTGTATAAAACCTCCAAAAACTCTGAACACCCAAATAAATCTTGAGAAAAAAAGAGACAAACCTGAAAGCATCATACTTCCTGATTTCAAACTAAACTACAAATCTATAGTAATCAAACTAGTATGGTGTTGGCATGAAAACAAACTAATAGAACAGAATCACAATGCAATAAAGAAGACAAGTAACTAATATTTGACAAGAGAGCCAAGAATACTCAATAGGGGGAAGAACAGTCTCTTCAACCAATGGTACAGCAAGTCCCCTACATATGGATGAGTTCCGTTCCGAGAGCACATTCCTAAGTCCAATTTGTTTGTAAGTCCAACGAAGTTAGCTTAGGTACCCAACTAACACAATTGGCTACATAACACTGTACTGTAATAGGTTTATAATACTTTCCATACAAGTAATTTTTAAAAAACAAACACAAAAAATAAAGAAAACATTTTTAATCTTACAGTACAGTACCTAGAAAATACAGTACAACAGCTGGCATACAAGGGCTGACATTGAGTAAACAGGCAAGAAGAGTTAATCACTGGAAGAGGGAAAGGAGGTGGGAAATGGTAGAGCTGAAAGATTGTCAGCAATAAGAGACAGAGGGCAAGCTGCAATTTCACTCACACCTGACGTTGATGGAACAGGTTCTGGTTCCTTGCTCAATTCAATTCTATCTACCCTCTTGAATAAAGGATCCAGTAATGTCTGGATAGTAGCTCTTTTTTTCTCATCTTACATGACACAGTAGCACTGGATTGCATTCTGAACAGCTGCTGCAACCTTCATATACCATTTGGGTCCTGTGCCTCAAAAACTTACAGTTCCTCCTCAAATAAAGAAAATCCCCTTGCCATTTCCTGCATCCTGAATCTCTTCAGTTTTTCAGTTACTTCTTCCTCTTGTCTCTCTTCATCCTTTCTCTGGGCCTTCAATTCCATTAGGTCTTCATTAGTTAGCTCCTCGAGTTGCACAGAAAGTTTCATTATTATCACTTGGTGCTTCCTAGCAGTACGAGTTACATCACTACTGCTTTTACTCTTGCTTCTGGGCATCCTGAGCTTGAAATAAAGATACTGTACTACTGTACTCTATACAGAATTGTACAGTAAAGTACACAAAAGCACAACCACTTGTAGAGGATATATGCATGTGACAATGTACACCAGACACATGAACTAACTTACATGATTAGACATGCAAATGCACATTTGCATCTTTGTAAGTTCACAACTTGAAGGTTCATATGTAGGGGACTTACTGTATTCAGAAAACTGGATATTCACATGCAAAAGAATAAAATTAGATTCCCATTTTGCACTACTCACAAAGATTAACTCAAAATGAGTTTAAAACTTTAAAAAGTAAGGCCTGAAACTGTAAATATCCTAGAAGAAAACATAGGAGAAAAGCTCTTTGACATTGGTCTTGGTGATGCTTTCTTGAGTATGATGCCAAAAGCATATAATTACAAAACAAAAGCAAAAATTAACAAGTGGGACTATATCAAAGTAAATATCTTCTGAACAATAATCATCAAAATAAAGATACAACTTACAGAATGGGAGAAAATATTTGCAAACCATATATTAATATGGGGTTAATATCCACAAAATATAAGGAACTCATAAAACTCAATAGCCAAAAAACTAATAATCCTTTTTTAAAAATGGACAAATAAACTGACATTTTTCCAAAGAAGACATCCAAATTGCCAACACGTTCATAAAAAGATGTTTAATATCATCAGGGAAATGCAAATCAAAATCACAATGAGATATCACCTCACACCTGTTAGAATGGCCATCATCAAAAAGACAAGAGGTAACAAGTGCTGGTGAAGATGTGGAAAAAAGGAACACTTGTGTACTGTTGGTGGGAATGAAAATTGATTCAGTCATTATGAAAAACAGTATGGTGGTTCCTCAAAAAGTTTAAAAATAGGACTACCATAGGATCTGGCAAACCCACTTCTGGATATATATCTGGAGAAAATGAAATCACTATCTCAATGAGATATCTGGACCCCAATGTTAATTGCAGTATAATTCACAATAGACAAGAAAGAAATGGAAACTAAGTTTCCATGGATGGATGAATAGATACCTAAAATGTGGTATATATAATGGAATATTATTCAGCCATAAAAAAACAGGAAACCTTGTCATTTGTAACAACTTGGATGGACTTCAAAGGTACTATGTGAAATAATTCAAACAAAGACAAATATTTTTATGTTGAATCTTAAAACAAACAAACAAACAAAATCTTAGAAAAAGTCAAATTGCTTTCCTAAAATGAAAATAATTCTCTTTCATAAGAATAATACAATTATCAAAATCAGAAAATTAATATTGATGTATTCTATATTGATATAAGTAAACAAAAAATAAACAAGTGAATGGGTAGAGGAGAAATTTTCTCTTTATAGTAGAATTCCAACTAATAAATGTAGAAGGAATAAGAGAATTATAAAATCACCACTTGACAGCCACCATAGTAATATTTGCTTGAGGCAAGAATCATCAATGTATGTTAAAACTATTGAAAGTATGATGAGAAACAGGATATTTACATGCTGTCAAAGTCTCTCTCCATATGACACTTACTAACAAAAAAGGTAAAAAAAAAGTAGTTACAGTGGAGAACCCCTGCAGAAATCAGTTTAACAAGGGATGAAAGTTATAATTATCAGTAATAGGACTGGAAGGTGTCATGTGTCCCCTATATGATGCAATTAGAAGGACACACTGTCACTTCTGTGATATTCCTGCCAAAAATACAGAAGCTGAATGTCATCATGGAGAATCTGTAAATAAATCCAAATTGAAGGACTTTCTACAATAATTGTCCTGAACTCTTTAAATGTCAATGCCACGAAAGTCAAAGAAAGGCTAATATTCTAGATCAGTGCTCATTAAAGAGATAATGACAACTAAAAGCAACAGAAAATCCAGATTTTCTGTTGGTAAGAAGAATATTATTGAGGTAATATTATCCTGATGTTTTCTTTGAATGTATTGCTCTTACAATATTATTTTAATGCCTACAAATTGGAATACTCCCCCGGCCAAAGTCATTCCTTCCTTTTCTATTTCTCTCCCTCATGTCAAAATAGTACAAATGGTAACTACAACCTTAGGATCTAAGAAATACGAATTGGTTTTGTGAAATTGAGAGACTTAAATTGAGTTACCCTGGAATAGGATGCTATTTTTCAGAATGCTAATCACCTAAAGATTTCAAAGACATTTTGGTTTTGAAGAAATCCCTCACATTGCAGTGGAAGAGTATCCAAAGACATGATTAGTGTTATTTGAAGGGCAACAATGTCTACCAATACCCAACTTCTTACTACTTTTATTGACTAATAGCTGAAATGTTACAGGAAATATTTTATCTTTTAGTTTAAGAAAATTCCCATTTAAATGTTATTTACTTAGTTTGCATTTCCTTGTAACCTTAGTATAAATGAAGGTGCTGACCATGAATGTGGCTTGGAGAGATGGGGAAAAAAATTATTAATGACTCTGATAACTTGAATTAAGATGTGTAGTGAAGATAATGGAGGGGAAGATACAGAACCAAAAGAGGGAGCAAAGGCTCAGCCATCACACTGTATAAATTTATCATTTATCCTAAGAAGGGTCCTATCTTTGCAGCAGTTGGGAGACACAGTTCATTAGTACGTTTTAAGATTTCAACTATTCTGAAAGTCCCTAGTGAAGCAAGAACTGTAAGGAAGCTACAAATAACTAAGTTGTAGTAGTTACACTTTATAATTTTGAAATAGAGGATGATATTTGCTTGGTGACTAGAATACCATAGATTGGATTAGCTTAGGTCACAAACTTAGTGCTGCTTTTTAAATTAATTCTAATTCTTAATACAGCTAGTTTCTCCATGTAGGATGCTCATGACAACCAGATTTCTATACTTGATGTTCTTATTAAACTCTTAGTGGTCTAATGTAAACAACGGATATTTAATTAACATACGATCACTTGACTAAATTTTAAATAAATGCTCATTTAAAACACCTCTGATGTTATCTATTCCAGTTAAAGTAGATTCGCTTCTTTATAAACCTATTTAAAATTTATCCTCTCCTGTTTGACAATGAAATACAGATTCACTAAGACCTAGCATAGCAATATATTCTATAATAGATTGTAAGGCATTGAGTAATCATTGGTAACAATAATAATAATGATATAGCATCATTTTTTATTTATATATCAGGTGAAAGTTTGCTATAAGACACATTTCCTTAGATATATAAGAAATACAATCAAGGAAGCTATCTTAAATTGTATTTCAGATTTTATTGTTGTATGATCCAACTTCACTAGCTACCACACAGTTCTCTCTTCTTACAGTTTCTTGCTTCTCCAATCCACAATATTCACATTAATTCGTTTCTTCTTTCACCCACTCATTTTTACCAGTTTTTATTAAGTATTTATTTAAGCACAAGGTAACATGCTCACTGTTGTGCAGGATACAGAAATGAGCAGTGCACATCTCAAAAGCTTATGAGTATATTATTTAGTAGAGGACATTAGATGAGAATATGAAGAATTATAAGTGACTCAAGAAAGTAAAAAATATTTAATGAGGAGAAAGAAGAGTTTGACTTCTAATTTCCACACTAAACTTTTGATTCCACAAGTACTTAGTTGAGTTACTTAGGGGAGGCACTTGCCTCAGGGAGCTTTGGAACTGCTCCTGGAAACTCATTTCAACAAGCATTCTTGGAGCGGAAAGTAGTCCAAGCACTGGATTCAGTTGTTTGGGTGTAGAGAAAGTTGTCAAGTTTGACTATAGTAGACAATTGTAGAGCAGCATAGATTAGAAGACCAGATTTGCCTAAAATGTGGCAAACTTAATTGAGAGTGAAACACATCTCTTATATTATTTGTACCATTCCTTGAAATGCACATACTTTGGGTCAATTAATTCTGCTTAAATCCTTGAAAAAACTTGACATTTTACCTAGGATGTAGCACAGGAAGATAATTTACGGTTTCAGTTTTCTGTTTCCTTGTTAATTTTATACCTAGTTGTACTATACGTTACTGAAAGTGGAGTATTGAAGTTTCCTACTATTACAGTTGACTTGTCTATTTTTCCTATTAATTATGACAGTCTTTGCCTCCTGTATTTTGGTGCATATGTGTTTATAGTTGTATGTCATCCCGATGTATTGAACCTTTTGTCATTATAAAATGTCCTTTATCTAGGAATATTTCTTTTCCTTAAAGTCTATTTTGTTTGATATTAGTATGGTGACTCCAGCTGTTTTGTTCCTCATTTTCATGGTATAACATTTTTCATCCTTTTACTTTCAACCTATTTGTGTCTTTAAATCTAAAATAAGATCGGGTGTATAATGCCTTTTGTAGAAAGCATAGAGTTAGGTATATTTTTAATCCATTCTACCAATCACTGCCTTTTGATCAGAGTGTTTGATCCATTTACACAATATAATTATGAATAAGATAGAGACTACCTCTGTCATTTTGCTATTTGTTTTCCATATGTCTTATGTCCTTTTTTGTTCTATTGCTGTATTACTGCATACTGTATTTCTATGTTGACTGAGGTTGTCTTCTTTTAGCCCTCATTTGAAGGATAGTTTAACTGGTTGACCGTCTTTGCTTTTCAGAACTTTAAATGTGTTAACCCACTGCCTTCTGGCCTACATGATTTCTGATGAGAAATTGATAGTGAATGTTTTGAGAATATCTTGTCTGTGATGAGTCACTCTTCTATTGCTGATTCAAGACTCTCTATTCGTCTTTGTCTTTTGAAAGTTTGATTATGATCTGTCTAGGTATGAATTTCCTTTGAGTTCACTCTACTTAAAGTCATTATACTTTTTGAATGTGTAGATTAAAGTTTTTCATTAAATTTGAAAGTTTTCAACCATGTTTTCTTTAAATAGTCTTTCTGCCCCTTTTTTTCCTCTCCTTCTGGGATTCCCATTATGCATATATTGGTATGCTTATAGGATCTCACAAGTTACTGATGATCTTTCATTTTTCTTCTTTCATTGCTCTTTCTGTTCCTCAGATTAGATAATCTCAATTGACCTATTTCTAGTTTCACTGATTCTTTCTTCATAAACAGTGCAAACCTTTTGATTATCCCCTTTAGGGAATTTATTTTTATTTCAGTAATTGTATTTTTCAACTCTAGAAATTCCTATTTAGTTCTTTTTTCAATATATAATTCCTACCTCTTTAGTGGTAGTTTTTATTTGGGAAAGCATTGCTTTACACTTTTCTTTAATTCTTTGGACATGGTTTGTTCTAGTTTTTTGAACATATTTATGATAGTTCATTGAAAATTTGTATCAAGTAAAACCAACAAATGATGTTCATCAAGGAGTTTCTATTGACACTTTTTCCCTTTTTCTTTGATTGTTTTGCAGCTTATTCTGAAAAGTGGACATTTAAAATAATATAATTTAGCCATTTTGGAAATAATATTTTCTCTACCCAGAGTCTGCTACAATTGGTGTTTTGTTGATGTCATTGTTGTCAGTTTTTGCTTGTTTGGTGATTGAAAGAAAATGCTTGGTTAGTTTAGTGCTCAGGTAATGACTGTTCAGAAATTTCTGTCAGAAATTTTAGGAATGCCTAAAACCAATAAATTTTCTATCCTTTGCCAAAGGACTTTGTGTGTTTTGGACACAACTTCAATACTCAGGGAGTAGATGACACTATTTTAGATTTTACTTCCTGTTTTCACAAGGCATCAAAGTCAATCAGGGGTGAGAGATCAAGTGTTAGAGAATGTTCTAACTTTATTCTTTTACAAGTAGCTGTACAGTTTTCCCAGCACCACGTTTTGAAGGGATCTTATAGATTAATTGACCATAACAGTGTGGGTTTATTTCTGGGCTATCATGTTCCATTGATCTGTTTGTCTGTTTTTGTGCTAGTACCATACTGTTTTGAATACAGTAACTTTGTCAGAGAACATGATCTTTCAGCTCTGAATTGGGAGATTAGGATTGACATACATGCACTACCATGTGTAAAATAGATAGCTAGTGGGAACCTGATGTATAACACAGAAAACTCAGCTTGGTGCTCTGTTATGACCTAGATTGGTGGGATTGGGGGGTGGGAGGGAGGTCCCAGAGGGAAGGGATATAGGTATATAGCTGATTCACTTTATTATACTGCAGAAACTAACACAACATTGTAAGGCAACTATACTCCAATTAAAAAAAAAAGTTGTTTTGGCTACTTAGTGTCTTTTGTGTTTCCATACAAATTTTTTAATTATTTGTTCTAGTTCTGTGAAAAATGGTAAATGGGTTTGTTGCCTTAATTTCATATTCTCATAGTTCATTATTAGGGTATAGATTTCTATACAACAGATTTCTGTAAGTTAATTTTATATCTTGCAATTTTACCAAATTCATTGATGAGTTCTACTAGTTTTCTGGTAGTGTCTTTAGGGTTTTCTATGTATAGTAACATGTCTCTGCAAACAGTGACAGCTTTAAATTTTTCTTTCCAACTTGGATTCCTTTTATTTATTTTTCTTCTCTGATTGCTGTGGCTAGGACTTCCAAAACTGTGATGAATAAAAGTGGTAAGTGTGGGCATCCTTATCTTATTCCTGATTGTAGAGGGAAAGCTTTCAGATTTTCACCATTGAGTATGATTTTAGCTGTGGGTTTGTTACATATGTCCTTTATTATGTTGAGACATGGGACTTTTTGAGGAAATCTAATTTTGATCTGCCCCACTTTCATGGTTGCTAGGCCACTTTCTAGTTTGGCTAACTAGTTACCATGTTTAGGAGGCTGCTGGTTTTTAAGATTTTCGTGAAACTGGAGACAGTTTGATGGTTTTCCTGTTATTGGATATTTTCTCTTGAATAAATGCTTCTTGGATTGTTTCAAGACTTTAGTTAATTTACCAAGTTATGAAACATTTGATTTGACTTTTTTTTAGTGTTATCAGTGCTTTATTGAAGGAATGCATTTCACAGGTCTTTATACTGCCATTGAGGAAGTTTGACCTATCCAATTTACTAAATAGGTTTTCATCATTGATTGAATATACATATGATAAAATATTGAAGAAGAATTTCAATTCAGGAGGTGGGATATCAGTAAAATAAAACCAAACAGCTATACTGTTATACTTATTGTAAGGACTGAAGTTCATAAAACACAATGACAGGAGAGGGACAGTAATATTCTTGGCAAATATACAGGGTGAAACATTTTTTGAAATATAATTCAATGTGGAGGAGTGATCAGTAACAGGAACAAAAGTAAATAGGGACAAATGAAGAGAAAATGCCAGAGTTGAGAAGGTAGTACTGGATGATATCAATAAGAAACACAGAAACCTGATCAAAGGAAGGAAATGTTGAACAAAAGGGGAGATAAAACTGAGCTGGTCCTTTAAATCAACAGAAAAGAGACAGCTTACAAGATACAGTTTGAGGTTTTTGGGCATGGCACACCTCCCCTGTCCAAAAGGATCTCCTCCAAACAATCTGACATGACTACCACTTAAAAGACTTGGCTGTATTAGGCTTTCCAAATTATCTAGATTCCTTTATAAGATATTAAAAGACCCATGGGCAGGATCAAGACAGTAGAGAAGGAAGACCTAGAACTCACCTCTGCACATGGGCACACCAAAATTACAACTACTTGCAAAAAAACTATCAGTGAGAATGATTTGAAGACTAACTGAAAAGATTTTGTACAAATAAAGATGTAAAGAGCCACAAAGTAATGGGTAGGAGAGGTGGAGATGTGGTCTAGTGAGGACTCACGTCCCCAGGTCAACAACACACATATGGGAGGGCTTTCACAACTGAAGTGTTCTTCCTGGGAATTTAGTTGTCCAAGCCCCACAATGAGCTCCCTATCCCAGAGGTCCTGTGCAGGAAGACAAGCCCTCAGAACATCTGGCTTTGAAAACCAGTAGAATTTGTTTGGGAGAGCTAGAAGTCTATAGGAAATAGATACTCCAGTCTTAAAGGGCACACACAAAATCTCACATGCTCTGAGTTCCAGTACATAGGCAGTAGTTTGGAAGGTGTCTGGTTCAGACCCACTTGCTGATCTTAGAGAGCCTCTCAGAGAGGCAAGAGGAAGCTGGGTCTCCATGGAGACTGAAATGTTAGCAGCAGCCATTTTGGGTATCTGGCTCTACAGTGCTGATACCTGCACTAGGAAGTGCCATTTTAGAACCCTTCCTCTAGGATATTAACATTGGGTTCTTGCTCTACCCACCAGTAGGGTCACAGCAGTAACATGCTGACAGGTTGCATGGCCAGCTGAGTAGGGGCCTACCCAGGCCACCAGTGGGGCTTCAGCAGTCAAATGATGCCAAGTAACGTGGCCAGTGGAGTGGGGAGCCTGGCCCACGCACTTGCAGGCCCACAGCTGTTGTGCCCAAACTGGTATAACAACCAACATTTGTGGGTTCTGCCTCACCCACTAGCATTCCTACAGCAACCACACAAGGAAAGGCCTCATAAACTACCAGGTCTGGGACCAAAACCACCTACCACTTCTCCTAAAGTAGCCCCATCACAACAAATGTGTGTATGCAGCCCACATAGTGGACACCCCTGAAACATACAACTGTGTTAGCCAAAGGACATCATGATGCTGGGAGTCACAGGACAACCCCCCTACATAAGGCCACTTCTCAAAGATTGAGAGATATAATGGACCTACTTAATCATAGAAATAAACATAAAGCATTAGACAAAATGAGAAGAGATAGGAGTATGTTTCAAATGAAAGAACAAGTCAAACCCTCAGTAAAAGATCTAAAAGAAATGGAGTTAAGAAATCTATCCAATAAGAGTTCCAGTTAATGATCATAAAGATGCTCACTGAACTCAGAAGAAGAATGTATACACACAGTGAAAATTTTAAGAAAGAATTAGAAACTATGAAAAAGAACCAATAAGAACTGAAGCTTGGTTCTTTCTGACCACCTAGAGGGGTGGGAGAGGGAGGGTGGGAGGGAGGGAGATGCAAGAGGGAAGAGATAAGAGAACATATGTATATGTATAACTGATTCACTTTGTTATAAAGCAGAAACTAACACACCATTGTAAAGCAATTTTTCCCAATAAGGATGTTAAAAAAAAAAGAACTGAAGAATACAAAAACTAAAATAAAAAATACAGTAGAAGGAATCAACAGTAGATTATATAACACAGAAAAGTTCATCAGTGATCCGGAAGACAGGATAGTAGAGATCATCCAAATAGAACAGAAAATAGGAAAAAAGAATTTTTAGAAAATAAAGATCATTTGAGACCTCTGGGACAGCATCAACCATGCTAATTTGCATTATAGGTGTCTTAGAAGGAGAAGAGAGAGAGAAAGTTTCAGAGAATGTATGTGATGAAACATTGGATGAAAAATTTCCTAGCCTGTGGAAGGAAACAAATATCCAGGTCCAATAAGCTCAGAGAGTCCCAAGCAGGATAAACCCTAAGTGGTCCACACCAAGAAATATTATAATTAAAATGGCAAAAAATAAAGATAAAGAGAGAATCTTAAAAACAGCAAGAGAAAAGCAACAATTTATGTACAAGGGAACATTCATAAAACTATCAAATGACTTTTAAGCAGAAACTTTGCAGGCCAGAGGGAGTGGCATGACATATGCAAAGTCATGAAAAAAATAATACAACTAAGAATACTCTACCCAGAAAGATTATCACCCAGAATTAAAGGATAAGTAATTTTACAGGCAAACTAAAGCTGAAAAAGCTCATCAGTACTAAACAGGTCTTAAAGGAAATGTTAAAGAAACTTCTCAAGGTGGAAAAGAAATTGCCATACTATAAATAAGAAAATTATGAAAAAAAAACCTCATTGGTAAAGGCAAGCATACAGTAAAGATATTGGATCAACCACTTAAAAAGCTAATAGAAAAGTTAAAAGACAAAAGTAGTAAAATCCTCTAAACCTACAATAAGTAGTTAAGAAATACACAAAATAAAAAGATGTAAAGTATGACATCAAAAGCATAAAACATGACAGAGTAAAAATTAGAATGAATTTGAACTTAATATATCATCAACTTAATTTTATAAATATATATATATATATATATATATATATATATGATGTTATATATAGACAGTATGGTAGCCAAAAACCAAAAATCTGTAGTAGATACATAAACAAAGAAGAGAAATGAATCCAAACATAACATAAAGATGATCATCAAATCACAAGGGAAGAGAGTAAATGATAAAGAATGAAACAAGAAATAACTACAAGAAAAGCATACAGAAAATAATTAACATAATGGAAATTAGAATCTACTTATCAAAAATTTATTTAAATTTAAATGGACCAAATCCTCCAACAGACAGAGTGGCTGAATGGGCAAAAAAAAAGAAGAAACAACTGTATATGTTGTCTAGAGGAGACTCACTTAAGCTCTAAAGACACACACATAGACTGAAAGTGAGGGGATGGATAAATGTATTCTATTCAAATGGAAAATAAAAATAAAAAGCTGGTGTAGCAATACTTATACCAAACAAAATAAACTTGAAAGCAATGATGGTAATGAGACAAAGAAAGACATTACATAATGATAAATGGATCAATACAACAAGAAGATATAACAATTGTAAATATATATGCATCCAAAATAGGGGCAACTAAATACATAAAGTGAATATCAACAAATGTAAGGGAAAAATTGACAGTAACATGAAAATAATAGGGGAACTTAAGACCTCACTGACATCAATGCACAGACCATTCAGAAATAAAATCAATAAGAAAACAATGGCCATAAATGACACATTAGAATTAAGAGATATATAGAGAATATTCCATCCAAAAACTGTAGAATGCACATCTTTTCAAGTGCACATGGAATATTCTCCAGGATAGATCAGATGATAGTCCACAAAACAAATCTCAATAAATTTAATAATACTGATATCATATTAAGCATCTTTTCTGAACACAATGGTATGAGATGACAAGACATTAACTATAAGGACAAAAAAAGAAGAAACAGCACAAACAAATGGAGTTAGAAAAGTAGGCCAATAAAAATCAATTATAATTGAAATCAAAGAGGAAAACAAACAAAAGAATTGAGACAAATGAAAATGCAAATACAATGTTCCAAAATCTATGGGACATAATGAAAACAGTTCTAAGAGGAAGTTTTATACAGGTCTACATAGGAAATTTAAAAAAAAACTCAAATAATGTAACATTCTTAAAGGAGGTGGAAAAATAACCACTAACCCCTCAAAGTTAATAAAAGAAGAAGAATAATAAATATCAAAGTATAAGTAAAAAAAAAAAAAGAGAGACAAAAAACAGTAGAAAAGATCAATGAAACTAAGAGCTGGTTCTTTAAAAAGATAAACAGAATTGAAAAATCTTTATCTAGAATCATCAAGAAAAAGAGACAAGACCAAAATAAATAATATCAGAATGCTGTGCTAGTTTCTGTTGTACAACAAAGTGAATAAGCCATATGCATACATATATCCCCATATACCCTCCCTCTTGAACCTCCCTCCATTGAGACCCCATATTTTACTGTGCCAAATATATTAATAAATTCCTAAACATCAAAAATGAAGGAGAAATTACAACTGACACTAAAGATATAGAAATGACCATAAGGGATTGCTATGAACAATTACATGCCAATAAAATGGACAACATAGAATAAAGGGACAAATTCCTAGAAAGGTACAATCTCCCGAGACTAAAACAGGAAGAAATAGAAAATATAAACAGGCCAATTACCAGTAACAAAACTGAATTAGTAATTAAAAAAACAAAACAAAAATACAGGACCAAATGGCTTCACATATGAATTCTACTAAACATTTATAAAAGAGTTAACACCTATTCTTTCTAAGATAGTCCAAAAAATTAAAGAGAAAGGAACACTTCTTAACTCATTCTATAAGGCCAGCATTGTCCTGACACAAAATCCAGACAAACACACCACAAAAGAAGAAAGTTACTGGCTAATATCACTGATGAACATAGATGTAAAAATCCTCAAAAAAATTAGCAAACTGAATTCAACAATACATTAAAAGGAGTTCCCAACTTTTATGGAATTGGATTTGTTCCATGGATGCAAGGATGGCTCAGTATCTGAAAATCAATCAATGTGATACATGATATTAAAAAAAGGAAGGATAATAATCATATGATCATCTCAATAGTTGCAGAAAAGGTTTTTGACAAAATTCAACATCTATCCATGATAAAACCTCTCAACAAAATAGGTATAGAGGGAACATAACTTAACATAATAAAGGCCATAAATGACAAGTCTACAACCAACATCATACTAAACAGTGAAAAGCTGAAAGTGTTTTCTCTAAGACCAGGACGCCCACTCTTGTCATGTTTATTCAACATAACATTGGAAGCCCTAGCCACAGCAATCAGAGAAGTAAAATAAATAAAAGGAATCCAAATCATAAAAGAAGAATTTAAACTGTCACTGTTTGCAGATGACACACTATATATAAAAAAAAACTTTAAGGATTCCACCAAAATACTACTAGGTCTAATAAATGAATTAATTAAAGTTGCAGGACATAAAATTAATACACAGAAATGTGTTGCACTTATATACACTTATAACAAATTATCAGGAAGAAAAATTAAGGAAACAATCCCATTTGCAATTCCTTCAAAAAGAATAAAATATCTAGGAATAAATCTAACTAAGAGGTGAGAGACCTGTACTCTGAAAACCATAAGACATTAGCAAAAGTTATTGAAGGTAATATAAATGATAAGATATATTGTGCTCATATATTAGACAACAATATTGTCAAAATGTCTATACTATCCAAGGCAATTTACAGACTTAGTATAATCCCTATCACACTACCAAAGACATTTTCCACAGAACTAGAATAAAGAATCCTAAAATCTGTGTAGAACCAGAAAAGACTCCCAGTAGCCAAAACAATCTTGAGAAAGAAGAATAAAGCTGAGATGTCATACTCCTTCCTTGATTTCAAAGTATGCTACAAAGCTACAGTAATCAAAACAGTATGCTACTGGAATAGCACATAGATCAATGGAAGAGAAGAAAGAGTCCAGAAATAAACCCACACTTATATGATCAATTAATCTATGATAAAGGAAGCAAGAATATACAATGTGAAAATACAACCCCTTCAATAAATGGTGTTGGGAAAACTAGTCAGCTACACACAAAATAATGAAAGTGAACCAACTGATCATGTCATGCTGAAATATAAACTCAAAATGAATTACAGACTTAAGTATAATATCTGAAGCCATGAACTTCTAGAAGAAAATGGTCAATACGCTCTTGACATTGGTCCTAGACATATTTTTTTTTTTGGATATGTCTCCTCAGACAAGGGAAACAAAAGCAAAAATAAACAAATGGAACTATATCAAACTAAAAATCTTCTGCATAGCAAAGAAAACCATCAACAAAATGAAAATGTAGCCTACTGAATAGAAGATATTTGCAAACAATATATATGATAAAGGGTTAATATTCAAAATATATAAAGAACCCATATAACTCCACATCAAAAAAAAATGAACAACCCATTGAAAAATGAGCAGAGGAAGTGAAAAAATATTTTCCAAAGAAGACATACAGAAGTCCAACAGACATGTGCAAAGACATTCACCATCACTCATCATCAGGAATATGCAAATCAAAAAGAAAAACAATGAGATATCCCCTCACACCTGTCAGAATGGCTGTAATCAAAAAGACAACAAATAGCAAGTGTTGTTGAAAATGTGGAGAATCCCACGGTTATTAGGAGTGTAAACTAGTGCAGTCACTATGGAAAACAAAATGGAGGTTTCTTGAAAAATTTTAAATAGAAGCATTATATGACCCAGGAATTTCACTTCTGGGTATTTTCCTGAAGGATATGAAAAAACACTATTTCAAAAACACGTATGCACCCATTTGTTCATTGCATCTTTATTTATAATAGCCAAGATATTGAAGAAATCTAAGTTTCCACTGATAAATGGATGGGTAAAGAAGATGTGATATGAATGTATGAATATTCCTCAACCATAAAGAATGAAATCTGGCAATTCGTGACAACATGCATGGATCTAGAGGGTGTCATGCTACACGAAATGAGTTAGACAGAGAAAGACAAATACTGCATTATCTCACTTTTATGTGGAATCTAAAAAACAAAACAAACAAAATAAAATGAAAACAGACACATAGACAGAAGTTACAAGTGTTTGTTAGAGGGGATGATGTTAGAGGTAAGGTGAAATTGTTGAAGTAGATTAAGAGGTATAAACTTCCAGTTATAAAATAAATAAGTCATGGGGATGTAAGATATAGCATAAGAAATATGGTCAATATTATTTTAATAACTTTGTATGGGGACAGATTGTCACTAGACTTATAATGGTGATCATCTTCTAATGTATTTAAATGTCAAATCACTATATTGTGCAATGTATTTAAATGTCAAATCACTATGTTGTGCACCTGAAGTTAACATAATATTGTACATCACTTATATTTCAATAAAATGATACAAAGTCCCCTACAATAAACAGGGAAGTGTTCATATAAAGATTATATAAATAAAACAGATTATTTCAACTGAAAACTAGAGCTAACATCTTAGCAGGATTAGTTATTAGGTACTAACAAAAACTGTAAAGCTCTAAGAAGACTAAGAAGCCTATTTTGGGCTGGGGTAAGGATTGGCAATAGCAAAGACAGTGCATAAAAGACTGAAATTTCCCAAGACAATCTTGGCTAGATACATAATATAGGGTTGGTCAAAACATTCAATCGGATTTTTCCATAAAATGTTATGGAAAAACATGAACGAATTTTTGGCCAACACAATACTAAGACACACTAATCTTGTAGTGATTGTTTAAGTATAAGGGACGGTTAATTGAGACTCAAGAAGATCTACGAGTTTGCACACTGTACAGTGATTAAACAGATAGTGTCAAAAATGTTTAAAATAAAAAAATGAGAGTAATAGGGTGAAATTATCCACTTCGTAGAGGAAACAGTGATGTAAACTATCTCAACTAGGGTCTTTCCTTTTCTAATCCTTCACATTATGAGTGGTGAAGCTTCAGAGACCACAGAGGAGAGTGAAACAACAGGGGTGCAGAGGGAAAAATGGAGAGATTCTCGCAGAGGGGATCAGTGCCAACCGGCACTCACCAGACGAGAGGCTTGTATGCTCACCCACCGGGGCGGGTGGGGGCTGGGAGCTGAGGCTCGGGCTTCGGAGGTCAGATGCCAGGGAGATTAATGGGGTTGGCTGCATGAACACAGGCTGAAGGGGGGTAGTGCATCACAGCTAGCTGGAAGGGAGTCCGGGAAAAAGTCTGGAGCTGTCAAAGTGGTAAGAGACTTTTTCTTGCCTTTTTATTTCCTAGTGCACAAGGAGAGAGGATTAAGAGCACCGCTTAAGTGGCTGAAGAGATGGGCGTGAGCCATGGCTATCAGCATGGACCCCAGAGACGGACATGAGATGCTAAGGCTGCTGCTGCAACAACCAAGAAGCCTCTGTGCAAGCCCACATCACTATACACACCTCTCCTCCTGGGAGCCTGTGCAGCCTACCACTGCCAGGGTCCCGTGATTCAGGGACAACATCCCTGGGAGAACACATGGCATGCCTCAGGTTGGTGCAACATCACACTGGCCTATGGCACCACAGGCTCACCCCACAATCCATATGCCTCCCTCCACATGACCTCAGTGAAGCAGAGCCCCCTAATTAGCTGCTTCTTTAACCCCATCATGTTTGAGAGAAGAACAGAAGCACTCAGGGGACCTACATGCAGAGGAGGGTCCAAATCCAAAGCTGAAACCCAGGAGCTATGGGAACAAAGAAGAGAAAGGGAAACTTATCCCAGCAGCCTCAGGAGCAGCGGATTAAATCTCCACAATCAACTTGATGTACCCTGCATCTGTGGAATAACTGAAGAGACAGCAAATCATCCTAAATTAAGGAGGTGGACATTGGGAACAAAGATATATTTTTTTCACTTTTTCTCTTTTTCCGTGTGGATGAAAGGCTTTTAGTGTTCCAGCCAGGCATCAGGGCTGTGCCTCTGAGGTGGGAAAGCCATGTTCAGGACACTGGTCCACAAGAGAACTCCCAGCTCCACATAATATCAAAAGGCAAAAATCTCCCAGAGATCTACATCTCAATGCCAAGACCCAGCTCCACTCAACGACCAGCAAGCTACAGTGCTGGACACCCTATGCCAAACAACTAGCAAGACAGGAACACAACCATATCCATTAGCAGAGAGGTTGCCTAAAATCATAATAAGTCAACAGATGCCCAAAAACACACCACCAGATGTTGACCTGCCAACCAGGAAGGCAAGATCTAGCTGCATCCACCAGAACACAGGCAACTAGTCCCCTCCACGAGGAAGCCTACACAACCCACTGAACCAATCTTAGCCACTGGGGGCAGACATCAAAAACAACAGGAATTATGAAATTGCAGCCTACAAAAAGGAGACCCCAAACACAGTAAGTTAAGCAAAATGAGAAGACAGAGAAACACACAGCAAATGAGGGAGCAAGGCAAAAACCCACCAGACAAAACAAATGAAGAGGAAATAGACAGTCTACCTGAAAATGAATTCAGAATATTGATAGTAAAGATGATCCAAATCTTGGAAATAGAATGGAGAAAATAAAAGAAACGTTTGCCAAGGACCTAGAAGAACTAAAGGGCAAACAAACAGTGATCAACAACACAATAAAATAAATTAAAAATTATCTACAAGGGATGAGTAGCAAAATAACTGAGGCAGAAAAACGGATAAGTGACCTGGAAGATAAAATAGTGGAAATAACTACCACAGAGCAGAATAAAGAAAAAAAGAATGAAAAGAACTGAGGACAGTCTCACAGATCTCTGGGACAACTCTAAACGCACTAACATTCGAATTATAAGGGTCCCAGAAGAAGAAGAGAAAGAGAAATGGACTGAGAAAATATTTGAAGAGGTTATAGGTGAAAACTTCCCTAATAAGGAAAAGGAAATAGTTAATCAAGTCCATGGAGCAGAGAGAGACCCATACAGGATAAATCAAAGGATAAACATGCCAAAACACATAATAATCAAACTAACAAAAATTAATACAAAGAAAAAATATTAAAAGCAGCAAAGGAAAAACAACAAATAACACACAAGGGAATCCCCATAAGGTTAACAGCTGATCTTTCCGCAGAAACTCTGCAAGCCAGAAGGGAGTGGCAGGACATATTTAAACTGTTGAAGGAGAAAAACCTACAACCAAGATTACTCTACCCAGCAAGGATCTCATTCATATTTGATGGAGAAATTAAAATCTTTACAGACAAGCAAAAGATAAGAGAATTCAGCACCACAAAACCAGCATTACAACAAATGCTAAAGGAACTTCTCTAGGCAGGAAACACAAGAGAAGTAAAAAAACCTAAACTAGCAAACCAAGAAAAAATAATAAAATGGTAATAGGAACATACATATCAATAATTACCTTAAATTTAAATGGATTAAATGCTCCAATGAAAAGATATAGACTGGCTGAATGGATACATAAACAAGACCCACATATATGCGGTCTACAAGAGACTTACTTCCAAACAAGGGGCACATACAGACTGAAAGTGAGAGGATGGAAAAAGATATTCCATGCAAATGGAAATCAAAACAAAGCTGGAGTAGCAATTCTCATATCAGACAAAACACACTTTAAAACGAAGACTCTTACAAGACACAAAGAAGGACACTACATAATGATCAAGGGATCAATCCAAGAAGAAGATATAACAACTGTAAATATTTTGGCACCCAACATAGGAGCACCTCAATACATAAGGCAAATACTAGCAGCCATAAAAGGGGAAATTGACAGTAGCAACATCATGGTAGGGGATTTTAACGTCCCAGTTTCACCAATGGACAGATCATACAAAATGAAAATAAATAAAGAAACACAAGCTTTAAATGATACATTACACAACATGGACTTAATTGATATTTATAGGACATTTCATACAAATAAACAGAACACACTTTCTTCTCAAGTGCTCATGGAACATTCTCCAGGATAGATTATAACTTGGGTTACAAATCAAGCCTTAGTAAATTTAAGAAAATTGAAATTGTATAAAGTATGTTTTCCAACCACAACAAATGAGACTAGATATCAGTAACAGGAAATGATCTGTAAGAAATACAAACACATGGAGGCTAAACAGTACACTATTTAATGACCAAGAGATCACTGAAGAAATCAAAGAAGAAATCAAAAAATACCTAGACACAAATGACAATGAAAACACTACAACCCAAATCCTATGGGGTACAACAGAAGGAGTTCTAAGAGGGAAGCTTATGGCAATAAAATCATACCTTAAGAAATAAGAAACATCTCAAATAAAGAGCCTAACCTTACACCCGAAGCAACTAGAGAAAGAAGGACAAAAAATCCCAAAGTTAGCAGAAGGAAAGAAATCATAAAGATCAGATCAGAAATAAATGTAAAAGAAATGAAAGAAATTATAGCAAAGATCAATAAACCTAAAAGGTGGTTCTTTGAGAAGATAAACAAAATTGATAAACCATTAGCCAGACTCATCAAGATAAAAAGGGAGAAGACTAAAATCAATAGAATTAGAAATGAAAAAGGAGAAGTAACAACTGACACTGCACAAGTACAAAGGATCATGAGAGATTACTACAAGCAACTCTATGCCAATAAAATGGATAACCTGGAAGAAATGAACAAATTCTTAGAAATGCACAACTGAACCAGGAAGAAATAGGCAATATAAAGGGAAAAATCACAAGCACCAAAATTGAGAGTGTGATTAAAAATCTTCCAACAAACAGAACTCAGGACCAGATGGCTTTGCAGGTGAATTCCTTCAAAGATTTAGAGAAGAGCTAACACCTATCCTTCTCAAACTCTTCCAAAACATAGCTGAGGGAGGAACTCTCCCAAACACATTCTACAAGGCCACCATCACACTGATACCAAAACCAGAGAAAGAAGTCACAAAGAAAGAAAACTACAGGCCAATATCACTAATGAAAATAGAAACTACTATCAAACTACTAGCAAACAGAATCCAACAACACATTAAAATGATCATACACCATGATCAAGTGGGGTTTATTCCGGGAATACAAGGATTCTTCAATATACGCAAATCAATTAACGTGATACACCATATTAACAAATTGAAGGAGAAAAGCCATATGATCAGGTCAATAGATGCAGAGAAAGCTTTTGGCAAAATTCAACACCAATTTATGATAAAACCCTCCAAAAAGTAGGCAAAGAGGGAACTTTCCTCAACATAATAAAGGCCATATATGACATACCCACAGCCAACATTGTCCTCAATGGTGAAAAATTGAATCCATTTCCACTAAGATCAGGAACAAGACAAGCTTGCCCCATCTCACCACTATTATTCAACTTAGTTTTTGAAGTGTTAGCCACAGCAATCAGAGAAGAAAAAGAAATAAAAAGAATCCAAAACAGAAAAGAAGAAGTAAAGTTGTCACTGTTTGCAGATGACATGATACTATACATAGAGAATCCTAAAGATGCTACCAGAAAACTACTAGAGCTAACCAATGAATTTGGTAAAGTAGCAGGATACAAAATCAATGCACAGAAATCTCTTACATTCCTACACAATAATGAAGGAAAATCTGAAAGTGAAATTAAGAAAACATTCCCATTTATCATTGCAACAAAAAGAATAAAATATCTAGGAATAAGCCTACCTTAGGAGACAAAAGACCTGTATGCAGAAAGTTATAAGACACTGATGAAAGAAATTAAAGATGATACAAATAGATGGAGAGTTATACCATGTTCTTTGATTGGAAGAGTCAACATTGTGAAAATGAGTCTACTACCCAAAGCAATCTACAGATTCAATGTGATCCTTATCAAACTACCACTGGTACTTTTCACAGAGCTAGAACAAAAAATTTCACTATTAGTATGGAAGCACAAATGACCCCGAATAGCCAAAGCAATCTTGAGAAAGAAAAATGGAGCTGGAGAAATCAGCCTCCCTGAGTTCCAACTATACTACAAAGATATAGTAATCAAGACAGTATGGTACTGGCACAAAAACAGAGAGATAGATCAATGGAACAGGATAGAAAGCCCAGAGATAAACCCACGCACATATGGTCATCTTAACTTTGATAAAAGAGGGAAGAATATACAGTGGAGAAAAGACAGCCTCTTCAATAAGTGGTGCTGGGAGAACTGGGCAGCTACAGGTAACAGGATGAAATTAGAACACTCCCTAATACCATACACAAAAATAAACTCAAAATGAATTAAGATCTAAATGTAAGGTCAGACACTATCAAACTCTTAGACGAAAGCATAGGCAGAGCACTCTATGACGTAAATCACAGCAAGATCCTTTTTGACCCACCTCCTAGAGAAATGGAAATAAAAACAAAAAATAACAAATGAGACCTAATGAAAATTAAAAGCTTTTGCACAACAAAGGAAACCATAAACAAGATGTAAAGACAACCCTCAGAATGGGAGAAAATATTTGCAATTGAAGCAACTGAAAAAGGATTAATCACCAAAATTTACAGGCAGCTCATGCAGCTCAATATCAAAAAAACAAACAACCCAATCCATAAATGGGCAGAAGACCTAAATAGACGTTTGTCCAAATAAGATATACAGATTGCCAACAAACACATTAAAGAATGTTCAACATCATTAATCATTAGAGAAATGCAAATCAAAATTATAATGTGATATCATCTCAGACTGGTCAGAATGGCCATCATCAAAAAATTCTACAAACCATAAATGCTGGAGAGGGTTTGGAGAAAATGGAACCCTGTTTCACTGTTGGTGGGAATGTAAATTGATACAGCCACTATGGAGAACAGTATGGAGGTTCCTTAAAAACCTATAAATAGAACTACCCTATGACCCAGCAATCCCAGTACTGGGCATATACCCTGAGAATACCATAATTCAAAAAGGGTCATGTACCAAAATGTTCACTGTGGCTCTATCTTCAATAACCAGGACATGGAAGCAACCTCAGTGTCCATCAACAGATGAGTGGATAAAGAAGATTTGGCATATATATACAATGGAATATTACTCAGCTATAAAAAGAAATGAAATTGAGTTTTTTCTAGTGATGTGTGTGGACCTAGAGTATATCATACAGAGTGAAGTAAGTCAGAAAAATAAAATAAATACCATATGCTAACACATATATATGGAATCTAAAAAAAGAAATTGTAATGAAGAACCTAGGGGCAAGATGGGAATAAAGAAACAGACCGTCTAGAGAATGGACTTGAGGGTACAGGAAGGGGAAGTGTAAGCTGGACTTGAGGGTATGGGAGGGGGAAGTGTAAGCTGGGACAAGTGAGAGCATGGCATGGACATATATACACTATCAAATGTAAAATAGGTAGTGCAAAGCAGCCCCATAGCACAGGGAGATCAGCTCAGTGGTTTGTGACCACCTAGAGGGGCGGGATAAGGAGGGTCGGAGGGAGGGAGATGCGAGAGGGAAGATATATGGGGACATATGTATGTATATAACTGATTCACTTTGTTATAAAGCAGCAACTAATACACCATTTTAAAACAATTATACTCCAATAAAGATGTTAATAAAAAAGAGAGAGAGAAAAAAGATTTGGATATAACTTTTCTATGTCAGTTTCTTCTTAAAACTAGACTCTGTCTTATAGGGTAATTTTGAGGATTAAATGAGGAAACACACTTTAAAAAGCTTAGCAATTTGTTTGGTACATACTAAGCTATCAATAATTAATAATAAAATATTTTGTCTATTTGTTTAATATTTTAAGGTAGCCATATATTAAAGTTGTACCTAAATATATGTACATATACATGTCCACCTCCCACATGTGTGTGAATTCTTGCTGGTTAGACATCGTGAAGTTTTCCTCCATCACTCCTAACACAAGTATTTGCACATAATATTTGTTTAATAACTGTGTTGAATTGCAGGTTGAAGCAAATTTGAATAATTATGAAAGTGTGGAAAAGATAAAATCCTACAGCATTCAAGTGCTCTGAAAAATACAATTATTATTCCAATATAAAAACATATATACCAATGTACAATAATTTATATTTAAAGAAATGAGCAATATTTCCATGTATCAATAATCACATTTTCTGCAAAAACATACTATCAAGGAAAAAAACAGGTTCAAACATGTTTAGTCATATTGTTGGATTCATATAAGCAATACACTTTCCTTTTTTCTTCATAAGTACTTTACTTTTTTCCTCATAATCTGTTAATCCAGAGGCCTTAACAGCCTCGTCAAACACATGTTCTGTAAATGAGCCATGGTCCCATAAAGTATTCTGAAACCTGGACCTCTGAAAAATTGATTTTCAGGCTTTCATCATTATCATTTCTATCATTCATTTGTAGGTTGATCACTGAGCAGCCAGATATAACTGGGACTGAATAGAACTGACTCTTCAGTAGACAAGTTATTGCTTGCTAATTGGCCTTTTGACAAGTAGGAAGGAAAAATACATACATGTAAATTAATTTTGGTCACTTTAGGATGCTCTTACAGAAATAGCCTTTGTCCCAGTTTTAAATTATCCTTACAAGTAAACAATGGTTATCACTCATAGCTTCCTTTTAGTTTACTGATTTTCTCTTAGAATGAAATTAATTTATAAAATATTAACTAGGAAGACAAAAATACATATATTGCAATGGAGATGAAGGACTCAAACTTGAGCTTCAAAGTTAAACTTTTTTGAGGCTGGGAAAAGGACTGTGATAAGTATCTAGGGGAGTAACTATGATGCTTACATATTTTTGCCTGATTTGAACTTTAAATATATTTTGAGCATGAAATTTATAGAAATGATTGTAAGTGAAGTTAACAAAGACATGTTATAATTTTCCCATTCACATTCAGTAAAATGCTTTATATAGTAGAGATTATATATCAAATAATGCTAGATTATGATATTTAATTAACTACAGAATACAGCTGACACCCAAGAGGCTAATTTGTTTGCATTAGTTGGTCAGGTCAACTGCCTAAAAACCTCAGATTGTAGAACTACTGGTAGATTGCATTACACCATTAAAATAAATAGTGGCAATTTGTCAATGTCATCTTAGCTTCAAAATTTCCTTTGAAACACCAGGAAACAGTAATTCCAACTAAACTGGCAATTTCTTTTTTAGAATGTGATGACCCAAATCTCCTTGTGCTCATCAGATAAATGTTTGTATGTCCTTTATAAATTCTTACTTAGCATTTTTTGGAAAGTAAACTTTGGAAACAATGAGGAATTGATTAATTCCAAACTATATTAAATACTGAAAATGTTGGATTTCAGAAGTCTGGCCTAAGAAATGGATTGAAAAGCAAATTTTAAAGTTATTTTGATAACTGACATAGCATCACTCTGAAAAGAACTCTAACCAAGGCTACAAATCAACATGTATTTTGTAGTCAAAGTGGATTTTTTGGTTTTGTTTTGTCATGTTTTTCACAATTATCTAAAATTCTACTGTTGACAACATTTATTGTAATGTCATTTTAATCATTAAGTTCATTTATTAAGATGATCCAAAATAAAATACCACTCTAAAATGATCAGAGGAACAGAGAAGCTGAGGAGTGACCTTAAGCAGGACAAATTTAAATAATTGGAATTCTTCCATCTGGAAAGATGAGTGTTGATAAGGGAAATGATCAAAGTCCACATACCCAGAAAGAATACAGAGAGGAAAAAATAGAATTATTTCCCCAACCAAATCCTGCTAAAGTAGAATAAAAGGGCTTCCTTTGCTGCTTGAAGATAGGGTAACTCAGGAAAATGAAAATAAATATTATTCTACCTAAAAGAATAAATTGTATGAGACCCATTTTCCTGGGAGGTAATCATAGGCTGAGAAGATAATTTACAGAGAGGTTTTAGTTAACTAGTGATTGGGAATATATGTTCAGTGATCAGGAATTATAGTTTAATGCCTGGTTTTATTTATACCACTCAACATTATTTTCTGACTGTCTTTTATGTGCCAGACACTCGATATAGGGTAATAATTAAAACCTCTGGTACGCACCTCCATGGAACTTACTATCCTATAGGGGACATAAACATTTAACAAAGAGCCATCCAATTAATGTAAATTAATAATTTTCAAGTTTTTTAAGTCTCATCAAGAAAAGGTATAAGCGTTTATGTTTATGAGAGAGAAAAATAGCTGTGATGAGCTAGACCTGAGGGTTTGGGTTGAATCAAGGATTGGCCTCTCTGAGAAGATACTGTTTAAGTGATGGCTTGAAAAATGAGTAGAAATAATTTAAATAGAGTAGGCAGGGTAAACACTGCAGACATAAAAAAGTCTGTGTAAAGTCCTAATTTTTTTAATTAGTAAATACTGGGGATAATAACAGTATTTATCTCTCATAGTTTTTTTTTGTGAGAAGTAAAGGAAAGCAGATATGTGAAGCACTTTTAGAATGCCTGGAAAATGAGTGCTCAGAATATGTTAGGTTTAGCTATTATTATTTGAGAAGCAATGGAGCCTATAATTACATCTTGGAGCCATGCTCAAATTGAAATAAATCTGGCTGTACCCTTAGGTAATATTGGGCAAATTATTTAACCTCTTAAACTCAGTTTTCTCATCTGTAAAATAAAGATAGTAATAGTAACTACCTCATGGGGCTGTTTTGAGGCTGAATTCAGATAAAGATAACTGGAAACATAGTGAGCATCCAATAGACATTAGCTGCTCTAAGAAATCAGTAGCCAATTGAAGAAGTTTGGGAAACATTCCTAACGTTGAGATCTATGTCGAGGAGGACAACTTAACCTTTGAACATAATAACCCTTCACTGTGAGCTTGAGAAAAATCGTAGGGCTGACTTATTTCGCATTTATCAAAGATAAGTAGAGAAATATGTTGGAAGCCATCAGACTGATGTCATTGATAATTATAGGAGAAGCTCCCTCCCTGTTCATCTATTCACTCATTCATTCATTCACTATTACTGAGTACCTACTATGTGGCAAGCACTGAGCTAACTTCTGGGGATAGTAAAGCAAATAACATGTAGTCTCTGCCCTCAAGGAGCTCATATTGCAGAAGTCTTACTGTATGGTGCAGCAAGTGAGGGAGTGTGCAATTATAGCTTGGGCCTTGGCAGGAAAGTTTTTATTAAACTGGTGGGATTTTTCATTCCAGCAAAAATGTACACAGAAGAGGGATTGGTGAGAGTTTTGTTAGGTGTATGGTATGGCTTGATTTAACTAAAATTATGGCCTTTATCCTAAACTCCAGAGAAGTATTAGTTGTCACTCAGGGAACTCCAGGTGTAACCCAGGAGTACAGCAGCTCAAAACCACTATTCCAATACAATGTGGTTATCAGAAGGTGGAGAGACCATAGCATTTCCTATGCTTTGGAAAAAAATAATTGGCTATATAATTACATTATCTAACTGTGTGACACAGAGTATTTTATTTAGGCTCTTTTAATCTCAGTTTTCTCTTATGAAAATAAAGTAATTGATAACAGCAATGCCTCATAAGTTTGCTGCAATGATTGCATGATATAATGCAACAGTTCTTCATCCATGAAGCATATTAAGATCACCTAAGGGCCTTTTACAAAAATGTCAATGAATGACTGATACACACTGGCAGTTATTATTATTATTTAATTAGTCTAGATGGTGTCTGAACATTACTTTATAAAAGCTCTCTATGTGAGTCTAATGGGTAGTCAGTGTTGAGAAACCTTGAGACAATGCATGCAAATTTTTAGTATAGAACCTAGCATATATTAGATACTAAGTGTGTTAGGGGACATTAACTAACATTGCAGGTGCTATTGTTGATACTATTATGGTTGTTGTTATTCTTATTAATATTTTACTTGATTAGTTTTGCTAGGGGCTTGTCAGCTCTAAATGTTATATTGAAGCAATAGGTTCATTTACAGTGATACGGATATTTTCTAATTACTTTTTAAAATTATTAATTTATAGCTTAATTATTCTTCAGAAACAGAATATATTTTGTATAGTTTCTATACCTTGAAATTGGCTAAAATTTTCTTTAATATCCAGAATATGGTCAGTTTTTTCAGCTTTTGGGTACTTTTTATATACAACCCAATTTTTTTATTATGTAATTCAAGCCTTTATATGCCTTATTGATTTTTAATCTTTTCGATCTATCAGTTACTGAGAAAAAGGAGTTAAATATATTTGTCTATTTATCTTTTTGTCTACTTGTCTAATTCTTACAACTTTTGATTTAGAGATTTTGAAGCTGTGCTATTAGAATCATTCAAATTTAGAATTATTTTACCTTCCTGGTGGATTAACCTATTTATTTTTATAAGGTATTTCACTTTTTTTCTAGTAATACTTCTTGAGTTGAAGTTTATTTTTTTTTCTTATGTGGAGTAAAACTAGTTCAGCTTTCTTCTAGCTAGTGTGTAAAAGGTATATAATTTTTCATACATTGTTTTCAAACTTTCTGTGTCCATTACTTAAGATGTACCTCAGGAAGCAGCATATATTTTGGTGGGTTTATATGGATTTATATGCAGTCTGATTTCTCTGCTTTTTATTTTTTTAAATTTTACTTTATTTTTTAACATCTTTATTGGAGTATAATTGCTTTACAATGGTGTGTTAGTTTCTGCTTTATAACAAAGTGAATCAGCTATACATATACATATATCCCCATATCTCTGCCCTCTTGCGTCTCCCTCCCACCCTCCCTATCCCACCCCTCTAGGTGACCACAAAGCACCTAGTTGATCTCCCAGTGCTATGTGTCTGTTTTCCACTAGCTATCTATTTTACATA
The DNA here is from genome assembly GCF_003676395.1 of Aethalodelphis obliquidens. Taxonomy (NCBI): domain Eukaryota; kingdom Metazoa; phylum Chordata; class Mammalia; order Artiodactyla; family Delphinidae; genus Aethalodelphis; species Aethalodelphis obliquidens. The sequence continues at coordinate 1,770,298 of NW_020838050.1, read as the reverse complement.
TGGTAGTGTATATATGTCCATGCCACTCTCTCACATCATCCCAGATTACCCATCCCACTCCCCATGTCCTCAAGTCCATTCTCTATGTCTGCATCTTTATTCCTGTCCTGCCCCTAGGTTCTTCAGAACCTTTTTTTTTTTCTTTTTTAGATTCCATATATATGTGTTAGCATATAGTATTTGTTTTTCTCTTTCTGACTTACTTCACTCTGAATGACAGACTCTAGGTCCATCCACCTCACTACAAATAACTCAATTTCATTTATTTTTATGGCTAAGTAATATTCTATTGTATATATGTGCCACATCTTCTTTATCCATTCAGCTGTCAATGAATACTTAGGTTTCTTCCATGTCCTGGCTATTGTAAATAGAGCTGCAGTGAACATTGTGGTACATGACTTTTTGAATTATGGTTTTCTCAAGGTATATGCCCAGTAGTTGGATTTCTGGCTCGTATGGTAGCTCTATTTTTAGTTTTTTAAGGAACCTCCATACTGTTCTCCATAGTGGCTGTATCAATTTACATTCCCACCAGCAGTGCAAAAGCGTTCCCTTTTCTCCACACCCTCTATAGCATTTATTGTTTGTAGGTTTTTTGCTGATGGCTATTCTGACCTGTGTGAGGTGATACCTCATTGTAGTTTTAATTTGCATTTCTCTAATGATTAGTGATGCTGATCATCCTTTCTTGTGTTTGTTGGCAATCTGTATATCTTCTTGGGAGAAATGTTTATTCAGGTTTTCTGCCTTTTTTGGATTGGGTTGTTTGTTTTCTTGAAATTGAGCTGCATGAACTGCTTGTAAATTTTGTAGATTAATGCTTTGCCAGTTGCTTCGTTTGCAAATATTTTCTTCCATTCTGAGGGTTGTCTTTTCATCATGTTTATGGTTTCCTTTGCTGTGAAAAAGCTTTTAAGTTTCATTAGGTCTCATTTGTTTATTTTTGTTTTTATTTCCACTTCTCTAGGAGGTGGGTCTCTGCCTTTTAAATGGAGTATTTAGCTTATTATATTTAATATAATTTATGATATTTTGGTTTATATCTACCATGCACTATTTATTATCTATTTGTCCTATTTGTGCTTTGTTCCTTGCTTTCACCCTTTTTTTCCTTCATTTGAATTAATCAAATTTATTATCATCATCATCAACATCATTATTTTTCCCCATTTATTCTCTATTATATTATTAGTTACATATTTTTGGATTATATTTTTAGAGATTACACCAGAGATTACAACATGCATCCTTGACATAAAAATTAGTATTTTTACCATTTTCAAATGATGCAAGGACTGTGGAGATTTTTAATTCAATTTACCTTTGCTATCTTTTGTGCTATCATTATCATACATTTTAATTATATATATGTAGGTGTATGTGTATATATATGCACATATATACACATATATATTTGAAATACAGAATGCATATTTATTTCTACTTTTCAAAATTAATATTAATTTATTATTCATGTATATCTAATTATATTTATTGAGATGAAATTTACATATAACATTCTATAAATTTAAATTATACTTACAATATTTGTCTTTCTCTGTCTGGCTTAACTCACTAAACATAATGCCCTCAAGGTCCAAATGGTTGTCACAAATGGTAGGATTTCCTTCTTTTTCATAGCAGAATAATATTCCATTGTGTGTATATATATATCATATCTTCTTTATCCATTCATGCATTCACTGACACTTAAGTTGTTTCCATATGTTTTTTTATTGTGAATAATACTGAAATAAACATGGGGTGCAGATATCTTTTTGATATCTTCTTTTCAGTTGCTCTGGATATATACCCAGGAATGAGATTAATGGATCATATATTCGGTCCTTTTTTTTTTTTTAGGAACCACCATACTGTTTTCCATAGTGGCTACACCAATGTTTACATTCCCACCAACAGTGCATAAGGGTTTCTTTTTCTTCACATCCTCACCAACACTTGTTTTATCTTCCTGATTTTAGCCATTCTAATAGGGTTCAGGTGATATCTTGTTTTTTTTTGGTGGGGGGCATTAATTTTTTATTGAAGTATAGAAGATTTATAATATTATATTAGTTTTGGGTGAACAATATAGTGATTGAATATTTTTATAGAGTATTCTCCATTTAAAGTTATTAGAAAATAATGGCTATACTTCTCTGTTCTGTACAATACATCCTTGTTGCTTATTTATTTTATACATATAGTTTGTATCTCTCTTTTTTAAAATTTTATTGGAGTATAGTTGATTTACAATGTTGTGTTACTTTCTGCTGTACAGCAAAGTGAATTAGTTATACATATACATATATCAACTCTTTTTTAGATTATTTTCTCATATAGGTCATTACAGAGTACTGAGTTGAGTTCCCTGTGCTATACAGTAGGTCCTTATTAGTTATTTATTTTATATATAGTAGTGTGTATATGTCAATCCCAGTCTCCCAATTTATCTTTTCCCCCTGGTAACCATAAGATTGTTTTCTACATCTGTAGCTCTATTTCTGTTTTGTAGATAAGTTCAATTGTACCATTTTTTTGGATTCCACATATTTGGAAATATTTTCTCCCATTCTGTATAGGTTACTAAGGATCTTAGGACCAATTTCCAATGTGAAGTGGGAGGCAGTTTCTGCACCTCCAAACAATTCTGCATCACCAACTGTGTGTCCTGCAATTCAACTCAATTCTGAAACTAACTACCTGGAGTTTAGCTTCAGATTTCACAGGTTGAGGGTTCAACCCTACAAGACTTCCTTTCCCAGCTTCCAAAGCCAAGCACAAGGCTGTGTTGTCACCTGTGCTTTTGAATCACCAGCTATAGATCAGAGGTTCTAAGAACCTCATCCTTGGGATTAATTAATCTGCAGGAGAAGTTCTCAGAACCCAGGTAAAAATTTTATTTACTAGATCATTTTTTTTGTAAGAGGACATAAGTCAGGAACAGCTAGATGGAAGAAATGCAAAGGGCAATGTATGTGTGAAGGAACATTGAGTTTCAATTCTCTCTCCATGTGAGCCATTCTCCATGTCTCCATGTGTTCACCAACTCAGAAGCTCTCCAAACCCTTCCTTTTAGGTTTTAATGAAAATATGATTTCATAGGCATGACTGATTAGATTATTGAACATTGTTGATCAATCAAACCTCCAAACTGTCTTCCCTCCCTGGAGGTCAGGAGGGTGTTACAGAAAGTCCCAACCCTCTAATCACATGTTTTGTTCCTCTGGTGACCAGCTCCTATCCTGATATACTTTTCAAAAGTTACCTCATTAACACAACAAAAGACAACTTTTTTTTCTCTTATCACGTAGTAAATTTGAAGGGTTTTAGTAGCTCTGTGTCAGAAAGAGGGACAAAGAGCAAGTATATATTTCTTATTATAAATCACAATATCACAGTTGACTTTTCATTTTGTTTATGGTTTCTTTTGTTGTGTAGAAGCTTTTTAGTTTGAAGTGGTTCCACTTGTCAATTTTTTGCTTTTGTTGCTTATGCTTTTGGTGTCATATCCAAATAATCATTGCCAACATCAATGTCAAGAAGCTTCTTTCCTATGTTTTCTTCTAGGAGTTTTGCAATATCAAGTCTTATCTGTAAGTTTTTAATCAATTTCAAGATAATTGTTGTGAGTGATATAAGAAAGAGGTCTAATTTCTGTCTCTCTTTCTTTCTTTTTTTTTTTTTTTTTTTTTTGCATGTAGTTATCCAGTTTTCCAGCACCATTTGATCAAGAGATGATCCTTTTCCCATTGAGTGTTGTTGGCAACCTTGTCAAAATATTAGCTGACCATATATAAGTGGAAGGTTATTTCTAGGCTCTCCATTCTGTTATATTGGTGTATGTTTCCATCTTCATGCCAGTAACATACTCTTTTAATTATTATAGCATTTTAGTATAGTTTGAAATCAGGAAATGAGATGTCTCTGGCTTTATTCTTCTTTCTCATGATTGGTTTGGCCATTTGGCATCTTTTGAGGTTCCACACAAATTTCAGGATTTTTTTTTTCTATTTCTGTGAAAAATCATTGTAATTTTTATAGGGACTGCATTGAATTTATTGTTGGCTTTGGATAGTGTGGACATTTTAACAATAGTAAATATTTCAATACATAAACTCAAATAAATTTCCATTTGTTGGTGTCTTCAATTTCTTTCATCAAAGTCTTGTAGTTTTTATTTTATAGCTTTTTAACTTCTTTGGTTGAATTCATTTCTCAGTATTTTTGTTTGTTTTTGATGATATTGCAAATGGGATACTTAATTTCTTTTCAAGATGTTTTATTTTTGGTGTATAGAAACACAACTGATTTTCTCTGTTTATTTTATATTCTGTAACTTTCCTGACTTCATTGATTAATTCCTATAGCTTATTGGTTAAGTTTTTAGGATTTGCTATATGTAAAGTCACATCTCCTGCAAATAACTATTTTACTTTTTCCTCTCCAATTTGGAGGAGTTTTATTTTTCTGTCTTGATGCTTGCTTGAGGTAGAAATACCAGTATTATGTTGCATAAGAATAGTGAGTGTGGACACCCTTGTCTTATTCCTCATATTAGAGGAAAAGCTTTTATTTTTCATCATTGACTATGATGTCAGCTCTGGGTTTGTCATATATCACCTTTATTATGTTGAGGTTGTTCCATTTAAAACAAATTTGGTGAGAATTTTTATCATGAAAGGATGTTATTTTTGTCTAATGCTTTTTCTGCATCTATTGGAATGATCATATAGTCATCTTTTAATCTATTAATTTGGTGTATAACATTTATTGATTTATATATGTTGAACCACCATGCATTCCAGGGATAAATCCCACTTGGTTATGGTGTATGATTCTTTTCATGTATTGTTGAATTGACTTTGCCAACATTTTGCTGAGAACTTTTCATCTATATTCATTAGGCATATCAGTCTATAGTTTTTGTTTTGTTTTTTCTCAGTGTCCTTATCTGGTTTGGTATCAGGGTAATACTGGCCTTGTAAAATGAGTTTACAAGTGTTTGCTCCTCTTTAAATTTTTGGAAGAATTTGAAAAGGACTGGTATTAATTCATCTTTAAATGTTTGGCAGCTGGTGAAGACACCTGGTCCCGGGCTTTTCTGTTTTGATAGTGTTTTGATTAATGATTAACTCTCCTACTTCTTATTGGTCTGTTCAGATTTCAATTTTCCTCTTGGTAGGTTGTCCATTTCTAGGAATTTATCCATTTCCTCTAGTTTATCCAATTTCTTGACATATAAGTCAGATAATTGTTCATAGTACTTTCTTATGGCCCCATTTATTTCTGTAGTATCAGTTTTAATGTCCCCTTTCATTTCAGATTTTATTGGAGTCTTCTCTCTTTTTTTCTTAGTCTAAAAGTTTTGTCAATTTTGTTTATTTTTTTGAAATACCACCTCTTATTTTGGGGGACCTTTTCGATTGTATTTTCTCATCATTATATTATTTTCTTTTGTTCTGATCTTTGTTATTTCATTCACTCTATTAACTTTGGCTTTAGTTTGGTCTATATTATTTTCTAGTTCCTGGAGGTGTAGCCTGTTACTTCTAGCTCCTGCGGGTGTAGGCTATTTATTTAAGATCTTTTTTCTTAGTGTAGGTGTTTACTGCTGCAATCTTCCCTTTCAGAGCTGCTTTTGCAACATTCTATAGGTTTTAGTGTGTTGTGTTTCAATATTCACCCTTTTTGAAATATGTTTTCATTCCCCTTTTTATTTCTTCTGACACATTTGTTCAGGAGTGTGTTGTTTAGTTTCCACGTACTACTAAATTTTCTAGATTTTTCTCTTGTTGATTTCTAGCTTTGTACCATTGTGATCAGAAAAGATACTTGGTATGATTTTAATTTTCTTATTTTGCTAAGATTTCTTTCATGGCCTATCATATGTTCAATCCTGAAGACTGGTCCATGTACACTATAGAGGAATGTGTATTCTACTGCTGTTGGATGGAATGTTCTATAAATGTCTGTTAGGTCTAATTTGTCTAATGTATAGTTCAGGTACAAAATTTCCTTTATGATTTCTGCCTGGATTAGCTATAATTGCTGAAAGTGCTATATTGAAGTCCCCTGTCATTAATGTATTATTGTCTATTTCTCCTTTCAGACCTATTAGTATTTGCTTAATATTTTGAGGTACTCCATATTGAGTGTAAATATAGACAATTTTTTTATATTCTTGATGAATTGACCTCCTTATCATTATGTAATGACCATTTTTGTCTCTTGTTATCATTTTTTGCATAGAGTATATTTTGTAAGACATAAGAATAGCTATGCCCACTTTCTTTACATTTCCACTTCAATGGAATATATTTTCCATCCCTTTGAAACTATGAGTGCACTTAAATCTGAAGTGAGTCTCTTATAGGCAGCATATTGTTGAGTGTTTATTGTTTGTTTCTTTGTTTGTTAAATCCATCTAGCCACTCTGTGTCCTTTGAATGTTGAATTCAATACATTTATAATCAGAGTAATAATTGATATATAAGGACTTACTAATGCCACCTTATTAATTACTTTCTCATTGTTATGTAATTCTATTGTTCATTTTTTTCCCATTACTGGCTATCTTTGTACATTTGTGAGTTTTTATGATGATATACTCTGATTCCCCTTTCCTTATCTTTTAGAATCTACTCTAGGTTTTTGCTTTGTGGTTATCATTAGACTTACATAAAAAAATCTTATAGATAAAACAGTTCATTTTAAGCTGACAGTGTGAACAGTAACCACATCCTTTTAATTCCCTTTGATATTCTTATCTGTCACTTTCCCAATCTCTGTCTTTTCCCTAGTCATGAAAGTACCAGTTTAGCACTCTAGATGCTGCTGGAGTGAAATGGGTTTCTTCAGCAGCATCCCACTCAACTGCGGTAGCTTGGCACTCACCCATCACTCACATTTTCCCTGGTGGATTGGTTGCTGCTGGCAATTATAACCTTGCATTTTGTCACCTTAGGAATTGGCCAGTGTTGACAAAGTTTCTCTTACCCTGTCCAATGTTTTCACACAGGATTTTTTTCTCTCCAATATCATGCTGAAATATCCCCTCAGTAAGGCTAGATTTTTACAGTTCTTCTTCTTTGTGGGTGTCTGCCCAAGTGAGCACTCTGTCTGTGGCTGAGAGGGGTTGAGGCAGGTTTTATTTCTCCTGCAGGTTCTGGAGCACTTATTGAGGTTTATCTGCATATTGCTGGGTGCACAGCTATGCAAGATTCCTCATGGATCTTTTAGTGCATTGTGCTCGATCTTACAACTCCCAAAGAGGTACTTTGTAGGTGAGTGCCCAAGTATTTCTTTGAGAAGTTTGACAAAAAGGAAGGTGGTCTTATGCCACCAAGATATTTAATTAATTATTTATATTTTCAGTGTTCTTTACTCTTTCATGTTTTTTCATGCTTCAAACCAAGATTTTTTTTTGGTTTGTTTGTTTTGTTTTTTAGGTTTGAGGAACTTTGTTTAGCTTTCTATGTGGTGTAAATCTGTTGGCAATAGATTATGTCAGTTTTTGTTTAACTTAAAATATCTTTGTTTAAACTTTATTTTTATTTATTTTTTTTTTTGCTGGATATAGAATTCTTTTTTTATTTTTTTTTTATTTTTATTTTTTTTGCGTTATGCGGGCCTCTCACTGTTGTGGCCTCTCCCATTGTGGAGCACAGGCTCCAGATGCTCAGGCTCAGCGGCCATGGCTCATGGGCCTAGCCGCTCCACGGCATGTGGGATCTTCCTGGACCAGGGCACTAACCCATGTACCCTGCAACGGCAGGTGGACTCTCAACCACTGTGCCACCAGGGAGGCCCATGGATATAGAATTCTTGATTGGCTTTTTTCTTTCTTTAAAGATATCATTCTATTTCTGTCTTCCACTGTTTTCTTTGAAATATCTTATTGTTTTTGTTCCTTTGAAAGTAATGTGTTAATTATTCTGATTATTTTAATCAATTTGTCATTTTACTTGCTTTTCATCAGTTTCACTAAGATGTTTTTAAGAGTGTTTTTTTCATATTTCTCTTGATTGGTGTTTGAAGTGTTTCTTGATTGTGTGTTTTGTAAAAAAAAATTAGTTTTGAAAATTTCCCATTTACATAAGTATTTAGAAATGTACTTCTGGTATTACTTCAACAACACTGTTGCTCTCTTGCCTGCACTCCAATTACATACATGTTACATTTTTAGGTACCATGCCCATGTCTCTAATGTTCTTTAGGTCTTTTGCATGATCTTTTTCTCTTTGTGTGTTAATATATACAGCACAACCTAGTGTACTGACCTATCTTCCAGGACACTAATCCTGTTTTATGCTTTGCTTAAACTGCTGTTAAACCATCTAATGAAATATTAATATCTTAAAAGTATACTGCTTCAAGTTTTGGCTGCCTGGGTTGTCCTAAATATTTTTTGTCTCTCAAGACCTATTAAATTGTCAAAAGTTTTGAGATGTATCAGTCTATTCAAAATTTAGTTCATGCTTATCTAGAAATCAATAAATTCTGTGAAGAGAAAAGTGACAGAGAAAGTCAGACTGTCTTCACTCTTTTCCCCTTGTCCCTCGGATCTTGGTCTTTCGTGTTTTGGCTGCCTTATTTACTTTCTGATGACTTTGAAAAAGTGGCTTTATGTATTTGAAATTTTTTTCCAAAGAGTTTAGTTATTCTAATTAGAAGGGTCATTCTAATATAGGTTCTTCAATCATAATGAAAAATGGAAGCCTCTGGCCTCTGTTATTCTCAGTGTTACATTAGCATATTTAAAGAGTAGGACTTCGGGGGACCTTCAAGATGGTGAAGAGTAAAATGTGGAAATTACCTTTCTCCCCACAAATACATCAAAAATACATCTACATGTGGAACAACTCCTACAGAACACCTACTGAATGCTGACAGAAGACTTCAGACTTCCTAAAATGCAAGAAACTCCCAATGTACCTGGGTAGGGCAAAAGAAAAAAGAAAAAGAAAAAAGAATAGGGATCAGACCTGCACCTCTGAAAGGGAGCTGTGAAGGAGGAAAAGTTTCCACACATTAGGAAGCCCCTTCACTGGTGGAGATGGGGGTTGGCAGGGGAGAAGCTGTGGAGCCATGGAGGAGAGCACAGCATCAGGGGGGCAGAGGGCAAAGTGGAAAGATTCCCACATAGAGGATTGGTACCCACCATCACTCAACAGCCTGAGAGGCTTGTCAGCTCACACGCTGGAATAGGTGGGGGCTGGGAGCTGAGGTTCTGGCTTCAGAGGTCAGATCCCAGGGAGAAGACTGGGGTTGGCTGAGTGGACAGAGTCTGAAGGTGTCTAGCGCACCAGAGCTACCCAGGAGGGAGTCTGGGAAATAGTCTGGAACTGCCTAAGAGGCAAGAGACCATTACTTTGGGGTGTGCAAGGTGAGGGGATTCAGAGTACAACCTAAATGAGCTCCATAGAAGGGAGTGAGCTGTGGCTATAAGTACAGATATCAGAGATGGGCATGAAGTGCTAAGTCTTCTGCTGCATCCAAGAAGCCTGTGTTCAAGCACAGGTCATTACCCATACCTCCCCTATAGGGAGACTGTGCAGCCTGCCACTGCCAGGGTCCTGTGATCCCAGAACAACCACCCAAGGAGAATACATGGTGTGCCTGAAGCTTTTGCAACATCACACCAGCCTCTGCCACCACATTCTCACCCACATTCCATACCCCTTCCTCCTCCTACCCTGAGTGAGCCAGAGCCCACGAATCAACTGGTATTTTAACACTGTCCAGCTGGGTGGGGAAGAGAAACCCTCAGGTGACCTACACGTAGATGCAGGGCTAAATCCAAAGCTGAACACCAGGAGATGTGCAAACAAATAAGAGAAAGAGAAATTTCTCCCAGAAGCCTTAGGAGCAGTGGATTAAATCTCCACAATCAACTTGATCTAACCTGCATCTGTGGAAAAACTGAATAGACAAAGAATCATCCCAAAATTGAGCTGGTGGATTCGGGAGAAACTGTACACTTGGGGTTTGCTTTCTGAATCTAATTTGTTTTAGGTTTTATGTTTATCTTAGTTTACTATTTAGAGCTTATTATCATTGGGAGAATTGTTTATTAATTTGGTTGTTCTATTCAATTTATATATATATATATATATATATATATATTCCTTTTTTTTCTTTCTGTGACTGTGTAGGTGTATGCTTTTTTCTGTGATTTGTTTATACAGCTTTGCTTTTACCAATTGTCCTAGGGTTCTGTCTGTCCTTTATTTATATATTTATTTTATTACTGTAGTTTTAGCACTTGTTATCACTGGTGGATTTGTTTCTTTAATTTGGTTGCTCTCTTCTTTCTTTTTTTATTACTTTTTTATTCTTTTATTTTGATTATTTTTTTTATTTTAAAAACTTTATTGATTTTATTTTTGTCTTCTTTCTTCCTCTCTTTTTTTTCTTCTTTTTCTTCTGAGACATGATCCTGACAGGGTCTTGGTGCTCTGGCCTGGTGTCAGGCCTGAGGCTCTGATGTGGGAGAGCCGAGTTCAGGACATTGGTCAACGACAGACCTCCTGGCTCCATGTAATATCAAATGTTGAAAGCTCTCCCAGAGATCTGCATCTCAATGCTAAGTAAGACCCAGCTCCACTCAACGACAAGCAAGATAGAGTGCTGGACACCCTATGCCAAACAATTAGCAAGACAGTAACACAACCCGACCCATTAGTAGAGAGGCGGGCTAAAATCATAAAAAAGTTCACAGACACACAAAACACAACACTAGACTTGGTTTTGCCCAAAAGAAAGAAAACATCCAGCCTCATCCACCAGAACATCAGCACCAGTCCCCTCCACAAGGAAGCCTAAACAACCCACTGAATCAAACATACCCACCGAAGACAGAGACCAAAAACAATGGGAAATATGAACAAGAAGCCTGCAAAAAGAAGACAACAAACACAGAGAGTTAAGCAAAATGAGAAGACAGAGAAATATACAGCAGATGAAGGAGTGAGGTAACAACCCACCAGACAAAAGAAATGAAGAGGAAATAGGCAGTCTACCTGAAAAAGAATTCAGAGAGTAATATGAGAGTAAGATGATCCAAAATCATGGAAATAGAAGAAATAAAAGAAACGTTTAACAAGAACCTAGTAGAACTAAAGAACAAACAAATAATGATGAGCAACACAATAAATGAAATTAAAAATTATCTAGAAGGAATCAATAGCAGAATAACTGAAGCAGAAGAACAGACAAGTGACCTGGAAGATAAAATAGTGGACATAACTATGGCAGACCAGAATAAAAAAAAAAAGAATGAAAATAATTGAGGACAGTCTCAGAGACTTCTGGGACAACATGAAACACACCAATATTCAAATTATCAGGGTCCCAGAAGAAGAGAAAAATAAAGGGATTGAGAAAATATTTGAAGAGGTTATAGTTGAAAACCTCCTTAATATGGGAAAGGAAATAGCCAATCAAGTCCCAGAAAAACAGAGAGTCCCATACAGGAAAAATCCAAGGAGAAACATGCAAAGACACATATGAATCAAACTATCAAAAATTAAACACAAAGAAAAAATATTAAAAGCAGAAAGGGAAAAGCAACAAATAATATACAAGGGAATCCCCATAAGGTTAACAGCTGACCTTTCAACAGAAACTCTTCAAGGCAGAAGGGAGTGTCAGGACATATTTAAAGTGATGAAAGGGAAAAACCTACAACAAAGATTACTCTACCCAGCAAGGATCTCATTCAGATTCGACAGAGAAATTAAAACCTTTACAGACAATCAAAAGAAGAGAATTCAGCACCACAAACCAACTTTACAACAAATGTTAAAGGAACTTATCTAGGCAGGAAACACAAGAAAAGGAAAACACCTACAATAAAAAAAAACAATACAAAATGGTAATAGGAACAGGCATATTGATAATTACCTTACATTTAAATGTATTAAATGTTCCATCCAAAAGACATAGACTGGCTGAATGGATACAAAACAAGACGTGTATATATGTTGTCAAAAAGAGACTCACTTCAGACCTAGGGACACATACAGACTGAAAGTGAGGAGATAGAAAGTGATACTTCATGCAAATGGAAATCAACAGAAAGCTGGAGTAGCAATTCTCATATCAGACAAAATAGGCTTTAAAATAAAGGCTATTACAACAGACAAAGAAGGACACTACATAATGATCAAGGGATCAATGCAAGAAGAAGATATAACAATTGAAAATACTTATGCACCCAACAAAGGAACACCTCAATACATGAGGCAAATGATAACAGCCATAAAAAGGGAAATTGTCAGTAACACAGTAATAGTAGGGAAGTTAACCCCCCACTTTCACGAATGGAAAGTTCATCCAAAATGAAAATAAATGAGGAAAACAAGCTTTAAATGATACATTAACAAAAAGGTCTTAATTGATATTTATAGGACATTCCATCCAAAAACAACACAATACACTTTCTTCTCAAATGCTCATGGAATATTCTCCAGGACAGATAATATCTTGGGTCACAAATCAAGCCTTGGTAAATTTATGAAAATTGAAATTATATCAAATATATTTTCCAACCACAATGCTATGAGACTACATATCAATTACAGGAAAAAATCTGTAAAAAATACAAACAAATGGAGAATAAACAATACACTACTAAATAACCAAGAGATCACTGCAGAAATCAAACAGGAAATTAAAAATGCCTAGAAACAAATAACAATGAAAATTTGATGACACAAAACCAATGGGAAGCAGCAAAAGCAGTTGTAAGAGGGAAGTTTACAGCAAAAACATCCTACCTCAAGAAATATGAAAAAACTCAAATAAACAACCTAAACTTATACCTAAAGCAATTGGAGAAAGTAGAATGAAAAACACCCAGTTTTAGCCTAAGAAAAGAAATCATAAAGGTCAGGTCAGAAATAAAAAAAAAAAAGAAATGAAGCAAACAATAGCAAAGATCAATAAAATTAAAAGCTGGTTCTTTCAGAACATAAACAAAATTGTGACACCATTAGCCAGACTCATTAAGAAAAAAAGGGAGAAGACTCAAATTAATAGAATTAGAAATGAAAAAGGAGAAGTAACAACTGACACTGCAGAAATACAAAGGATCATGAGAGATTAATACAAGCAATTTTATGCCAATAAGATTGACAACCTAGAGGAAATGGACACATTCTTAGAAAAGCACAACCTTCTGAAACTGAACCAGGATGAAATAGAAAATATAAACAGACAAATAACAAGCATTGAAATTGAAACTGTGATTAAGATTTTTCCAACAAACAAAAGCCCAGGACGAGATGGCTTCACAGGTGAAGTCTATCAAACATTTTGAGAAGAGCAATCACGAATCATTCTCAAACTCTTCCAAAACATAGCAGAGGGAGGAATATTCCCAAACTCATTCTATGAGGCCAGCATCAACCTACTACCAAAACAAGACAAATATGTCACGAAAAAAGAAAACTACAGACCAATGTCACTGATGAACATAGATGCAAAAGTCCTCAACAAAATACTAGCAAGCTGAATCCAGAAGCATATTAAAAAGATTATACACCAGGAGATTTGAGAAGATGGTGGAAGAGTAAGACGCAGAGATCACCTTCCTCCTCACAAATACATCAGAAATACATCTACATGTGAAAAAGTTCCTATAGAACACCTACTGAAGTTTGGCAGAAGAACTCTGACCTCCCAAAAGGCAAGAAACTCCCCACATAACTGGGTAGGGCAAAAGAAAAAACAGAGACAATAGGGACGGAACCTGCACCAGTGAGAGGGAGCTGTGAAGGAGAAAAGGTTTCCACACACTAGGAAGCCCCTTCACGGGCGGAGACTGTGGGTGGTAGAGGGGCGAAGCTTTAGAGCCACAGAGGAGAGTGCAGCAACAGGGGTGCAGAGGGCAAAGTGGAGAGATTCCCGCACAAAGGATCAGTGCCAACCAGCACTCACCAGCCCGAGAGGTGTGTCTGCCCACCAGCTGGGACGGGTGGGGCTGAGAGCTGAGGCTTGGGCTTTGGTCAGAGTGCGGGGAGAGGACTGGGGTTGGAGCCATGAACATAGCCTGAAGGGGACTAGTGTTCCACGGATAGCTGGGAGGGAGTCCGGGAAAATGTCTGGACCTGCCGAAGAGGCAAGACACATTTTCTTCCCTCTTTGTTTCCTGGTGTGCGATGACAGGGGATTAACAGCGCCACTTAAAGGAGCTCCAGAGATGGGCACAAACCACAGGAATCAGTGCGGACATGAGGGACAGGCATGAGACACTAGGGCTGCTGCTTCACCCAACAAGAAGCCTCTGTGCAAGCACAGGTCACTACCTACACCTCCTCTCACAGAAGCCTGAGCAGCCCACCATTGCCAGGGTCCCGTGATCCAGGGACAACTTCCCTGGGAGAACGCATGGCATGCATCAGGCTACTGCAACGTCAGGCTGGCCTCTGCCACCGCAGGCTCATGCCACATCTGTACTGCTTCCTTCCCCAGGCCTGAGTGAATAAGGGCCGCCAAATCAGCTGCTCCTTTAACGCCGTCCAGTCTGAGTGAAGAACATTGGCCCTCAGGCCACCTGTAAGCATATGCTGGGCCAAATCCAAAGCTGAACACCAGGAGCTGTGTGAACAAGGAAGAGAAAGGGAAATTTCTCCCACCAGCCTCAGAAGCAGTGGATTAAAGCTCCACAATCAACTTGATGTACCCTGCATCTGTGGAATACCTGAATAGAAAACAAACAATCCCAAATTGAGGAGGTGGACCTTGGGAGCAAGATATATTATTTTTTTCACTTTTCCCCTTTATGTGAGTGTGTATGTATATGCTTCTCTGTGAGATTTTGTCTGCATAGCTTTGCTTTCACCATTAGTCCTAGGGTTCTGTCCATCTGTTTTGGATTCATTTTACTTTTTAAATTTTTTTTGTAATAATTATTTCTAATTTTAATAACTTTATTTTATTTTATCTTATTTTATTTTATTTTATCCTCTTCCTTTCCTTCATTCTATTTTTTCTCCCTTTTATTCTGAGCCATGTGGATGAAAGGTTCTTGGTGCTCCAGCCAAAGTCAGTGCTGTGCATCTGAGGTGGGAGAGCCAACTTCAGGACACTGGTCCACAAGACACCTCCCAGCTCTGCAAAATATCAAACAGAAAAAATCTCCCAGAGATCTCCATCTCAACTCCAAGACCCAGCTTCACTCAACGACCAGCAGGCTGTAATGCTGGACACGCTATGCCAAAAAACTAGCAATACAGGAACACAGCCCCATCCATTAGCAGAGAAGGTGCCTAAAATCATAATAAGGCCACAGACACCACACTGTAACACACCACAGACGTGGAACTGTCCATAAGAAAGGCAAGATCCAACCTCATCCACCAGAACACAAGCACTAGTCCTCTCCACCAGAAAGCCTACACAGCCCATTGAACCAACGTAAGCCACTGGGGACAGACACCAAATACAAAAGGACCTACGAACATGCAGCCTGGGAAAATGAGACCTCAAACACAGTAAGATAAGCAAAATGAGAAGACAGAAAATCACACAGCAGATGAAGGAGCAAGGTAACCCCCCCCCCAGACCTAACAAATGAACAGGAATTACACAGCTGACTTGAAAAAGAATTCAGAATAATGATAGTAAAGATGATCCAAAATCTTGGTAATAGAATAAAGAAAATGCAGGAAACAATTAACAAAGACCTAGCAGAACTAAAGAGGAAAAAAGCAATGATGAACAACACAATAAACGAAATTAAAAATACTCTAGAAGGGATCAGTAGCAGAATAACTGAGGCAGAATAAGGGATAAGTGACCTGGAAGATTAAATAGTGGAAATAACTACTGCAGAGCAGAATAAAGGAAAAAGAATGAAAACAACTGAGGACACTCTCAGAGACCTCAGGGACAACAATAAGCACACCAACATTAGAATTATAGAGGTCCCAGAAGAAGAAGGGAAAAAGACAGGGACTGAGAAAATATTTGAAGAGATTATAGTTGAAAACGTCCCTAATATGGGAAAGGAAATAGTTAATCAAGTCCAGGAAGCACAGAGAGTCCCATACAGGATAAATCCAAGGAGAAACACACCAAGACACATTAATCAAACTATCAAAAATTAAATACAAAGAAAATATATTAAAAGCATCAAAGGAAAAAAAACAAATAACCCACAATGGAATCTCCATAAGGTTAACAGCTTATCTTTCAGCAGAAACTCTGCAAGCTGGAAGAGAGTGTCAGGACATATTTAAACTGATCAAGAATAAAAGCCTACAACCAAAATTACTCTACCCAGCAAGGATCTCATTCAGATTTGATGGAAAAATTAAAATCTTTACAGAGAAGCAAAAGCTGAGAGAGTTCAGCACCACCAAAGCAGATTTACAACAAATGTTAAAGGGAGTTCTCTAGGCAAGAAACACAAGAGAAGGAAAAGACCTACAATAACAATCCCAAAACAATTAAGAAAATGGCAATAGGAACATACATATCAATAATTACCTTAAATAAAAATGGATTAAATGCTCCCACCAAAACACACAGACTGGCTGAATAGATACAAAAACAAGACCCATATATATGCTCTGTAAGAGACCAACTTCAGACGTAAGGACACATACAGACTGAAAGTGAGGGGATGGATAAAGATATTCCATGCAAGTGGAAATTAAAGAAAGCTGGTGGAGCAATTCCCATATCAGAAAAAATAGACTTTAAAATAAAGCCTATTAGAAGAGACAAAGAAGGACACTACATAATGATCAAGTGATCAGTCCAAGAAGAAGATATAACAATTGTAAATATTTATGCACCCAACATAGGAGCACCTCAATACATAAGGCAAATACTAACATCCATAAAAGGTGAAATCGACAGTAACACAATCATTATAGCGGACTTTAACACCCCACTTTCACCAATGGACAGATCATGTAAAATGAAAATAAATAAGGAAACACAAGCTTTAAATGACACATTAAACAAGATGGACTTAATTGATATTTATAGGACATTCCATACAGAAACAACAAAATACATATTTTTCTCAAGTGCTCATGGAACATTCTCCTGGATAGGCCATATCTTGTGTCACAAATCAAGCCTTGGTAAATTTACGAAAATTGAAATCATATCAAGTACCCTTTCCAACAAAAATGCCATGAGACTAGATATCAATTACAGGAAAAGATTTGAAAAAATACAAACACATGGAGGCTAAACAATAAACTACTTAATAACCAAGTGATCACTGAAGAAGTCACAGAATAAATAAAAAAATACCTAGAAACAAATGACAATGGAGACATGACGAACCAAAGCCTATGGGATGAAGCAAAAGCAGTTCTAAGAGGGAAATTTATAGCAATATAATCCTACCTTAAGAAATAGGAAAGATCTTAAATAAGCAACGTAACATTGCACCTAAAACAATTAGAGAAAAAAGCACAAGAAAACCCGAAATTAGCAGAAGGAAAGAAATCATAAAGATCATATCAGAAATAAAAGAAAAAGAAATAAAGGAAAAGATAGCAGAGATCAATAAACCTAAAAGCTGATTCTTTGAGAAGATAAACAAAATTGATAAAGCATTAGCCCGACTAATTAAGAAAAAAAGGGACAAGACTCATATCAATAGAATTAGAAATGAAAAGGAGAAGTAACAACTGACAATGCAGGAATACAAAGGATCACAAGAGAATACTAAAAGCAACTCTAAGCCAATAAAAAGGAAAACCTGGAAGAAATGGACAAATTCTTAGAAATGCACAACCTGCTGAGACTGAACCAGGAACAAATAGAATATATGAATAGACAAATCATAAGCACTGAAATTAAAACTGTGATTAAAAACCTTCCAACAGGGGGGACCTTGAAGATGGCGGAAGAGTAAGACGCGGAGATCACCTTCCTCCCCACAGATACACCAGAAATACATTTACACGTGGAACAACTCCTATAGAACACCTACTGAAGGCTGGCTTAAGACCTCAGACCTCCCAAAAGACAAGAAACTCCCCACGTACCTGGGTAGGGCAAAAGAAAAAACAGAGACAAAACAATAGGGACGGCACCTGCACCAGTGGGAGGGAGCTGTGAAGGAGGAGAAGTTTCCACACACTAGGAAGCCCCTTCACGGGCGGAGACTGCGGGAGGTGGAGGGGGGAGCTTCGGAGCCGTGGAAGAGTGCACAGCAACAGGCGTGCAGAGGGCAAAGCGGGGAGATTCCCGCACAGAGGATCGGTGCTGACTGGCACTCACCAGCCCGAGAGGCTTGTCTGCTCACCCGCCGGGGTGGACGGGGCTGTGAGCTGAGGCTAGGGTTTCGGTTGGAGCACAGGGAGAGGACTGGGGTTGGTGGCTTGAACATAGCCTGAAGGGGTTAGTGCACCAAGGCTAGCTGAGAGAGAGTCCGGGGAAAAGTCTGCACCTGCCAAAGAGGCAAGAGACTTTTTCTTCCCTCTTTGTTTGCTGGGGCGCGAGGGGAGAGGGGTTTAAGAGTGCTGCTTAAAGGAACTCCAGAGATGGGTGCGAGCCGCAGCTAAAATCATGGACCACAGGGACGGGCAGGAGACGCTAAGGCTGCTGCTGCCACCACCAAGGGACCTGTGTGCGAGCACAGGTCACTATCCACACCCCTCTTCCACGGAGCCTGTGCAGCCCGCCACTGCCAGGTTCCAAGGATCTAGGGACAACTTCCCCGGGAGAACGCACGGCGGGTCTCAGGCTGGTGCAATGTGATGCCAGCCTCTGCTGCTGCAGGCCCGCCCTGCACGCAGTGCCCCTCCCTCCCCCCAGCCTGAGTGGGCCAGAGCCCCCAAATCAGTGGCTCCTTTAACCCCGTCCTGTCTGAGCAAAAAAACAGACGCCCTCCAGCGACCTAAACACAGAGGCAGGGCCAAATCCAAAGCTGAGACCCTGTGAGCTGTGAGAACAAAGAAGAGAAAGGGAAATCTCTCCCAGCAGCCTCAGAAACAACGGATTAAAGCACCACAAACAACTTGATTTACCCTGCATCTGTGGAATACATGAATAGACAACGAATCATCCCAAATTGAGGAGGTGGGCTTCAAGAGCAAGATCTATGATTTTTTCCCCTTTTCCTATTTTTGTGAATGTGTATGTGTATGCTTCTGTGTGAGATCTTGTCTGTATAGTTTTGCTTCTACCATTTGTCCTAGGGTTCTATCCGTCCATTTTTTAAAATGTTTTTCCTTAATAATTAATTTTAATTTTAATAACTGTATTATACTTTTCTTTCTTTCTTTCTTTCTTTCTTTCTTTCTTTCTTTCTTTCTTTCTTTCTTTCTTTCTTTCTTTCTTTCTTTCTTTCTTTCCTTCCTTCCTTCCCTCCTTTAGACAACGAATCATCCCAAATTGAGGAGGTGGTCTCTGAGAGCAAGATTTATGATTTTTTCCCCTTTATCTCTTTTTGTGAGGGTGTATGTGTATGCTTCTGTGTAAGACATTGTCTATATAGCTTTGCTTCCAACATTTGTCCTAAGGTTCTATCCACCCCTTTATTTTTTTCTAAATATTTACTTTTTTAATTCAATAACTTTATTATACTTTATTTTATTTTACTGTATCTTCTTTCTTTCTGTCTTTTTTCTTCCTTCCATCCTTCCTTCCTTCCTCACTCACTCCCTCCCTCCTTTCTTTCCTTCTTGCCTTCTTTCCTTCTTTGCTTCTTTCTTTCTTTCTTTCTTCATACTTCTGCTAATTCTCTCTAATTTTTCTCCCTTTTATTCTGAGCCATGTGGATGAAAGGCTCTTGGTGCTCCAGCCAGGAGTCAGGGCTCTGCCTCTGAGGTAGGAGACCCAATTTCAGGACACTGGTCAACAAGAGACCTCCCAGCTCCACATAATATCAAATGGCGAAAATCTCCCAGAAACCTCCATCTTAACACCAGCTTCACTCAACGACCAGCTAGCTACAGTGCTGGAAAACCTATGCCAAACAACTAGCAAAACAGGAACACAACCCCACCCATTAGCATAGAGGCTGCCTAAAATCATAATAAGGCCACAGACACCCCAAAACACACCACCAGACGTGAACCTTCCCACTAGAGAGACAAGATCCAGCCTCATCCACCACAACACAGGCACTAGTCCCCTCCACCAGGAAGCCTACACAACCCACTGAACCAACCTCAGCCACTGGAGAACAGACATCAAAAACAGCGGGAACTACAAACCTGCAGCCTGCTAAAAGGAGAACCCAAACACAGTAAGATAAGCAAAATGAGAAGACAGAAAAACACACAGCAGATAAAAGAGCAAGATAAAAACCCACCAGACCTAACAAATGAAGAGGAAATAGGCAGTCTACCTGAAAAATAATTCAGAATAATGATAGTAAGGATGATCCAAAATCTTGGAAATAGAATGGACAAAATGCAAGAAACAGTTAACAAGGACCTAGAAGAAATAAAGATGAAACAAGCAATGATGAACAACACAATAAATGAACTTAAAAGTACTCTAGATGAGAACAATAGAAGAATAACTGAGGCAGAAGAACGGATAAGTGACCTGGAAGATAAAATAGTGGAAATAACTACTGCAGAGCAGAATAAAGAAAAAAGAATGAAAAACTGAGGACAGTCTCAGAGACCTCTGGGACAACATTAAACACACCAACATTCGAATTATAAGGGTTCCAGAAGAAAAAGAGGAAAAGAAAGGGACTGAGAAAATATTTGAAGAGATTATAGTTGAAAACTTCCCTAATATGGGAAAGGAAACAGTTAATCAAGTCCAGGAAGCACAGAGAGTCCCATACAGGATAAATCCAAGGACAAATAAGCCAAGACACATATTAATCAAACTGTCAAAAATTAAATACAAAGAAAGCATATTAAAAGCAGCAAGGGAAAAACAACAAATAACACACAAGGGAATCCCCGTAAGGTTAACAGCTGATCTCTCAGCAGAAACCCTACAAGCCAGAAGGGAGTGGCAGGATATACTGAAAATGATGAAGGAGTAAAACCTGCAACCAAGACTACTCTACTCAGCAAGGATTTCATTCAGATTTGATGGAGAAATTAAAACCTTTACAGACAAGCAAAAGCTGAGAGAGTTCAGCACCACTAAACCAGCTGTACAACAAATGCTAAAGGAACTTCTCTAGACAAGAAACACAAGAGAAGGAAAAGACCTACAGTAACAACCCAACACAATTAAGAAAATGGGGATAGGAACATAGATATTGATAATTACCTTAAATGTAAATGGACTAAATGCTCCCACCAAATGACACAGATTGGCTGAATGGATACAAAAACAAGACCCTTATATATGCTGTCTACAAGAGACCCACTTCAGACCTAGGGACACATACAGACTGAAAGTAAGGGGATGGAAAAAGATATTCCATGCAAATGGAAACCAAAAGAAAGCTGGAGTAGCAATTCTCATATCAGACAAAATAGACTTTAAAATAAGGACTATTAGAAGAGACAAAGAAGGACACTACATAATGATCAAGGGATCGATCCAAGAAGAAGATATAACAATTGTAAATATTTATGCACCCAACATAGGAGTACCTCAAAACATAAGGCAAATACTAACAGCCATAAAAGGGGAAATCGACAGTAACACATTCATAGTAGGGGACTTAAACACCCCACTTTCACCCATGGACAGATCATCCAAAATGAAAATAAATAAGGAAACACAAGCTTTAAATGGTACATTAAACAAGATGGACTTAATTGATATTTATAGGACATTCCATCCAAAAAACAAGAGAATACACATTTTTCTCAAGTGCTCATGGAACATTCTCCAGGATAGATCATATCTTAGGTCACAAATCAAGCCTTGGTAAATTTAAGAAAATTAAAGTTGTTTCAAGTATCTTTTCCGACCACAATGCCATGAGACTAGATATCACTCACAGGAAAAGATCTGTAAAAAATACAAACACATGGAGGCTAAACAATACACTACTTAATAATGAAGTGATCACTGAAGAAATCAAAGAGGAAATAAAGAAATACCTAGAAACAAATGACAATGGGGACACAACGACCCAAAACCTACGGGATGCAGCAAAAGCAGTTCTAAGGGGGAAGTTTATAGCAATACAAGCCCACCTTAAGAAACAGGAAACATCTCGAACAAACAACCTAACCTTGCACCTCAAGCAATTAGAGAAAGAAGAACAAAAAAACCCCAAAGCTAGCAGAAGGAAAGAAATCATAAAAATCAGATCAGAAAAAAATGAAAAAGAAATGAAGGAAACAATAGCAAAGATCAATAAAACCAAAAGCTGGTTCTTTGAGAAGATAAACAAAATAGATAAACACTAGCCAGACTCATCAAGAAAAAAAGGGGGAAGTCTCAAATCAATAGAATTAGAAATGAAAAAGGAGAAGTAACAACTGACACTGCAGAAATACAAAAGATCATGAGACAATACTACAAGCAACTCTATGCCAATAAAATGGACAATCTGGAAGAAATGGACAAATTCTTAGAAATGCACAACCTGCCAAGACTGAATCAGGAAGAAATAGAAAATATGAACAGACCAATCACAAGCACTGAAATTGATACTGGGATTAAAAATCTTCCAAGAAACAAAAACCCAGGACCAGATGGCTTCACAGGCAAATTCTATCAAACATTTAGAGAAGAGCTAACACCTATCCTTCTCAAACTCTTCCAAAATATAGCAGAGGGAGGAACACTCCCAAATTCCTTCTAGGAGGCCACCATCACCTTGATACCAAAACCAGACAAGGATGTCACAAAGAAAGAAAACTACAGGCCAATATCCCTGATGAACATAGATGCAAAAATCCTCAACAAAATACTATCAAACAGAATCCAACAGCACATTAAAAGGATCATACACCATGATCAAGTGGGGTTTACTCCAGGAATGCAAGGATTCTTCAATATACGCAAATCTATCAATGTGATAAACCATGTTAACAAATTGAAGGAGAAAAAACATATGATCATCTCAATAGATGCAGAGAAAGCTTTTGACAAAATTCAACACCCATTTATGATTAAAAACCCTGCAGAAAGTAGGCATAGAGGGAACTTTCCTCAACATAATAAAGGTCATATATGACAAGCCCACAGCCAACATCATCCTCAATGGTGAAAAACTGAAAGCATTTCCACTATGATCAGGAGAAAGACAAGGTTTCCCACTCTCACCACACTTATACAATATAGTTCTGGAAGTTTTAGCCACAGCAAGCAGAGAAGAAAAGGAAATAAAAGGAATACAAATCGGAAAACATGAAGTAAAGCTGTCACTGTTCTCAGATGACATGATACTATACATAGAGAATCCTAAAGATGTTACCAGAAAACTACTAGAGCTAATCAATGAATTTGGTAAAGTAGCTGGATACAAAATTAATGCACAGAAATCTCTGGCATTCCTATATACTAATGATGAAAAATTTGAAAGTGAAATCAAGAAAACACTCCCATTTACCATTGCAACAAAAAGAATAAAATATCTAGGAATAAACCTACCTAAGGAGACAAAAGACCTGTATGCAGAAAGTTATAAGACACTGATGAAAGAAATTAAAGATGATACAAATAGATGGAGAGATATACCATGTTCTTGGATTGGAAGCGTCAACATTGTGAAAATGAGTTTACTACCTAAAGCAATCTACAGATTCAATGTGATCCTTATCAAACTACCACTGGTGCTTTTCACAGAACTAGCAAAAAATATTTCACTATTAGTATGGAAGCACAAATGACCCCGAACAGCCAAAGCAATCTTGAGAATGAAAAAAGGAGCTGGGGGATCAGGTTCCCTGACTTCAGACTATGCTACAAAGCTACAGTAATCAAGACAGTATGGTACTGGCACAAAAACAGAGAGATAGATCAATGGAACAGGATAGAAAGCCCAGAGATAAACCCATGCACATATGGTCACCTTATCTTTGATAAATGTGGCAGGAATGTACAGTGGAGAAAGGACAACCTTTTCAATAAGTGGTGCTGGGAAAACTGGACAGATACATGTAAAAGTATGAGATTAGATCACTCCCTAACACCATACACAAAAATAAGTTCAAAATGGATTAAAGACCTAAATGTAAGGCCAGAAACTATCAAACTCTTAGAGGAAAACATAGGCAGAACACTCTATGACATAAATCACAGCAAGATCCTTTCTGACCCACCTCATAGAGTAATGGAAATAAAAACAAAAATAAACAAAATGGAGCTAATGAAACTTCAAAGCTTTTGCACAGTGAAGGAAACCATAAACAAGACCAAAAGACAACCCTCAAAATGGGAGAAAATATTTGCAAATGAAGCAACTGACAAAGGATTAATCTCCAAAATTTACAAGCAGCTCATGCAGCTCAATAACAAAAAATCAAACAACCCAATCCAAAAATGGGCAGAAGACCTAAATAGACATTTCTCCAAAGAAGATATACAGACTGCCAACAAACACATGAAAGAATGCTCAACATCATTAATCATTAGAGAAATGCAAATCAAAACTACAATGAGATATCATCTCACACCAGTCAGAATGGCCATCATCAGAAAAATCTAGAAACAATAAATGCTGGAGAGGGTGTGGAGAAAAGGGAACCCTCTTGCACTGCTGGTGGGAATGTGAATTGGTTCAGCCACTATGGAGAACAGTATGGGAGTCCCTTATAAAACTACAAATAGAACTACCATATGACCCAGCAATCCCACTACTGGACATATACACTGAGAAAACCAAAATTCAAAAAGAGTCATGTACCAAAATGTTCATTGCATCTCTGTTTACAATAGCCCGGAGATGGAAACAACCTAAGTGCCCATCATCGGATGAATGGATAAAGAAGATGTGGCACATATACAGTGGAATATTACTCAGCCATAAAAAGAAACGAAATTGAGCTATTTGTAATGAGTTGGATAGACCTAGAATCTGTCATACAGAGTGAAGTAAGTCAGAAAGAAAAAGACAAATACTGTATGCTAACACATATATATGGAATTTAAGAAAAAGAAATGTCATGAAGAACCTGGGGTAAGACAGGAATAAAGACACAGACCTATTGGAGAACTGACTTGAAGATATGGGGAGGGGGAAGGGTGAGCTGTGACAGGGTGAGAGAGAGTCATGGACATATACACACTAACAAACGTAAGGTAGATAGCTAGTGGGAAGAAGCTGCATGGCACAGGGATATCGGCTCAGTGCTTTGTGACCGCCTGGAGAGATGGGAGAGGGAGGGTGGGAGGGAGGGAGACGCAAGAGGGAAGACATATGGGAACATATGTTTATGTATAACTGATTCACTTTGTTATAAAGCAGAAAGGAACACACCATTGTAAAGCAATTATAACCCAATAAAGATGTTAAAAAAAAAAAAAGAAAACCTTCCACAAACAAAAGACCAGGACCAGATAGCTTCACATGTGAATTCTGTCAAACATGTAGAGAAGAGCTAACACCTATCCTTCTCAATCTCTTCCAAAATATAGCAGAGGGAGGAACACCCCCAAACTCATTCTAAGAGGCCACCATCACCCTGATACCAAAACCAGACAAATATGTCACAAAGAAAAAAAATACATGCCAAAATCACTGATGAACATAGATGCAAAAATCCTCAACAAAATACTAGGAAACAGAATCCAACAGCACATTAAAAGTATCAAACAACATGATCAAGTGTGGTTTCTTCCAGGAAGGCAAGGATTCTTCAATATACGGAAACGAATCAATGTGATACACTGTATTAACAAATTGAAGCGGAGAAACCATATGATCATCTCAATAGATGCAGAGAAAACTTTTGACAAAATTCAACACCCATTTATGGTAAAAACCCTCAAAAAGTAGGCATAGAGGGAACTTTCCTCAACATAATAAAGTCCATATATGACAAACCCACAGCAAACATCGTACTCAATGGTGAAAAATAAAACCATTTCTTTTAAGATTAGATATGAGACAATGTTGCCCACTCTCACCACTCTTATTCAACATAGTTTTGGAAGTGTTAGCCACAGCAATCAGAGAACAAAAAGAAATAAAAGGAATCCAAATCGGAAAAGAAGATGTAAAACTGTCCTCATTGTTTGCAAACGACATGATATTACACGTAGTGAATCCTAAAGATGCTACCAGAAAACTACTAGAGCTAACTGATGAACTTGGTAAATTAGCAGGATACAAAATTAATGCAGAAAAATCTTGGCACTCCTATAAACTAATGATGAAAAATCTGAAAGTGAAATTAAGAAAACACTCCCATTTACCATTGCAACAAAAAGAATAAAATATCTAGGAATAAACCTACCTAAGGAGACAAAAGACCTGTATGCAGAAAATTATAAGACACTGATGAAAGTAATTAAAGTTGAATCAAATAGATAGAGTGATATATCATGTTCTTGAAATGGAAGAATCAACATTGTGAAAATGATTCCAGTACTCAAAGCAATCTACAGATTCAATGAAATCCTTATCAAATTACCACTGGCATTTTTCACAGAATTAAAACAAAAAAAAATCACAATTTGTATGGAAACACAAAAGACCCGGAAGAGCAAAAACAAACTTGAGAATGAGCAATGGAGCCTGAGGAATCAGGTTCCCGGACCTCTGACTATACTACAAAGCTACAGTAATCAAGAGAGTATGACACTGGCACAAAAACAGAAATATAGATCAGTGGAATAGGATAGAAAGCCCAGAGATAAACCCACACACACATGCTCACCTGAACTTTGATAAAGGAGGCAAGAATATACAGTGGGGAAAAGACAGCCTCTTCAGTAAGTGGTGCTGGGAAAACTGGACTGGTACATGTAAAACTGTGAAATTAGAACAATCCCCAACACCATACACAAAAATAAACTCAAAATGGACTAAAGACCTAAATGTAAGGCCAGACACTCTCAAACTCTTAGAGGAAAACATAGGCAGAACTCTCTATGAAATAAATCACAGCAAGATCCTTTTTGACTCACCTTCTAGAGAATGGAAATAAAAACAAAAATAAACAACTGGGACCCAATGAAACTTAAAAGCTTTTGCACAACAAAGAAAAACATAAAGGAGACCAAAAGACAACCCTCAGAATCGGAAAAAATATTTGCAAATGAAACAACTGACAGAGGATTTGTCTCCAAAATTTACAAGCAGCTCATGCAGCTCAATATCAAAAAAAACAAACAGCCCAATACAAAATTTGGCAGAAGATCTAAATAGACATTTCTCCAAAGAAGATATACAGACTGCCAACAAACACAGGAAGGAATGCTCACTATCATTAATCATTAGAGAAATGCAAATCAAAACTACAATGAGATATCATCTCACACCAGTCAGAATGGCCATTGTCAAAAAATCTAGAAACAATAAATGCTGGAGAGCATATGGAGAAAAGGGAACTCTCTTGCACTTTGGTGGGAATGTAAATTGATACAGCCACTGTGGAGAACAGTATGGAGGTGCCTTAAAAAACTAAAATCCATACTACCCAGCAATCCAACTACTGGACATATACCCTGAGAAAACCATAATTCAAAAAGAGTGATGTATGAAAATATTCATTGCAGCTCTATTTACAATAACCAGGACATGGAAGCAACATAAGTGTTCATTATTGGATGAATGGATAAAGAAGATGTGGCACATATATACAATGGAATATTACTCAGCCATAAAAGGAAACAAAATTGAATTATTTGTAGTGATGTGGATGGATGTAGAGTGAGTCATACAGAGTGAAGTAAGTCAGAAAGAGAAAAACAAATACCATATTCTAACACATATATATGGAATATAAGGAAAAAAGAAAAAAAGGTCATGAAGTACCTAGGGGTAAGACGGGAATAAAGACACAGACCTACTAGAGAATGGACTTGAGGATATGGGGAAGGGGAAGGGGAAGATGTGACAAAATGAGAGAGTGGCTTGGACATATATACACTACCAAACATAAAATAGATAGCTAGTGGGAAACAGCCGCATAGCACAGGGAGACCAGCTTGGTGGTTTGTGACCACCTAGAGGGGTGGATAGGGAGGGTGAGAGGGAGGGAGGCACAAGAAAGAAGAGATATGAGAACATATGTATATGTATAACTGATTCACTTTCTTATAAAGCAGAAAAAAACACACATTTGTAAAGCAATTATACTTCAATAAAAATGTTAAAAAACAAGATTATATACCATGCTCAGGTGGGGCTTATTGCAGGAATACAAGGATTTTTCAATATACACAAATCAATCAATATTATACAGAATATTAACAAATGGAAGGAGAGAAAATAAATGATCATCTCAATAGGGGCACAAAACACTTTTAACAAAATTCCACAGCCATTTATGATTAAAACACTCCAGGAGGGCTTCCCTAGTGGAGCAGTGGTTGAGAGTCCACCTGCCTATTCAGGGGACACGGGTTCATGCCCCAGTCTGAGGAGATCCCACATGCCGTGCAGCGGCTGGGCCCGTGAGCCGTGGTGGCTGAGCCTGCATGTCCAGAGCCTGTGCTCCACAATGGGAGAGGCCACAACAGTGAGAGGCCCGTGTGCCGCAAAAAAAAAATAATAATAATAATAAAAAATAAAACCCTCCAGGAAATGGGCATAGAGGGAACTTACCTCAACATAATATAGGTCATATATGACAAACTCACAGGCAACATCATCCTCAATGGTGAAAAACTGAAACCATTTCCACTACGATC
Organism: Aethalodelphis obliquidens; assembly: GCF_003676395.1. Classification (NCBI taxonomy): domain Eukaryota; kingdom Metazoa; phylum Chordata; class Mammalia; order Artiodactyla; family Delphinidae; genus Aethalodelphis; species Aethalodelphis obliquidens. The sequence goes on along the minus strand of NW_020838050.1, from coordinate 1,741,579 downwards.
AAGAACAAGACAAGTTTGCCCAGTCTCACGGCTATTACTTCCATTATTTTGGAAGGTATAGCCACAGTAATCAGAGAATAAATAGAAATAAGGGGAATCCAAATTTGAAAAGAAGTAAAACTGTCACTCTTTGCCGATGGCATGATACTCTACATACATAATCCTAAAGATGCTACCAGAAAACTGCTAGAGACAATAAATTAACTTGGTAAAGTAGCAGGATACAAAATTAATTCACAGAAATTTCTTACATTCCTATACACTAATAATGAAAAATCTGAAAGAGAATTTAAGGAAACACTCCCATTTACCATTGCTACAAATAGAATAAAATGCCTAGGAATAAACCTACCTAAGGAGACAAAAGACCCGTATGCAGAAAATTATAAGACACTGATGAAAGAAATTAAAGATGATACAAATAGATGGAGAGATATACCATGTTCTTGGATTGGAAGAATCAACATTATGAAAATGACTCTATTACCCAAAGCAATCTACAGATTCAATGCAATCCCTATCAAACTACCACTGGCATTTTTCACAGAACTAGAACAAAATATTTCACAATTCGTATGGAAACACAAAAGACCCCGAATAGGCAAAGCAATCTTGAGAAGGAAAAACGGAGCTGGAAGAATCAGGCTCCCTGACTTCAGACTCTACTACAAAGCTACAGTAATCAAGACAGCATGGTTCTGGCACAAAAACAGAAAGATAGATCAATGGAAGAGGATAGAAAATCCAGAGATAAACCCACGCACATATGGTCACCTTATCTTTGATAAAGGAGGCAGGAATGTACAGTGGAGGAAGGACAGACTCTTCAAAAAGTGGTGCTGGGAAAACTATACAGGTGCATGTAAAAGTATGAGATTAGATCACTCCCTAACACCATACACAAAAATAAGCTCAAAATGGATTAAAGACCCAAATATAAGGCCAGACACTCTCAAACACTTACAGGAAAACATAGGCAGAACATTCTATGACATAAATCACAGCAAGATCCTTTTAGACCCACCTCCTAGAGAAATGGAAATAAAAACAAAAATAAAAATATGGGACCTAATGAAACTTAAAAGCTTTTGCACAGCAAAGGAAACCATAAACAAGAACAAAAGACAACCCTCAAAATGGGAGAAACTATTTGCAAATGAAACAACTGACAGAGGATTAATCTCCAAATTTAACAAGCAGCTCATGTAGCTCAATAACAAAAAAACAAAAACCCAATCCAAAAATGGGCAGAAGACCTAAATAGACATTTCTCCAAAGAAGATATACAGACTGCCAACAAACACATGAAAGAATGCTCAACATCATTAATCATTAGAGAAATGCAAATCAAAACTACAATGAGATATCATCTCACACCAGTCAGAATGGCCATCCTCAAAAAATCTAGAAACAATAAATGCTTGAATGGGTGTGGAGAAAAAGTACACTCTTGCACTGCCGTTGGGAACGTGAATTGGTACAGCCAGCACTGAGAACAATATGGAGGTTCCCTAAAAAACTACAGATAGAAATACCATATGACCAAGAAATCTCACTACTGGACATATACCCTGAGAAAACCATAAGTCAAAAAGAGTCATGGGGCTTCCCTTGTGGCGCAGTGGTTGAGAGTCTGCCTGTTGATGCAGAGGACACGGGTTCATGCCCTGGTCTGCGAGGATCCCACATGCCGCGGTGCAGCTAGGCCCGTGAGTCATGACTGCTGAGCCTGTGCATCTGCAGCCTGTGCTCTGCAACAGGAGAGGCCACAACAGTGAGAGGCCCGCGTACCACAAAAACAAACAAACAAAGAAACAAACAAAAGAAAAAATCAAAACAAAAGAGTCAAGTACCAAAATATTCACTGCAGCTCTATTTACAATAGCCTGGAGATGGAAACTACCTAAGTGTCCATCATTGGATGAATGGATAAAAAAGATGTGGCACATATATACAATGAAATATTACTCAGCCACAAAAAGAAACGAAATTGTGCTATTTGTAGTGAGGTCGATGGACCTAGAGTCTGTCATACAGAGTGAAGTAAGTCAGAAAGAGAGAAACAAATGCCGTATGCTAACACATATATGGAATTTAAGAAAAAAAAACAATGTCATGAAGAACCTAAGGGTAAGACAGGAATAAAGACACAGACCTACTAGAGAATGGACTTGAGGATATGGGGAGGGGGAAGGGTAAGCTGTGACAAAGCGATAGAGAGGCATTGACATATATATACTACCAAACTTAAGGTAGATAGCTAGTGGGAGGCAGCCGCATAGCACAGGAAGATCAGCTCGGTGCTTTGTGACTGCCTGGAGGGCTGGGAGAGGGAGGGTGGGAGGGAGGGAGATGCAAGAGAGAAGAGATATGGGAACATATGTATATATATATAACTGATTCACTTTGTTATAAATCAGAAAATAACACACCATTGTAAAGCAATTATACCCCAATAAAGATGTAATAAATAAATAAATAAATAACTACCGAAAGTGACAAAAGACCTGTATGCAGAAAACTATAAGACACGGATGAACAAAATTAAAGATGATACAGATAGATGGAGAGATATACCATGTTCTTGGATTGGAAGAATCTACATTGTGAAAATGACTATACTACCGAAAGCAATCTCCAGATTCAATGCAATCTCTATCAAACTACCACTGGAATTTTTCACAGAACTAGAACAATAAATTTCACACTTTGTTTGGAAACACAAAACACCCCAAATAGCCAAAGTAATCTTGAGAAAGAAGTACAGAGCTAGAAGAATCAAGCTCCCTGACTTCAGACTATACTACAAAGCTACAGTAATCTAGAAAGTATGGTACTGCCAGAAAACCAGAAATATAGATCAAAGGAACTGGATAGAAAACCAAGAGATAAACCCATGCACATATGGTCACCTTATCTTTGATAAAGGAGGCAAGAATATACACTGGAGAAAAGACAGCCTCTTCAATAAATGGTGCTGGGAAAACTAGACAGCTACATGTAACATAATGAAATTAGAACACTCCCTAACACTATACACCAAAAAAAGGCCAGACACCATCAAACTCTTAGAGGAAAACATAGGTAGAACACTCTGACATTAATCACAGCAAGATCCTTTTTCACCCACCTCATAGAGAATTGGAAATAAATACAAAAATAAACAAATGGGACCTAATGAAAGTTAAAAGCTTTTGCACAGCAAAGGAAACCATAAACAAAACGAAAAGACAACCCTCAGAATGGGAGAAAATATTTGCAAATAAAGCAACTGGCAGAGGATTAGTCTCCAAAATTTACAAGCAGCACATGCAGCTCAATATCAAAAAAAAAAAAAAAAAACAGCCCAATACAAAAATGGGCAGAAGATCTAAATAGACACTTCTCCAAAGAAAATATACAATTTTTCAACAAACACATGAAAGAATGCTCAGCATCACTAATCATTACAGAAATGCAAATCAAAACTACAATGAAATATCATCTCACACTAGTCAGAATGGCCATCATCAAAAAATCTAGAAATAATAAATGCTGGTGAGGGTGTGGAGAAAAGAGAACACTCTTGCACTGCTGGTGGGAATGTGAATTGGTACAGCCACTATGGAGAACAGTATGGAGGTTCCTTAAAAAACTACAAATAGAACTACCATATGACCCAGCAATCCCACTACAGGGCAGATATCCTGAGAAAACCATAATTCAAAAAGAGTCATGTACCACAATGTTCATTGCAGCTCTATTTACAATAGGCTGGAGATGGAAACAACCTAATTGCCCATCATTGGATGAATGGATAAAAAAGATGTGGCACATATACACAATGGAATATTAGTCAGCCATAAAAAGAAACAAAATTGAGCTATTTGTAATGAGGTGGATAAACCTAGAGTCTGTCATACAGAGTGAAGTAAGTCAGAAAGAGAAAGACAAATAATGTATCCTAACACATATATATGGAAATGAAGAAAAAAACATGTCATGAAAACCTAGGGGTAAGACAGGAATAAGGACACAGACCTACTAGAGAATGGACTTGAGGATATGTGGATGGAGAAGTGTAAGCTGTGACAAAGCGAGAGAGAGAGCCATGGACATATATACACTACCAAATATAAAGTAGATAGCTAGTGGGAAGCAGCTGCATAGCATGGGGAGATCAGCTCGGTGCTTTCTGACTGACTGGAGGGGTGGGATTGGGAGGGTGGGAGGGAGGGAGATGCAAGAGGGAAGAGATATGGGAACATCTGTATATGTATAACTGATTCACTTTGTTATAAAGCAGAAATTAACACACCATTGTAAAGCAATTATACTCCAATAAAGATGTAAAAAAAAAAAGGGACCAAGATCTAAATAGACATTTCTCCCAAGAATATATACAGATTGCCAACAATCACATGAAAGGATGATCAACATCACTAATCATTAGATAAATGCAAATCAATGCTACAATGTGATATCACCGCAAACCCGTCAGAATGGCCATCATCAAAAAGGCTACAAACAATAAATTCTGGAGAAGGTGTGGAGAAAAGGGAACCCTCTTGCACTGTTGGTGGGTATGTAAATTTTTACAGCCACTATGGAGAACATTTTGGAGGTTCCTTAATGAACTAAAAATGGAACTGTCATACGACCCAACAATCCCACTACTGAGCATATACCCTGAGAAAACCATAATTCAAAAAGAGTCATGTACCACAATGTTCACTGTAGCTCTATTTACAATAGCCAGGATATAGAAGTAACGTAAGTGTCCTTCGACAGTTGAATGGATAAAGATGATGTAGTACATATATGCAATGGAATATTACTCAGCCATAAAAAGAAACGAAATTGAGTTATTTGTAGTGAGGTGGTTGGATTTAGAAACTGTCATACATAGTGAAGTATGTCAGAAGAAGAAAAACAAATACCGTATGCTGACACATATTTATGGAATATAAAAAAATTAAATGGAGCTGAAGAACCTAGGGGCAGGACAGGAATAAAGATGCAGACCTAGAGAATGGACTTGAGTACACGGGGAGGGGGAATCGTATGCTGGTTCGAAGTGAGAGAGTGGCATAGACATATACACACTACCAAATGTAAAATAGATATCTAGTGGGAAGCAGCAACATTGCACAGGGAGATCAGGTTGGTGCTTTTGGTCCACCTAGAGTGGTGGGGTAGGGAGCTTGGGAGGGTGATGCAAGAGGGAGGAGATTTGGGGATAAATGCATATGTATAGCTGATTCACTTTGTTATACAGCAGAAACTATCACACTTTTGTAAAGCAATTATACTCCAATAAAGATGATAAAAAAATTAAGACTAGGAGTTAAAGAAAACAAAATTATATTGAATCATAATTTTAAGCATGCCATCAAAATTAATTCCAAACCATTCACAGACCGCATTTTATACAGTCTAATTTGAGTCTATTTCTCTATAATCCAATATATGAACTAAAATCCACAGATTACCATGGGTAGTAGTAGGAATAAAATGATCCAAATCTGTTCTCCTGGAGTGTTGGAGTCCAGTAGACTAGGAATGCTTTAACCCCTACTACTGAATGTGGGGAACTATCTATTTTTTTGTTTTGTTTTGTTTTGTTTTTGCGGTACGCATGCCTCTCACTGTTGTGGCCTCTCCCGTTGCAGAGCACAGGCTCCAGACGTGCAGGCTCAGCAGCCGTGGCTCACGGGCCTAGCCACTCCACAGCATGTGGGGTCTTCCTGGACTGGGGCAGAAACCTGTGTCCCCTGCATCGGCAGGTGGAGTCTCAACAACTGCACCACCAGGGAAGCCTGAATTATCTATTTTTAACAAAGTATTGGCTTAACGATTTAAATGGTTTCCAGCAAGTCATATATTCTCAATGTGACAATGAAATTTCTCTAAACAAATACGTTTGAAAGGGGAAGAGTGGGAAGATTTAGAATTATATTATGTGACACAGTCACCTGGTAACAAAAACTACAAAGGCATCATAATCATCACCATTATTGAAATGTATTGTGCCAGGCATTGTACTCTGTCATTTACATTTAATTAGCTTTCCTAATTTATAAGTGCTGTTGCTGTCCTCATTTTGTGGATGAGAAAAGAAATATGTAAAGAGGGAAAATTATTTTCATAAAGTACCTTTTTTTTTAACATCTTTATTGGAGTATAATTGCTTTATAATGGTATGTTAGACCTAGAGTCTGTCATACAGAGTGAAGTAAGTCAGAAAGAGAGAGACAAATACCGTATGCTAACACATATATATGGAATTTAAAAAAAAAATGTCATGAAAAACCTAGGAGTGAAACAGGAATAAAGACACAGACTTACTAGAGAATGGACTTGAGGCTATGGGGAGGGGGAAGGGTAAATGGTGACAAAGTGATAAAGAGGCATGGACATATATACACTACCAAACGTAAGGTAGATAGCTAGTGGGAAGCAGCCGCATAGCATAAAGTACCTTTAAGTGGTCAATACAGAATTAAACTAGAGTGTTTCTGACTTCAAAGTCCATGCTATTAACCATTATATACTGTCTTATATAACCTAGGAAGTCCTTATAGATTAAAAAAAGTAAAAACAATCACATCTAATTAAGGAGCATTTTTTAATTTCAAAAGATAATCCTTAGATCCAAAACAAATTTGACTTTTTTGACACCTGGGCTATATTTTCCCCTTTTCTCTATTTAGCTAATATTTATCTGGGTCTCATAGCTCAGATCAATTTTTTGTTTCCTCCATTGGTCTTCTTCAGCTCCAGTTCAGACAAGGTATTTAGGAATAAACTTCGTTGATAATGTGGAGGAAGCCTAGAACACTGAGTATGGAAGCAGAATATTTGGGATTGATTTCTGTCTCCAACATTTCTAACTTAAAATATTTGGTAAATAACCTCTGTCTACATTTCCTTATCTTTAAAATGGTCATGAATAGTAAAATATACATATATTGTTGGTATGATTAAATTAATTAATACATATAATTAAAAGAAACAGTTTCTGACAGAAAAGGTGTCCAACAAATATTACTTTTTTTTATTATACTAACTTCATCTTTAGACTGTGAGTTCTTTAAGATCTGAGTGTGGATTTAATTTATATATACATATTCAGCATTCAGTTTATTTCTTGGCACTGAATAATCATTCTGTGATTACGCTATACAGCTGGAAGACACAGACCTTAAATAAAACAATGAAATTTAGTAATAGAAAATGCCCATAAGTGTTATATGACCTTTAATTGAATAAGCATTTATGATATACCTACCAAATGTCAGGTACTCTAGTAAAAATTACTTTATAAAATTTTAATCTTTATTATTTTCTAAGCACTTTCACATCCATAAACTGATTCAATCCTGAAAAAATTCCTCTGTGGCAAGTGAGGAAGTTAGTATTACCCCACTCTACATATGAAGAGAATTAAGGACCATAGAGATTACATGAAGTTTTTTCTAAGGATACATAGTAGCAAAGAAAGATTAAGAGCTCAGATTTTGGTTCCTATCCACTCTTCACAGCTACCATATTATCAGATGTCCACAAACCCAAAAAATACTTGAGGATAATTCATTTCTGAAAGTCTACATTCTGCAGTCCTTTATTTTTCTTTTTTTTAAAATGAGTTATATATTACATGGACAGAATTCATCCTTTTTGATATACAGTTCTATGAATTCCTACAAATAAATCCAAATGTATAGACAACTATCTACATCAAGATGTAGAACATTTCTATAACCACAAAGAAATTCCAAATACTGCCTCTTTGTAGTCAACCCTCTCTGCTCCTAGCCTGGACAAGCACTCATCTGTTCTTCATTGCTAGATTTTTGCCTTTGCCATTCATACAAATTGAATCAGACAGTATAGCCTTTTGAGTATGTCTTCTTTTACTTTGTATAATGCATTTGAGATTCATTCCTGCTTTTGTGTGCATTAATAGTTTGTATTTTATCATTGAATAGTATTCCAATATATAGGTAAACTACATATTTTTTCAATTCACCAGTTGAAGAACACTTTTGTTTTTCACATTTTCTGGTAATTATGAATAAAGCTGCTTCCATAATTAGTGTATAGATATCCATGTGAACATAATTATTTACTTTATGTGAGTATATATCTAGGCATTCAATTGCATATTCATATGGAAAGTGTGTCTTTAAGGTTATAAGAAATGTTCAAATTGCTTTCCAAAGTGGCTTAATAGTTTGCATTCTCTACAGCACTGTATAAGAGTTCTAGTTTTTCTGCATCCTTGTCAGGACTTGGTATTATGAAGTTTTTTTAATTGCAGCCATTTTAATAGGTATATAGAGATATTTCATTGTGGTTTGAACTTGAATATCCTTAGTGGCTAATGCTGTCAGACATATTTTAATGTGATTATTTGTGATCCTATTTCCTTTTTGGAGAACTGTTTTATCATGAATTCCTTCCCACTTTTTAAAAAACTGAGTTGTTTATTCTCTTATTATTGGGCTTTGAGTGTTCTTTATATGTTCTGGATACATGTAGTTTGTCAAATATAAGTTTGTTTATATTTTCTCCCAGTCTGAGGCTTGTCTTTTCATTCTTTTAGTCTATTTCACAGGGGAAGATTTTGTTTTGATTAAGTCCTATTGATTTTTTTCTTTTATGTATTCTGCTTTTTATCTTTTGTCTAATCTTTGCCTAATCCAAGGTCATAAAGATTTTATCTTACACATCTTTTTTAAAATAATAAATTATCCCAGGTCACCAAGAATATATGTAACGCCTCCATTTATTTAACATGTACTCTAACTATGCTTCTTAACATTAAAGAAATCAAATCCCTTTAGAAATGTTGACAAAAATTAATGTCACTCATATGTGTTGAATTCTTGGCAGCTCTCACGTGTATCTATCACAGAGGTCTGGTCAATTTCCAACATATGCCTTCAAAAAGCTGGGTTAATTTTATCAATAGAGTCGAACAACTAGTCAAGTAATTGAAAAACATTAGCCTGTTTATTGAATTGTTTGAATTATTTGACAGTTTTATTCAATCTGTGTCTCCATAGACACATTAGCTTGATTTCTGGCTGAATTAATATATTAGTGGCCAAACTAATCTGGCATTTAGATTAACACTCGACCAAATATTTAATCTGATAATTCCAAGTTAATACAGCATATATCTAGAATAAAACCTGATTTTGTTTCAAAAGTAGCATAGTTTAATGTGATGTTTATTTATATATCTAATTCATTATCAAAAGATATAGACAAGGTCCAATAAATGTATTTTCCCATATTTCTTCAAAGTCCTATTTTCTTCTTCCTTCCATTTACCATTTAACAGTACCTCAGGCTACAGAGGGAATGAATGATTGAATCTAGAGTAAATAACTATCATGGGTAATTGAACTCGAGAGCCTGTGTAGAAGTTGGAGAAGCGAAATAAACACCTAACTATATACCTCTGTTCCTCTACCCGTGACCAGACAATGACCCTCCCTCTATCAGAGTTGTCCATCCCCTTCCAACAATGGAAGCTTTGAGAGCTTATACACATAAGACAGTAAAGAGGGAGAGGCAACCTGCTTCACCAATCTGATCATCAAATCACCTGTGGGGATCAATGTGGTGATAGATGTCTCAGCCAAATCAACTGCACATTCAGCAATAATTGGTGGAATGGTAAAACTGTCACCTGTGATATGTGGTAGCATTGGGCTAGGGTTACCTATGTTATTATGGCTGGACTTAACAAGTAACATATAAAGGACATAACAAAAAGAGAAATTAAAATCAAAGAAATGTGCTGTATGGTACCCAGTGGAATTTACCATACTGTCAAAGGGACTTTTGTTGTTATAGTTGCTCCACTGGTAAATTCTGTAAACTTCTGCAAATTCTCTGTCTTGCAACCATGAACATGAGGAATACTAATTCTCTTAGCTAGAACCCTTAAAAAAACAGAGGAAATGGGATTTAAAGCCTAAACCTACACCTCAAATTTATTTATCATGTACCTAAACTGAGGCATTGAGAGAGGAATTGGCTTATACAAGTTCATAGTTAATGAATAACAAAGCTAGGTCTAAATCCTAGATCTCCCTCACACCCACTATAGATATCTCTAACTTTATCATTCTGCCTTCTTCCTGTCATGAGATATTATAATTTCTTGAATTTAAACAGAGTTGGCTGAGTAATTAAAACTTTTGACTATGCAGCTTCAGTTTCTTGAAGTAAAAAAAAAAAATGTAAGTTTAAGATGAATTCTATCCACCACGTTTTTTTTTACAACTGCCTTGATGGACATAGTAACATACTTAGAAACTGAGGTGAAATTGTATTTCTTTTTCTCTGGGATACATGTCTGCTTGGCATTGTACATGAACCATTGAAATTTAATTTATGGCAAATATTTAAATTGTCAAAACCAACTTTCAAATTATTGTTGAATTCTGCTACTTCATACATGTTCTGTTAAATTATACAGTAACCAAATGTAGAAACTCAGATTATAAGAGCCAATTCACCAAAGTAATGTATCATATATTTCTAATTCTAATACAGCATAAATGTCTAGCCCAGTGTTTTCCAACTTTCACAAGACAATAGTTCTTTAATATGTTAATAAGTACACTGGGGTAGAAAATTTGATTTTTGGCCAAATAAATATCAGATATGCAAAGTTATACAAAGTTAACAGGGTTTCTTATCACAGTATTTCTGAAGAAATGTGCATTAAAGTAGCCATAGTCCAGATGGTGTAAGACCTATTATGGTATGGACTCTGTTTCTTATTCTAAGTGTGATAGAATATCATGGAGAGTTTTAAGCAGGGAAGTAAAATAATTTTCAAGAAGACTAATTAAGAGAATATTAAAATAGTCTAGGCAAGAGATGATGGCAGTTTGGAGCAGGTAGTAGCAATAGAAGTATTTAAGAAGTCAAATTTTAACATATTTTGAAGTTAGAGGCAACAAAATTTCCTAAAAAACTAGATACAGGGTATGAGAGACAAAGAGAAGTCAAGAAGGCTTATTAGGTTTTGGACCTAAGCCATTGGTGAATTGTGATATTACTGAGACAGGGAAGACTAGACCAGATATGGGAGATATTATTAAGAGATGAAATTGGAATCAAGAGTTTATTTTTGAACATGTTAAATTAAAGAAGCCTATTAGGTAACCACGTGGAAATGTCAAATAGGAAGTTTGAAATATGAGTCTGAAGATCAGGGGAAAATTGAACCTGAAGATATAAATTGTGGACTCATTGATGTCAAAGTGGAGTTTAAAAGTCATGGAACTGGATGGAATCACCTAGAAGAGAATATAAATAGAGAACAAATCCATGTACTAATTCTTGAAATACTCCACCATTTAGAAGTCAGGGAAGTGAGGAGGAGTCAACAAAAGATACTGCTCAAAGAGTGACTATAAGGTAAGAACAAAACAAGGAAAGTTTGTTGTCTCAGAATCCTAGTCAAAGTGTTTTAAACAGAAGTAATTAATCCCTTGTTCCAAATGTTGCTGAGACATCAAGGAAGATGAGAACTGAAATTTGACTATTTGGTAACATGAAATCCTTGGATTTTTGAGAAAAATTTTGTGATGAGAAGAAAATTCTAATTGGATTAAGTTAGAGATGAAAAGGTAAAGAAATATATGTGTAAATATAAACCACAGTTTGAGGAGTTTCACTGTAAAAAGAAGGAGAGAGATTGGGTTGGAAGGGGCTAAGAGGTTATGATATAGTTTGTGGGTTTTTTTCTTTTTTTTTACAGTTGGAGAAAGTAGAGCATTATGTTTGCTTATGAGAAGGATTCATTAACAAGAAAAAAAAACATGATGGTGAAGGGACAACAAATCAAGGAGTGACATCCTTGAGCAATACTCAGGTGGAAAATGTAGGCTTTAGGCAGGAACATATTTTACCTCTAGCAACCAGGAAGGAACACATGGTGATGTCTACATATGTAAATAAGATGACTTACTCAATGATAGGAAGATCAAGTGGTGCTCTTTGATGCCTTCTTTCTTCTCAATGATATTTTAAAAAATACAAGCTCATTAGCTCAGAGAGAGTAAAGGAAGGAGGGGTTAGAAGACTGAAGAGAATAAAGAAAATCTGAAATAGTTATCTCTGGGAATGAGAAAGTAAATTGATGATGTTAGGGGTCATAAAATTATGATCCATGGGCCAAATCTGTCCATTACCTTTATTTTTTGTATAATTAAGTTTTATTGGAACACAGTCATGCTCTTTTTATTACATAATATCTATGGTGGCTTTACAATAGAAGAGTTGAATATTTTCAAAATAGGATACATGGCCCACAGACTCTAAAAATATTCACTATATGGAACTTAGAGGAAATGTTTTAAAACTCCTGGACAAGAGATATGTATTACGATCACCTGGCAGTGTAAAGGACCATTTTCAGGTTTTTGACATAAAATTAAAGTGAGACTAGTCAACATGGTTGTATATGTTCCTCCATTATCATTGTGCTGCTAAAGACAAGTTATAGAGTAATTAAAAGTCAAATATAACCAAGGTTATGATTTGTCAAGCAGTTGTGAGGAGAGAGAGAGGCTAGGAGTTTTTAAGTTTTGGCTATCATGGTAGTCCATAGAATCTACTCAAGGTAATAAAAAAAGAGAATAAAAATAGAGAGGAATTTAAAGAGGGTGATGTCAGTAAGATGGAAGAATTGGAAGCCCCAAAAACTCCTCCTCACTGCAGAGACACTGACTCAACAACAGTACAAGAAACAACTCCTTTTGTAAGAAATCCATAAGCCAATTAAAAGGCTCCTGCACTTCAGGCAAGCAATAAAGCAGCTGCATCAAAGCTGGTAGAAACTCTGACACCATTATCCCTACCTCTGGTTCAACACGGCATGATCAGGAGGAAACTCCCAACTCCCAGATTGTCCCTGGAGAGGGATGGAGAATTAAACATATATCCAGTGCTGGGACTTTTTAGAATACTGGTTTCTGTCATGCCTGAATCTAAGTGCTGACAGGAAAGTGTGTCCTGTTGTGGGTCACTGAGAACAAAGGTAATGGCTTGGACAAAGACACACTTATTAATCATAGTCCCTCCCTTCATGTTAGTGGGAAAAAACCCCAACTACAGGCTTCTTCCTGGGGAGGGGAAGAGTTGAAACATGCACACAAAATACTGGCTTTTCAGGGAACTACCTGAGGGACTGGTTTCTGCCTTGCCTGTCTCAGAGTACTAATGGGATCCAGAATACTCTAGAAACCTAGGAGACACTGAGATTAAAAGCAAGCTAAGTGGCTTGCTGCTGCTCTAGAGGACATACGGTACAGCAGGCAGAGGACAATATAGTTTAGGGACATCTCCACAGTGGGGAAAGAGAAAGTCGAGCATGTCCCCAGTATTATGGATGTTCAGAGAGCTGGCTAATGGACACAGTTCTCTTTCCTACCTTGAAGCACTTGTAGGAATTGGCATCCTCTAGAAGCCTTGGAGCTTCTGAGAACAAAAAAGAGCTGTAAAGCTTTCTGTATCTCCAGAGAACCTGCAGTGGCATAGACAGAAAATGAGGGAGATAGAGATTATGATCTACTTAAAAAAGAAACCAGCAGCCGGCATAAATGGCAGAGGAAGAAGAACCTGAGCTCACTTTTTTCATGGGAACACCAAAGTTACAAATATTTACCAAACAACTATCTATGAAAATGACCCAAAGATAAATGGAAAAGATTTTCCATAACTTAAGATAGGAAGAAGATACCACAACAAGATGAGTAGGAAATATGGAGACATAGTATATTCGAGACCCACACTCCTTGGTAGGTGACTAGCAAAAAGATAATCACAATTTCAGAGAATCTACACAAGGATCAAATGTTCTGAGCCCTGCATAAAGATTCCCAGGTTGGGGATCCTGCACCAAGAAGATAAACCCCCAGAAGGTCTGGCTTTGAAGGTCCTCGCATATGGGAGAGCAAGAGGGCTGTGGGAATGAGATACTTCACTTTTAAAGGGCACATGCAAAAATCTCACAGTCTCTGAGTACCAGAACAGAGGCAGTTTTTGAAAGAATCCTGGGTCCAAGCCAATTGCTAATCTTGGAGAGCCTCCTGGAGAGGCAATAGGCAACTAGGATTTGCACTGGAGACAAAGACGCTGGCAAGTGCCATTTTGGAGTTCACTCGCTAGCCTGTTGGTGCTGGGTGCTTACTCACTCACCAGAAGGTCTGCACCAGACTCAGGTTCCCCCCAGCCCCACATCCAGCCACTCTGGGACCCAACACCATGAACCAGTAGGCTGGCAACAGCCCCAGGCTCCCCTGGGTCCCACAGCCAACCACCCAAGACACAGCCACACCCATAATGCAGCCATACCAGCTATGGGAGACTCTTCACAACATGGCCAGCCAAATCAGGAACTGGCCCCACCCATCCACATGGTGACAAAAGCCCGGGGATGCTCCAGGCTGAGTAGCCAACTGTGTCATGTCTGCGATATACCCACCAGTGGGCCTGCAGCCACAACACAAGGCAGGGCCTAGCAGCCAACAAGGCTGGGGCCAGCCCCACTTACCAGGATGCCCACAGTAGTCAGCCCTACAACAACAGAAGGGTCCACACAACCCACAGAGGGGGCACCTCTAGAACATATGTCTCTGGAGACCAGAAGAGTATGTGCTGTTGGGTCCCATAGGACATCTCCTACATGAAGCCACTTCTCCAAGATTGGGAGAAGTAACCAATATATATAATACACAGATATAAACACTGAATTAAGCAAAATGAGCAGAGGAATATGTTCCAAACAAAGAAATGGGACAAAACCTTAGATATATCATACAGCAAAGGTAAATATAACCATTATTTTGTAATAACTTTAAATGCAGTAAAATCTAAAAAATATTGAATCACTACATTGTACACCTAAAACTAGCATAATATTGGAAATCAAATGTACTTCAATACGAAAGACAAAACCTCAAAAAAAGAACTAAACAAAGTGGTCATAAACTATCTACCTGGAAAATAGTTTAAGGTAATGATCATAAACATGTTCAATGGACTCAAAAGAATAATGTATGAACAAGTGAAAATATTAACAAATATAACATTACTAACAAATATAAAGATGAAATAAACAGCTGAAGAATGCAATAAGTTAAAAACTACATTAGAAGCAATCAACTGTAGATTAGCTGGTATAGAACAGCAAACTCCAAGTCAAGAAATGTTAGAAGGACTTCAAGCAAAAAAGAAAAGGCTACAACTGGAAATATGAAAATTAAAAAAAGAAAAATCTCATTGGTAAAGGAAAATTTACAGTAAAGGTAGTCAATCAACCACTTAGATAGCTATTAGGAAGAATAAGACAAGTAGTAAAACTATCTATATCCACAATAAGTAGGTAAGGGATACACAAAACAAAAAGATGTAAAATATGATGTCAAAAGCATTAAATGGGTGTGAGGGGAGTAAAAATGTAGGGCTGTTAGAATGAATTTGAACTTAAATAGATCATCAATTTAAATTAATCATATATATATATGCATGTATATAGTTATACTGTTATATAAGAACCCCATAGTAAAAACAAAACAAGAACTAATAATAGACACACATAAAAAAGAGAAAGGTCCAAACATAATACTAAAGATAGTCATCAAATCACAAGGGAAGAGAGGAATGTGAAGAAAAAAAAAACTGCAATAACAACCAGAAAACAATTAATAAAGTGACAATAAGTACCCACCTATCAAACATTACTTTAAATGTAAATGGATTAAATGCTCCAATTAAAAGCCATAGTGTGGCTGAATGGGTATATATATATATATATATATATATATATATATATATATATATATGCTACCTACTGAACACTCACAACAAAGCTAAAGACATACAGAAACTGAAAGTGAAAAGATGGAAAAAGTTATTTCATGCAAATGGAAATGAAGATAAAGTTGGATTAGCAATACTTATATAAGTCAAAATAGACTTTGTAAAACAAAGACTGTAACAAGAGGCAAAGAAGGATACTACATAATGATAAAGGGATCAATTAAACAAGTACATGTAACAATCATAAATATACATGCAACCAACACAGTAGAACCTAAAAACATAAAGTAAATTATCAGCAAACATAAAGGAAGAAATTGACAGTAATATAATAATAGTAACTGATTTACATCAACTGATAAATCATACAGACAGAAAACCAATAGGGAAACATTGGCCTTAAATGACACGTTATATCACATGGATTTCATAGAAATGCATAGAACATTCCACCCAAAAACAGCAGAATATGCATTCTTCTCAAGTATACATGTAACATTCTCCAAGATAGATATGTTATGGCACAAAGCATGCCTTAATAAATTTAAGAAGATTTAAATCACATCAAGCATCTTTTATGTCTACAACAATATAAAACTAGAAATCAATTACAAGAAGTAAACTGGAGAAAACACAAACACATAGAGACTAAGCAACATGCTACTAAACAATCAATGGGTCAATAAAGAGATCAAAGAGGAAATTTCAAAGAAATCTTAAGACAAATTAAAATCGAAGCATAACATTCCAAAATCTATGAGATTCATAGAGTCCAAAATCTATGAGTTCTAAGAGACAAGTCCGTAGCAATACAGGCCTACCTCAAGAAACAAGAAAATTTTACAGTAACAATCTAACTTTACACTTAAAGGAATTATATAAAGAAGAACAAACAGAATACAAAGTTAGTAGAAGGAAGGAAATAATAAAGACCATAGAGGAAATAAATAAAGACAAAAGAGCAAGAGTATATATCAACCAAACCAAGAGGTGGTTCTTTAAAAACATAAACAAAATTAATAAAACTTTTGCCAGAGTCATTAAGAAAATAAGGAGAGAATGATGTAATAAATAAAATCAGAAATGAAAGAGGAGATATTACTACAGATACCTCAGAAATACAAAGCATCAAAAGAGATTATTAAGAACAATTATACTCCAACACATTGGACACCCTAGAAGAAATGGATAAATTTCTAGAAACACACAATCTTTTAAGACTGAATCATGAAAAAACAGAAAGACTGAATAGACCAATTACTAGTAATGAAATTGAATCAGTAATTTGCAAACTCCCAAAAAACTAAAGTCCAGGACCAGACAGCTTCACAATGTAATGCTACCAAACATTTAAACATTTATCCCTATCAAACTATTCCAAAAACTGAGGGGGAAAAACTCTTCCAAACACATTTTACAAGGCCAGTATTACCCTCATACCAAAACCAGAAAAAGACACCACAAAAAAACAAAATCACAGGCCAATATTCCTGATTAACATAAATTTAAAAATTCACAAAAAAAATATTAGTAAAACAAATTCAATAACACATTAAAAAGATCACACACCATGCTCAAGTGGGATTTATTCCAGTGATGCAAGGATGGTTCAACAACAAATCAATCAATGAGTTACACCACAAAACAAAACAAAGAAAAAAGATGATACGATCATCTCAACAGATGCAGAAAATTTCATCTGACAAAATTCAACACACTTTAACAGTAAAAACATTCAACATTCTAGGAATAAGACTTGTATTCAACACAATAATAACCAAATATGAAAATACACAACTAAAATATACTCAGCTGTAGAAAACTTATAGCCTTTCTTTTAAGATTGGGAAGAAGACAGGACGCCTATTTGTGTCACTTCAATTTATCATAGTACTAGAAGTCTTAGTAGGAAGAATTAGGCCACAGAAAAGAAATAAAATCCATCTAAATTATAAAAGAACATGTTAAATTATGTCTGATTGCAGGTAGTAAATATTATATGTAGAAAACCATAATGAGTACACAAAATGACAGTTTGAAGTAATAAACAAATACAATGAATTTGCAGGCTTCAAAATCTGCATACAAAAATTGGTTGCATTTCTATACACTAACAATGAACCATCTGAAAAGAAAATTAAGAAAACAATTACACTTAACATAGTATCAAAAAGAATAAAATATGGCAGGGGACGAGGGGAAGATGGCAGAAGGGTAAGACGTGGAGATCACCTTCCTCCCCACAGATACACCAGAAATACATCAACACGTGGAACAACTCCTACAGAACACCTACTGAACGCTGGCAGAAGACCTAAGACCTCCCAAAAGGCAAGAAACTCCCCACGTACCTGGGTAGGGCAAAAGAAAAAAGAATAAACAGAGACAAAAGAATAGGGACGGGACGTGCAACAGTAGGAGGGAGCTGTGAAGGAGGAAATGTTTCCACGCACTAGGAAGCCCCTTTGCGGGCAGAGACTACAGGTGGCAGAAGGGGAAAGCTTCGGAGCCGTGGAGGAGAGCACAGTAACAGGGGTGTGGAGGGAAAAGCAGAGAGATTCCCACAAAGAGGATCGGTTCTGACTGGCACTCGCCAGCCCGAGAGGCTTGTCTGCTCACCCGCCGGGGCAGGCGGGGATGGGAGCTGAGGCACGGGCTTTGGTTGGAGAGCAGAGGGAGGACTGGGGTTGGTGGCGTGAACACAGCCTGCAGGGGGTTAGTGCACCACGGCTAGCCGGGAGGGAGTCCGGGGAAAAGTCGGGACCTGATGAAGAGGCAAGAGACTTTTTCTTCCCACTTTGTTTCCTGGTGTGCGAGGAGAGGGGATTAAGAGCACTGCTTAAGGAGCTCCAGACACAGGTGCAAGCCGCGGCTAAAAGTGCGGACCACAGAGACGTGTATGAGATGCTAAGGCTGCTGCTGCCATCACCAAGAAGTCTGTGTGTGAGCACAGGTCACTATACACACCCCCCTTCCAGGGAGCCTGTGCAGCCCGCCACTGCCAGGGTCCCGGGATCCAGGGACAACTTCCCTGCGAGAACGCAGGGCATGCCTCAGGCTGGTGCAACGTCATGCAGGCCTCTGCCACCGCAAGCCCACACAGCACTCTGTGCCCTTCCCTTGCCCCCCCCACAGGCCTGAGTGAGGCAGAGTCCCCAAATCAGCGGCTCCTTTAACCCTGTCCTGTTTGAGTGAAGAACAGACGCCTTCCAGCAATCTACAAACAGAGGCGGGGCCAAATCCAAAGCTGAGCCCCTGGGAGCTGTGAGAACAAAGAAGAGAAAGGGAAATCTCTCCAAGCAGCCTCAAAAGCAGCAGATTAAACCTCAACAATCAACTTGATGCACCCTGCATCTGTGGAATACATGAGTAGGCAAAGAATCACCCCAAATTAAGGAGGTGGACTTTGAGAGCAAGATTTTTTATTTTTTCCGCATTTCCTCTTTTTGTGAGTGTGTATGTGTATGTTTCTGTGAGAGAGTTTGTCTGTATAATTTTGCTTCCACCATTTGTCCTAGGGTTCTATCCATCCATTCTTTTTCTGTTTGTTTGTTTTAAAAAAATTTTTACTTAATAATTAATTTTGATTTTAATAAGTTTATTATATTTCATTTTATTTTATTTTACTTTATCTTCATTCTTTCTTTTTCCTTTCCTTCCCTCTTACCTTCCTTCATTCCCTCCCTCCCTCCCTCCCTCCCTCCTTTCTATCTTTCTTTCTTTCTACTTCTACTAATTCTTTCTTTCTACATTTCCTCCCTTTTATTCTGAGCCATGTGGATGAAAGGCTCTTGGTGCTACAGCCAGGAGTCAGTGCTGAGCCTATGATGTGGGAGAGCCAACGTCAGCACTCTGGTCCACAAGAGACCTCCCAGCTCCACATAGTATCAAACAGCGAAAATCTCCCAGAGATCTCCATCTCAACAACAGCACCCAGCTTCACTCAATGACCAGCAAGCTACAGTGATGGGCACCCTAAGCCAAACATCTAGCAAGACAGGAACACAACACCACCCATTAGCAGAGAGGCTGCCTCAAATCATAATAAGTTCACAGACACCACAAAACACACCACCACACGTGGACATCCCCACCAGTAAGACAATATCTAGCCTCATCCACCAGAACACAGGCACTAGCCCCTTCACCGGGAAGCCTACACAACCCATTGAACCAACATTAGCCACTGGGGACAGACACCAAAAACAACGGGAACTACAAACCTGTAGCCTGCAAAAAGAAGAACCCAAACACAGTAAGATAAGCAAAATGAGAAGACTGAAAAACACACAGCAGATGAAGGAGCAAGGTAAAAAACCCCAAGACCTAACAAATGAAGAGGAAATAGGCAGTCTACCTGAAAAAGAATTCAGAATAATGATAGTAAAGATGATCCAAAATCTTGGAAATAGAATAGACACAATGCAAGAAACATTTAACAAGGAACTAGAAGAACTAAAGATGAAACAAACAACGATGAATAACACAATAAATGAAATGAAAAATACTCTAGATTGGATCAATAGCAGAATAACTGAGGTAGAAGAACAGATAATTGACCTGGAAGATAAAATAGTGAAAAAAACTACTACAGAGCAGAATAAAGAAAAAAGAATGAAAAGAACTGAGACAGTCTCGAACAAATTTAAAAGCACCAACATTCAAACTATAGGGGTTCAAGAAGAAGAGGAAAAGAAAGGAATGAGAAAATATTTGAAAAGATTATATTTGAAAACATCCATGATATGGGAAAAGAAAGAGTTAATCAAGTCCAGGAAGCACAGAGAGTCCCATACAGGATAAATCCAGGAGAAATACGCCAAGACACATATTAATCAAAGTGTCAAAAATTAAATACAAAGAAACCATATTAAAAGTAGCAAGAGAAAAAATAAATAACACACAAGGGAATCACCATAAGGTTAACAGCTGAACTTTCAGCAGAAACTCTGAAAACCAGAAGGGACTGGCAGGACATATTTAAAGGGATGAAGGAGAAAAACCTGCAACCAAGATTACTCTACACAGAAAAGATCTCATTTGGATTTGATGGAGAAATTAAAACTTTTAAAGACAAGCAAAAGCTGAGAGATTTCAGCACGACCAAACCAGCTTTACAACAAATGCTAAAGGAACTTCTCTAGGCAAGAAACACAAGAGAAGGAAAAGACCTACAATTATGAACCCAAAACAATTAAGAAAATGGGAATAGGAACATACATATCGATAATTACCTTAAATGTAAATGGACTAAATGCTCCCACCAAAAGACACAGATTGGATGAATGGATACAAAAACAAGACCCATATATATGCTGTCTATAAAAGACCACTTCAGACCTAGATACACATACAGACTGAAAGTAAGGGGATGGAAAAAGATCTTCCATGCAAATGAAAAGAAAGCTGGAGTAGCAATTCTCATATCAGACAAAATAGACTTTAAAATAAAGACTATTAGAAGAGACAAAGAAGGACACTACATAATGATCAAGGGATTGATCCAAGCAAAAGATATAAAAATTGTAAATATTTATGCACCCAACATAGGAGCACCTCAATACATAAGGCAAATACTAACAGTCATAAAAGGGGAAATTGACAGTAACACATTCATAGTAGGGGACTTTCACACTCCACTTTCACCTAGGACAGATCATCCAAAATGAAAATAAATAAGGAAACACAAGCTTTAAATGATACATTAAACAAGATGGACTTAATTGATATTTATAGGACACTGCATTCAAAAACAACAAAATACACATTTTTCTCAAGTGCCATGTAACATTCTCCAGGATAGATCATATCTTGGGTCACAAATCAAGCCTTGGTAAATTTAAGAAAATTGAAATTGTATCAACTATCTTTTCCGACCACAATGCTATAAGACTAGATATAAATTACAAGAAAAGATCTGAAAAATCTACAAACAAATGGAAGCTAAACAATACACTATTTAATAATGAAGTGATCACTGAAGAATTCAAAGAGGAAATCAAAAAATACCTAGAAACAAATGACAATGGAGACACAACGACCCAAAACCTATGGGATTCGGCAAAATCAGTTCTAAGAGGGAAGTTTATAGCAATACAATCCTACCTGAAGAAACAGGAAACATCTCGAATAAATAACCTAAACTTGCACCTAAAGCAATTAGAGAAAGAAGAAAAAAAAAAAAACAAAGTTAGCAGAAGGGAAGAAATCATAAAAATCAGATCAGAAATAAAGGAAAAAGAAATGAAGGAAACAATAGCAAAGATCAATAAAACTAAAAGCTGGTCCTTTGAGAAGATAAACAAAATTGATAAACCATTAGCCAGACTCATCATGAAAAAATGGGTGAAGACTCAAATCAATGGAATTAGAAATGATATAGGAGAAGTAACAACTGACACTGCAGAAATACAAAAGATCATGAGACATTACTACAAGCAACTCTATGCCAATTAAATGGACATCCTGGAAAAAATGGACAAATTCTTAGAAATGCACAACCTGCCAAGACTGAATCAGGAAGAAATAGAAAATATGATCAGACAAATCACAAGCACTGAAATTGATACTGTGATTAAAAATCTTCCAACAAACAAAAGCCCAGGACCACATGGCTTCACAGGCAAATTCTATGAAACATTTAGTGAAGAGCTAACACCTATCTTTCTCAAACTCTTCCAAAATATAGCATAAGGAGGAACACTCTCAAACTCATTCTACGAGGCTACCAACACCTTGACACCAAAACCAGACAAGGATGTCACAAAGAAAGAAAACTACAGGCCAATATCACTGATGAACATAGATGCAAAAATTCACAACAAAATATTAGCAAACAGAATCCAACAGCACATTAAAAGTATCATACACCATGATCAAGTGGGGTTTATTCCAGGAATGCAAGGATTCTTCAATATATGCAAATCAATCAATGTGATAAAGCATATTAAATTGAAGCAGAAAAACCATATGATAATCTCAAAAGATCCAGAGAAAGCTTTCAGCAAAATTCAACACCAATTTATGATAAAAACCCTACAGAATGTAGGCATAGAGGGAACTTTCCTCAACATAATACAGGCCATATATAACAAACCCACAGCCAACATCATCCTCACTGGTGAAAAACTGGAAGCATTTCCATTATGATCAGGAGAAAGAGAAGGTTGCCCACTCTCACCACTCTTTTTCAACATAGTTTTGGAAGTTTTAGCTATAGCAATCAGAGAAGAAAAGGAAATAAAAGGAATCCAAATTGGAAAAGAAGAAGTAAAGCTGTCACTGTTTGCAGATGACATGACACTATACATAGAGAATCCTAAAGATGCTACCAGAAAACTACTAGAGCTAATCAATGAATTTGGTAAAGTACCAGGATCCAAAATCAATGCACAGAAATCTCTTGCACTCCTATACACTAATGATGAAAAATCTGAAAGTGAAATCAAGAAAACACTCCCATTTACCATTGCAACAAAAAGAATAAAGTATCTAGGAATAAACCTACCTAAGGACATAAAAGAACTCTTTGCAGAAAATTATAAGACACTGATGAAAGAAATTAAAGATGATACAAATAGATGGAGAGATATACCATGTTCTTGGATTGGAAGAATCAACATTGCGAAAATGACTCTACTACCCAAAGCAATCTACAGATTCAATGCAATCCCTATCAAATTACTACTGGCATTTTCACAGAACTAGAACAAAAAATTTCACAATTCGTATGGAAACACAAAAGACCCCGAATAGGCAAAGCAATCTTGAGAAGGAAAAACGGAGCTGGAAGAATCAGGCTCCCTGACTTCAGACTCTACTACAAAGCTACAGTAATCAAGACAGCATGGTTCTGGCACAAAAACAGAAAGATAGATCAATGGAAGAGGATAGAAAACCCAGAGATAAACCCACGCACATATGGTCACCTTATCTTTGATAAAGGAGGCAGGAATGTACAGTGGAGGAAGGACAGACTCTTCAAAATGTGGTGCTGGGAAAAAGGGATGGGTACATGTAAAAGTATGAGATTAGATCACTCCCTAACACCATACACAAAAATAAGCTCAAAATGGATTAAAGACCCAAATATAAGGCCAGACACTCTCAAACTCTTACAGGAAAACATAGGCAGAACACTCTATGACATAAATCACAGCAAGATCCTTTTAGACCCACCTCCTAGAGAAATGGAAATAAAAAGAAAAATAAACAAATGGGACCTTATGAAACTTCAAAGCTTTTGCACAGCAAAGGAAACCATAAACGAGACTAAAAGACAAGCCTCAGAATGGGAGAAAACATTTGCAAATGAAACAACTGACAAAGGATTAATCTCCAAAATTTATAAGCAGCTCATACAACTCAATAACAAAAAAAAAACACAAACAAGCCAATCCAAAATGGATAGTAGATCTAAATAGACATTTCTCCAAAGAAGATATACAGACTGCCAACAAACACATGAAAGAATGATCAACATCATTAATCATTTGAGAAATGGAAATGAAAAGTACAGTGAGATATCATTTCACACCAGTCACAGTGGCCATCATCAAAAAACCTAGAAACAATAAATGCTGGAGAGGGTGTGGAGAAAAGGGAAAACTCTTGCAGTGCTGTTGGGAATGTGAATTGGTACAGCCACTATGGAGAACAGTATGGAGGTTCCTTAAAAAACTAAAACTAGAACGATCATACTACCCTGCAATCCTACTACTGGGCATATACCCTGAGAAAACCATAATTCAAAAAGAGTCATGTACCAAAATGTTCATTGCAGCTCTATTTACAATAGCCTGGAGATGGAAACTACCTAAGTGTTCATCATCGGATAAATGGATAAAGAAGATGTGGCACATATATACAATGGAATATTAGTCAGCCATAAAAAGAAACGAAATTGAGCTATTTGTAATGAGGTGGTTGGACCTAGAGTCTGTAATACAGAGTGAAGTAAGTCAGAAAGAGAAAGACAAATACCATATGCTAACAGATATATATGGAATTTAAGAAAAAAATATCATGAAGAACTTAGGGGTATGACAGGAATAAAGACACAGACCTACTAGAGAATGGACTTGAGGATATGGAGAGGGGGTAGGGTAAGCTGTGACAAAGCAAGAGAGAGGCATGGACATATATACACTACCAAACATAAGGTAGATAGCTAGTGGGAAGTAGCTGCATAGCACAGGGAGATCAGCTCGGTGCTTTGTGACCGCCTGGAGGGGTGGGATAAGGAGGGTGGGAGGGAGGGAGACACAAGAGGGAAGAGATATGGGAACATATGTATATGTATAACTGATTCACTTTGTTATAAAGCAGAAAGGAACACACCATTGTAAAGCAATTATAACCCAATAAAGATAAAAAGAAAGAAAGAAAGAAAGAAAGAAAGTAGCAGACCTAGACCTGAAGCCGGTACTGACAACCTGAAAGGCCTATGCCGTCCAGTTACCCTATACCACCTGCCTCCATGGAAGTCTCTCTACTGTGGTCATTGCTACCACCAGGAGCCATCTGTAGCTACAGGGCAGCATAGCAGATAACAGCCCTTTCCCCACTTCTGACTCTTTGTTTCATCACAGACTGAAAACATTTGAGGGTTTCCCTAGTGGTGCAGTGGTTATGAATCCGCCTGCCAATGTAAGGGACACAGGTTTGAGCCCTCATCCGTGAATATCCCACATGCCACGGATCAACTAAGCCCATGCACCACAACTACTGAGCCTGCACTCTAGAGCCTGCAAGCCACAACTACTGAGCCTGCGTGCCACAACTACTGAAGCCCACGCCAAATCCCGTGCTCCACAACAAGAGAAGACACCGCAATGAGAAGCCTGTGCACCACAACGAAAAGTAGCCCCTGCTTGCCGCAACTAGAGAAAGCCTGCACGCAGCAATGAAGACCCAAGGCAGCAAAAATAAAAAATCAATAAAAAGAATAAAATACTTCAAAATAAACAGCCAAGAAATAAAAGGCTCGTACACCAAAAATATAAAAAACATTGCTGAAAGAAATTATAGAAGACACAAATATATGAAAATATATTTCATGTTCATGGTTTGGAAAACTTAAATTGCTAAAATGTTTACACTACCCAAAGTGATCCACAGATTCAATGTAATCCCTATCAATATTCCAATGACATTTTTAAGAAAAAAAAATCCTGAAATTAATGTCAGCATAAAGAACCCCAAATATTGAAAACATTCATGGGGAAGAAGAACAATGCTGGAGACCTCATATTCCCTGACCTCAAATCTTGCAAATGTACAGTAATTAAATCAGTATAGTACAGGCATAAAGAGAGACATATAGACCAATTTAACAGAATAGAGAACCTGAGAACAAACCCATGCATGTACAGCCAAATGATCTTGGACAAAGGTATAAGATTGCATAATGGGAAGAGGATATCTGCTTAACAACTCATGTTGAGAAACTGTATATTCACATACAAAAGAAAGAAATTAGACACTTATCTTATGCCATACACAACAGTCTTCACAATATGGATTAAAGACTAAAATATACCACCTGAAACTCTAAAACCTCTAGAATAAAACACAGGGGGAAATCTTCATAACATTGGTCTTAACAATGATTTATTGGATATCACACCAAAAGCAAGATACTAAAAGCAAAAAATTGATAAGTGAGACTACAAAAAATGATAAAGCTTCTTTAAATCATCTGAGTAAATTGGCAACTGACATAATGGAAGAATATATTTGGTAATCATATATCTCATGAGAGGCTAATATCTAAATCTGTAAGAAACTGCTATAATTTAGTAGCAATAAGTACATAAAAATACATAGATAATAGATAGATGATAGATAGATAGTCTATTTTAAAAATTGGCAAAGGATTTGAATGGTCATTTATCCAAAGACATACAAATAGCCAACAGGTATATGGAAAGGTGGTCAACATCACCAAAATTCAGATCAAAGCTACAATAAACTATCACCTAACTCATGTTAAGATTGTCCTTAATTAAAAGAAAGAAATAAAAAGAAAACAGTTGCTGGTGAGTATGTGGACAATTTTGAACCCTTGTGCTCTATTTTTTGTAATGAGAAATGGCGCGGTCAATTAAGGAAGAAAGTACGGATATTCTTTAAAAATTAGAAAAAAACATAGGATCCAACTATCCCACTTCTGGCTACTTATATGAAAGTATTGAAAAGAGTCTTGAAGAAATATTTACATTGCCATGTTTACTGCAGCATTATTCACAATATCCAAAGGTTGGAAAGAACTTAAATGACCATAGACAAATAAATCAACAGAAAATAGAATAGTATTCAACCTTTAAAAATGATTGAAATTCTGCCATAGTCCACAAGAAGGATGAACCTTGAGGACCTTATGCTATGTTATATAACCCAGTCACAGAAGAACAAAAACGAAATGATTCCAGATATATGAAGTACCTAAAGTAGTGAAACTCATTGAAACAGGAAGTAGATTTGTGGTTGTTAGTGGCCCAGAGGAGGGGAAAATAGGGATTGCTGTTCAATAAATATAGCATTTCATTCATGCAAGATGAAAGTGTTCTAGAGATCTGCTGTAAAGCAATGTGAAAATTCTTAACAACACTTTCCTGTACTCTTAAATAATTAAGAAGGTAAATTTCATGTTACATTTTAATAATAGAATAATAATAACAATAAATAATAATAACCAAGAGGGTAGTTGTAGTTAAAAGAAGGTAGAGTAAATGGGATTAGACAGTCTTGTAGGATTAAAGAATTGTACAGAGGGCATAAGTGTGGTGATATGGAAATCATTTTTGAATTGAGTAAAGAATATATATGAACAGGGTAATGTGTGATTGTATTAGAAATAAAGGATTGGGAGATTGGGATTGACATATATACACTAATATGTATAAAATTGATAATAAGAACCTGCTGTAAAATAAATAAATTAATTAATTAAATTTAATTAAAAAAAGAAATAAAGGAATGAATTTTTGAAAACAGAAAATAAAACCCAACTTAGATTACAGAGTGTTGGAATGATAACAATTATCTTAGAAGGGAACCCAATTCGATACTTCAAAAGGACAGATGAGATAGCACATGGATAAAGTTATCAGGCTCTGTTAGTAGATAGGTATATTAATGTGGTTATACATATAAACAGTTATACATACAACATTTGGGAGATGACAACATTTAAATTGTGACTTAAAGGGAATTTCAAAGTTGAGTCATCAGGTTCTTTACTCAATTCTGTAGTATTTAACATTTTTCTTAAAGACATCAAGACAAATAAATCTGAAGGTTACAGGAAGCTGAAGGGTCCTAAGTATTCTTCTAAGGTCATGTCTGATAGTAAACTCAACCTGATGAAAAACAACCTATTGATATGTCACTCTCAATTACATTACATGGTTACATCTAAGACGAAGGTACTTAAGCTATTTGATGAAATACAGGTAGGTATATGTGGTAAGATAGGCTAATTGATTAAAACAAACATACCAGAAGATTCTATATAGATGTTATGAATAGGGTCAATAAAAGCCCATTGCCTTCTTGCACAGTTTTGGAGAAAGTTCAGTTAATTATATTACTCTCCATTTCTACACTTTGCCTCCATTTTTTATCCCTTCCCAGGAGCACAGCATGCACACTTGCCAACTCATTCAACAGGAACTGCTACGTCTATTTCATCCCATCTCTGCTTGAATACTGATGCCTAACAAGTTGCATTTTGATCTATAACCCAAACAGAAAATAGCTTTTCTATCTTTGGAACAAACTATATAAGACACTGCTAGAAGTTCTTTATTCTTCATGGAACATTTAATATTTATTCTGAAAAGTTTCTATGGGGGTAGGGACAAATATCTACTTAATCCTAACCACTTCCTTAGTTTCTCAGCTGTGGCTATTTGGTATTTTAGTGAAACCCTTCTTTGTATCTATCAGTGATTTCTAGATGGTTATCCTTGGGGGCATTAGAATTTTTTCAATATTTAGATAACATTATTTTTAAAAATTCTATAGTGAGTTACAATTTTCAAAACTTTTATATATGAATTCATGTAATCACATAATAACCCTTTTTATCCCCTACTCCTATATTGCCACTCCCTCCTTTCCCTCTTCCCACTGGTAATCACTAGTTAGTTCTCTATATTGCAAGTCTGTGTCTTTCTTGTTTTTTTTTCCCCCTAGTTTGCTGTGTTTTTTAGGATTCCTCATATAAGTGATCTTTTGTAAATGCTTTCAAAATTATGGGTCTTGATAAGAGAATATATTTTCCCCTTCAACTAATTATGAAGAGAGGTAAATAAATGGTTCTGAAAACAAAAGCAGACAAAGTACTTGTAAAAACTAACATTTTATGATGTTTGAATAATATAACTGGTTACACAAGGGCAAATAAGCTCTGTGTTAAATTGTCAGTTTTTTAATTTAAATTGAAATGATTAACCTAAGAATGACAATAAAAGCCTGAGAAACCATACCACAACATTAGGTCAACTCTTAGTCTATACAAAGTGAGGGTTTTTTTGTTTTGTTTTGTTTTTTTGCTTCTATTAAGAAGATTTTGTTTTGTCCCCTGTGCAAAAACTTCTCTGAAAATTCTGCTTATTTATGCCTCCTGATTCAACTATCTGGAAACCACAGTGGTGTGTAGAGGAACTGACTCAAAGAACCAATTATTAATTTCTAGGTTTAGCAAGAGACTTTAATGGATCCATTAATGTCCTCAATGTTATCCTAAATTTTGTGCATATGTCTGTATTTATATTTTTCTGGAGAAAATTCCATGTACTTTATGAGAATCTTAAAGATGTAGGTGACATCTCCATCTCCCTCCCCTCAAAAAAGTTCAAACTAAACAATTGCTCTGAATATATTGTAACTTACCACTTAGTGGCCTGTTGATATTTAGTACTCAAACTCTCCAGACCCCAAACCTCATCATATGGCAGAAGGGGTTGATGGTTTAGGAAAACAAGATATTTGATGCACATAACTAGTGTACCCTGAGTACTTTTATTAAGGGTTCAGAGTCTATTTCAAAATTGTAGATGTGTGTTTTTATGAAAGTTTATTGATGATATGCGTAATATTATTTGCAAATTGTTTCCCCCTTATTACATGGCTTTATTGTGATAAGCAGGAATTGTACTCCTAAGAACATGAGAAAAGTTTTCATACAGTGCTTTGGGATCCCAGTGTAATCTTAAATTATAAAGATTGAATCTGAAAGTTTTCCCCTTGTCAACCTGTCCTACTTTCAGTCTAGGTGGGCATAATTCTTCTTTTGTACTTATCTGTTTGGGAACTAACTCAGATGAAAATAAGACAATTTTAACTACTGCTATAGTAATAGCAAAGGTTCCTGCAAGCTCTTTCACACAGAGAGATGAAAAAGGATTCACGAGGCGACAGGAAAGAGTGCAGAAGGTCTGGAAAGTATCATACAATATTTTACTTTACAAAGAAGTAAAGTCAAATCACCAAGATACATTTTTGGTATAAACAAAAGGAAGGGGACACCCATCTCAACAACTAGACTGATTCAATCAATTCTGGCAATCAGAGGGCTAACAAATATCACAAGATATCACTCATTGCTACGGACTGAATGTTTGTGTCCCCTCCCAGCCAAATTTATATATTGAAGCTCTAATATGATGGTATTATATATGGAGCTAGAACACTTGGGAGGTAAGTAGATCATGAGGATAAAGCCCATATGACGAGATTAGTGTCCATAAGAAGAGGAAGAGAGCTATTCTTTTCTCTCTCTGCCATTTGAGGTCATAATGTGAAGAGAGACATCTACAAGGAAGGGAGAGGGTTCTCACCAAAAACTGAATCTGCTGGCACCTTGATTTTGAACTTCCCAGCCCCCAGAACTGTGAGAAATAAATGTTTATTGTTTAAGCCTCCCAGTCTATGGTATTTTTTTATAGCATATCGAACTAAGATAGAAATAGAAAAAAACATACCAAAAAAATAGCAACAATATATCACAATTGGTGGATTACAGTAACAATTTCTAAAAGATATATGAAAAATTATTTTCACTTGTAAGTCAGTTTTGGACAGTAAAATATAAACCTGGCTTAAATCTGCCCCTTCACTGCTTTGGCAATTGTTCATTACATCTATATGTATTTGTGTAACTAAATAAGCCTATTTTCTCATTGGTTCTTCACATGTAGCCCATGAAAGAGGCAGAACAAGGATTAAGTTTCCCCAAGTTCTTGGCACAGTGTCTGGGAGATAAAAAAGTATTCAACAGTGCTTCCCTGGTGGCACAGTGGTTAAGAATCCGCCTGCCAATACAGGGGACACGGGTTGGAGCCCTGGTCTGGGAAGATCCCACATGCCGCTCGTGGAGCAGAAAAGCCCACACACCACAACTACTGAGCCCGTGAGCCTAAAGCCTGTGCTCCACAACAAAAGAAGCCACCACGATGAAAAGCCTGTGAACCGCAAAGAAGAGTAGCCCCTGCTAGCCACAACTAGAGAAAGCCTGCACGCAGCAACGAAGACCCAACACAGCCAAAAATAAATAAATAAATTTATTTTTAAAAAATAGTACTCAATAAATATTTGATAGATTAATAATTAGTAAGCCACAATATTGCTACTAGAGCTCATAAACAGTTGGGTCATTGAACAAGGATATATTATGTTTTCTATTTATTTGTAACTGTTTATTATGTTTGTCTTGTCTTCCTAACTAAATTGTAAAGTAAACTCCATGAGAATGAAGATACATCTGGTACTTTTGTATCCCTCACAGATTTCACTGTTATGACTTAAATAGGGTGAACACTCAATAAATCTTTGTTGATTTCATTAAAGACAGGCTATGGAGACAAACTACTTTCATGTATTTTTAATTATGAGTAGTTAAATCTTTAAAAAAAATGAAACAAAAAGTTCAAAAAATATTTTATGAATGGAGACTATTGGGATTCT
The DNA here is from genome assembly GCF_003676395.1 of Aethalodelphis obliquidens. Classification (NCBI taxonomy): domain Eukaryota; kingdom Metazoa; phylum Chordata; class Mammalia; order Artiodactyla; family Delphinidae; genus Aethalodelphis; species Aethalodelphis obliquidens. The sequence continues at coordinate 1,709,773 of NW_020838050.1, read as the reverse complement.
TGTATCTAAAGAGTCAGAATTATCTCTTTTCCTTAAGAAGCCAATTTTCAACATTTTTTACCCTTAAACTGGTATCGACTAATATAAACATTACAAAACAGTGTAAGAGACAAGGTTTTTTAAGTTGTTATTACCTATGATTTAACAATAGTATTTGGAAATAAACTATTAAATCTTAATTTTATCATTTATTGTCTAAGTTATTGTTTTTCCATATTCATATGCACATTTCAATGATTAGAATATTGATTTAGGAGAAGTATTTTTGAAAGTACTCCCTGGGTACCTTGCTGATACAATAGCCCAGTTACTCCAAGAACGGCCCTTTAATATAACCTGTTAAATTCAGACAGTGAGACTTTTTACTGTGAATACATATTATTTCATAGTAGAAGCAAGAGCTGATTTTCTTGATGTGACTCTTACAATAAATCAGCTGAATTCAAATAAATGAAAAGGATGGTGTTTTTATAACAAGCTGCCTTGTAAATTCATCAATAAGTAAAAAAAAAATGCTGTTGTGGCAAAGACTAAGTTTTATTATTTTCTCTCCTTAGTAATAAGATGAAAAATAGGAAGAAAAAGGAAAACTTCATTGTGTATAAAACCTTTTGCACTTTGACATGAATCCTTCAAGCCAACCTCTCTTTTTGATTGAAACAGACTTAAACCATATTCCATTTCACAAAAGCAAAATGTGCTTAACATGTGGTTTTTAAAATAGTAGCATGTGCATCAACTGTTTTACATGAAGATACTTTCTGAGAAACGTCTCTGGGGAAAGTTCATTACTCAAAACCAGGGAGTACAGGAAAAGGCACAACAGACTGAGATCAAGCCTTTCTTAAAGTGGATGGCCCAAGCAGAGGCAAAAGTGACATTTAATATGCACGCATAGGGGCTCCTGTTGAGTGCCCTCTTTGGTAACCCGGATCTGGATGCTTGTTTAGTGGATAAAAGTGTAACTTTAGAAATTGGCAGGAACTCTGTGTTCAGCCACCTGTATTCTCCAGCTACAGATGGTGGAAGGGGTATTAACCAAGCACACATTTCAAACTTTATTCTATTTTTTGATTTCTTACAACTTTCTGGTTTCAAAAGAGCTGTTTATAAAACTGGTAGTTTAAAGATGCATTGACAACACTCAGTGGCCATCATGATATAGCTTTTATTGTCTTCCCATTGTTAAATATATTTTAAAATATAAAATGAGGGAAAAGTAGACATTATCTTACTGTAATAATTGAGGTGAATTGCCATATGAATGGGTATCTTTGTTGCAGACTTTTGGCTATCAAAAATACTATTCATATCTAAAATAAATACCGTGAACTTTGAAAGCAGTCTGCAGAGTCAATCAACAGTGAATATTAGCATTTCAAGGAAATCACCCCTTCCAACCAGGAAAAGAAAAAAAAAAGAAGTTTGGGCTGTGAATTTTGACATAAGAGTATAATAATGTCTTTCTAGATCTCATTATGCCTTATGTCCATTTAAGGCCATCTGGGGCCCAAATGATGAAAGAGTGGTGCAAATGTATGACCCTCTAGATCTAGCAATAGCATTTTGGATATTAGGTTGGATTAGCAGATTTACTCTACTGTAAACACTGTAGGCCAAATTTTGCCTGATACATCTGCACTTCAAGTTTGTGAAAAATGTAGCAAGTTGAGATTTTGAAGAGCTGACAGCAGCTTTTGTGCTCCAGACACAGGCTGCATGTGGTTTGCCATCAAGTACAGTTCTTCAGATCTTCATTTCTTTCACATTTGCAATGGCAGCCCCTACCCTCACCCACACACACCATGCTAATGGCCATTGTTAGCAATAAACTTAATCATATGTTATTTTCTGGATGAAACAAATTTTGAGTCAATTTTATGCATAAGATATACATGATATTTGAAATAGAGAAAAAAAAAGCATTTATGTTCTTGACACTTGTCAAAGGTTGAGCCAAGGAAGATATCTGAAAACAAATCTTACATTAATTCCTGCTAAATCACAGATTAATTTACAAATTTGTATCCAAGCAGACATTATATTATTTGGAGTACTCTTTGGAGTTCCTGATTTTTTTCAAATTAGTAAGTCTGTGATGTCAAAACATAAGTGGCACTATTTTCATCTGTAATGTGATAACTTCCATTCTGCAATATAATATTGTAGGAGTATCAGAACAAAAATCATGTCAGTAAGTATTAGATTCAACGTATAAAATGATTTAGAAATTGTGTGTGTCATTTAAAACTGGACGGCACTAATTCTACTAAACATAACCTTGCCTACTACTTATCTGACAAAGGAATCTTTCACTAATATTAATATCACTTTTAACCCCCAACTATGAGCCATGCTTTATACATTAACTAGCATTGATCTTTACAGAACAGGATTAGGTAAATATTCCTGTCTCCATTTTACACGTATGGAAATGAGGTTCAGAGAAGATAAGTGACTTATGTAGGGTCCGAGGTTGAGCCAAAGTTTAATCCCTGATACGTTTCTAAAATGTTTGTTTTTTGACTATGGCACTGTTATGGGTTGAATTACATCTCCCCCCCAAAAAAAGATATGTTGGAGTCCAAATCACCAGAGTGTAGGAACTGGGATCATTTTGTATATGTAGGGCTTGATCTTGATGGCTTGTCATGAGAATTTCCAATATCATAATATTTTAAAATATGATATAAAATGACCACATGGTATTCTATCACAATTGTGTATTATTCATTTAAAAATCCCCTAATTTAAATCATTTAGGGTATTTCCATATATTATATACTTACAAATAATGTGGCAATGATCATCATTATATATAAATATTTGTTCAAAACACTGATTATTTCTTTAAGATAAGTCCTAAAGGTGGAATTCCTGAGTCACTTTAAAACACATTGCTAGAGGCAGGATCAAGATGGTGAAGTAGGAAGACTCTGAGTGCACATCCCCCTACAAATACATTAAAACTACAAATACATATAGAGAAACTCTCACTGAGAGTTATCTGAACACCAGCAGAATGGCTCTTCTACAATCAAGGCTGTAAAGAAAGAAACACACATAATCTGGTAGGAAGGGAAGAGAAGCAAGCCAATCATGACTCACACTACTAGAGAGTGATTCAGAAGATGAGAGGGATATCACAGGTACAGAGAGCCTCCTTGGTAAGTGAGGTGTTCAAGCCACATATTAGGCATCCTAGACCTGGGTTCCAACATTGAGAGGATGAGCCCCCTTATCTGGTTTGAAACCCAGTGGGGCTTGTTGGAAGGCTGTATGAAACCAAGACTCCACTCTTGAAGAAAGTATGCACACACTTGCTCTCAGCCTCAGAATGGAGGCAACTGATTGAAAACTGCTGGGTGTTCTGGCTGGCCTGCTAGGACTGACTTAGTACACCTTCTAGCTCACACCAGGTTCCTGCTCCAGCACTTCCTGTTCTGGCACTGCTCCCAACTAAGGAGAAGCCCACCATTGCTAATGAGCGTGTGAACTCTTGAAAGGAACAGAGCCAGCATGGACCCTGCCTATAGCCAAGGTGAAGATGACCATTGTCAGTGCACTTGTGCTCCAGGGAAGGAGAAGAACCAGCTCAGGAGTGCAGCTCCAACATCTCTGTCATCAATACTGCATCTAATCAAGGCATGCACACCAAAGAAAATGGAAAAACAGCTTAGAAGTTTATCACCAAGCCTTTGGACCAAGCCACAACCCCAACCATGGCAGAGACTGCCATTACATCAGGAGGAAGCCCAACTCCATCAGGGCTCTTGCTCTAGCCCCTAAGGCCCTGGACCCACTCTCAATAAGGCATCGACTACCACTTTGCCTAGGAGAAACCCCAGCTCACATGTGGCTCTAGCTCTAGCCACTCCAAATCCAGACCTACATCCCAACAAGGCATCAGTTTCCAGTGCACCCCAGGGAAAGTTGTAGCCCATTCCCACTTTGAATCCAACTCTCCCACTGGGCACATCAGAATGTATACAAATACTCCCACACAAGGACACACCTTCAAGAGAGGGATAGGTAAATGTTTCACCTAATTTGACAGAAACAAACAGAGAAAATTAAATAAATGAGAAAACAGAGAATGTGTTTCAAACCAAAGGATAAAACTAAACTCCAAGAAAAAAATAGAGATAAGTAATTTATCTGACAAATAGTTCAAAGCAATAGTAATAAAAATGCTAACTGAACTCATATAGATGGATTGAGTGAGAAACTTAACAAATAGTTAGAAAATCTAAAAAAAGAATCAGTCAGAACTAAAGAACACAATGACTAAAATGAAAAATACACCAAAGGGAATTAACAGCAGATTAGGTGACACAGCAGAGCACATAAGACACCTAAAAGCTAAAATAGTGGAAGTTACACAATCAGAACAACAAAAATAAATAAATAAATGAAGTTATTTTAAGGAACTTCAGGGACAACATCAAGTATATTAGCATTGGCATTATAAGGATTTCAGAAAGAGGTACAAAATATATTTGATTAAATTATTGATGAAAATTTCCCTAACCTGAAGAAGGAAACAAATATCAAGGTACAGGAATCACAGAGAGTCCCAAATAAGCAAAACCAAATAGACCCTCACCAAGACATAGGATAATTAAAATGGCAAATGTTAAATAAAAAGCACATTGTAAAGGCAGCAAGAGAGAAACAAAGAGTCACATACAAGGAAACGCATTTGAGGCTATCAGCTAACATTTCAACATAAACCATGCAAGCCAAAAAGGAGTGGCGTGATATATTTAAAGTAATGAAAAGAAAAACCCTACAATCTATGATATTCTACCCAGCAATGTTATCATTCAGAATTGAAAGAGAGAGAAAGAGATTTTTAGCCAAAACTGAAAGAATTCATCACCACTAAACTAACATTACAAGGAATGTGATAGGGTCTTATTTAAGTGAAAAAGAAAAGGCCACAGGAAGAATTTAGAAAGCATAAAAAAGGAAAAATCCCACAGGAAAAGACAAATATGTAGTAAAGGCAGTGGATCAACACTTTAAATAAGCTAGTACAAAGGTTAAAATACAAAAGTTGTAAAATCAAATATAAATACAAAAACTATTAAGGGATATGGATGCAGGTGTAAAATAAGATATCAAAAACACAAAATGGGGCTTCCCTGGTGGCACAGTGGTTGAGAGTCTGCCTGCCGATGCAGGGGACACAGGTTTGTGCCCCGGTCTGGGAAGATTCCACATGCCGCAGAGCAGCTAGGTCTGTGAGCCATGGCCACTGAGCCTGCGCATCCGGAGCCTGTGCTCCACAATGGGAGAGGCCACAACAGTGAGAGTCCCATGTACCACAAAAAAAAAAAGAAAAAAAAAAGAAAATTCAGATGATGGAATAAAAAATGTACATCTTGAGAATGTGAACATAAATGACTATCAGTTCAAAACCAGTAGACATAGTTATACATCAATATATATGAACTCAATGATAACCACAAATCAAAAACCTACAATAGATACACAAAATCTAGAGAGAAGGGAACACAGCATAACACCAAAGAAAATCATCAAACCACAAGGGAAGAGACTAAAAGATGAAAAAAAGAAAAGAGAATAACTACAGGCTAGAGTCAAGATGGCAGAAGAGTAGGAGGACATGGAGTCCATTTCTCCCCACAAATGCATCAAGAATACATCTATGAATGGAACAATTCTCACAGAGCACCAGCTGAACACTAGAGGAGGACCTCAGACACCATAAAGGACAAGAAAGACCCCCACATAACTGGGTAGGACAAAAGAAAGAGGAAGGGAAAAGGAAGAGGAGAAGTGGGAGGGGACCTGTACCCCTGGGTGGGGAGCTGAAGGAGAGGAGAAGTTCCTGCATCTGGGGAAGCCCTCTCACCAGAAGAGAGATCAGCTGAGACAGAAGGGAATCTTTGGGAGATATTGGAGGAGAGCGCAGCAATCAGTCTGTGGCAGGCAGAACAGACTGAGACGTACACAGATGGTCTGTGTCACAGCCCTCCATGCCCCAGCCTGAGACATGTGTCCTCTGGTGAAGATGGGGATGGGGTGCCGCAACATGGGGTTTGGAGAGTAAACCTGTGAACAGGACTGCTGTTGGCTGCAACGATACAGCCTAAGAGGATGGGAGTTAGGAAATCCACAACTTGGAATGCTTGTGGAGGAAACTCAGACTGCCATAGAAGTGAAGCACCATTGTTGAGTGAGGTGCAAGGGGCAGGGCCACCATGGCAGCCTCCTTCTCAATGCATTGGTCTCTGGTCTCTGGGAACTAGGAAGGACCACAGTCAGGGCCGGCTCTCTTGCACCCATGGCCAGGCAATAGGAGAGGCTCACACTGGGACCATCTCTCATGCTGACTGCCTCCCCTACATGCACTGTCACCACCAGAGCCAGCTCTCTCATGCCTGCAGCTGCACACTAGGAAAGGGCCCCCACTGGGGCAGGCTCTCTTGCACTCACAGCTGCCGGCTACCCCATGCACTTCGTTTCCACCAGAGCTCCAGTGACTCTAGACCCCACTGCCTCCACACCCCTTCCTTGCCTGGATGCACTCGTGTGCTCCAGGGTAGCTTCTGGAACAGAACTTTGTGGGTGGCCCACATTCAAAGCTGGGGCTGAAACCAAAGCTGAGCCCCAGGAACAGTGCAATTAAGGAAGAAAAGCTGAAATCTCTCCTCACAGCTGCACAAACCACAAATTAACACCCCCACAACCAGGTTTGTAAACACGCCATCTACAGAACATCTTAAAGTATAATGAGTGCTCCCACAGCCAATATGAGTATAGCTTTATCAGCTGTAGACTTTGTGGGCCCATACATTTGGGGGTTGGGCCAGGCCAAAGTCTGAGATGCCCCGACAGGAGGTTCAGAGTCTGAGCACCCACAGCGGATCAAGATTCATAATTACTGCAATCCTGTGACCTGACTTTAGTGGATTTACGCTGGTGGCTTGGTGAAAACAACGTCTGAGGGACACCAGGGCCAATTGCCAGCATACCCACAGTTAAGGTGGGGCTGAGATCAGTGCCAACAACAGTGTAATTTGAGAGCTCACACAACGGGTGAAAGGTGACACAACAGAGCACAACTACAGGTGAACAGCTCCAAAGGAGGAATATTCAGTGGCTTCCCTCCCAGTGGAGTTCTCCAATCCTGCATATCTCACACCACAGATCAGGAACACAGCTAAAAGACAGCTCTGGTGTACTCTAATCCAACAACTAGGGAGCAGACTCCACCCCTGACAGGGAAGTGAGAGCCACAGAGCAAAGCTGAGGCCTTGCTCAATATCCAGTGCATGCTCTTGTCACCATAACATCAGTCGCACCTAATATAAAGGACATAACAGCCAGCATTCACTGAGGAAAAAGATGGCAGACATCTATACTAAAAACAACACTTTTGCCAAAAAATACTAAACCCATGCAGGCTACATAGGGATGTTCCCAAATAAAAGAGCCCTCCAAGAGAATCTGAGGGTCTGGCATTTGATGGAAGAACCCCCAGAATATTTAGCATTGAAAGCCATCAAGGCTTGAGTGCAGGAACTCCACAGGGCTGGGGGAAACAGATATTCTACTCTTGAAGAGTGCACACAAGGTCTCACGTGCACTGGGACACAGCACAAAGCAGTACATCAATAAGAACCTGGGCTACACCTACCTAGGCATTTTGCAGAGTCTCGTGAAGAGGAAAAGGTCTATTATATATCACTGTGAGGGCAAGCACACTGGTAGTGGAGGCCCCAGGGAACATTGATCAGAGTGAGTTCACACAGAGGTCCACATTTCAGTACCAAGACCCAGCCACATGAAACAATCTGCAGGCTTCAGTGCTGGAAAGCCTTAGGGCAAACAACCACCAAGATAAGAGCACAGCCCCATGCATCAGATAACAGGCTGCTTAAAGTCAAACTGAGCTCACAGCCACCTCAAAACACACCACTTGATATGGCCCTGCCCATCAGAGGGACAAGACCGAGCTCCAGCCACCAGGAGACAGACACCAGAAGCAAGAGGAACTACAGTACTGCAGCTTATGGAAAGGAGACCACAGACTCAGAAAGTTAAACCAAAGGAGATGACAGAGAAATATGTTGCAAATGAAGGAAGAAAATAAAAACCCATAAGGACAACTAAATGAACAGGAGACAGGCAATCTACCTGAAAAAAGAATTCAGAGAAATGATGGTAAAGATGATCCACAATATCACAAAAAGAATGGAGGTACAGATAGAGAGGATACAAGAAATGTTTAACAAAGAACTAGAAGATCTAAAGAACAAACACAGATGAACCATACAATACCTCAAATGAAAAATATACTAGAAGGAATCAATAGCAGAATAACTGAGGAAGAAGAATAAGTTAGCTGGAAGATAGAGTGGTGGAAATCACTGCCACAGAACAGAATAAACAGAAAAGAACGAAAATAAATGAATAAAGTCTCAGAGGCCTCTGGAACAATATTAAATACACCTAAGTTTGCATTATAGTGGTGCCTGGAGGCAAAGGGAAAGAGAAAGGGCCTGAGAAAATATAGCCGAAAACTTCCCTAACATGAGAAAGGAAACACTCACTCAAGTCCAGGAAGTGAGCATGGAGGGCACATACCTCAACATAATTAAGTCCACATGTGACAAAACCACAGAAAATATCATTCTCAATGGTGAAAAACTGAAAGCATTTCTTTTAAGATCAGGAAAAAGACAAGGATGTCCACTCTCACCACTCTTATTCAACATAGTTTTGGAAGTCCTAGCCATGGCAATCAGAGAAGAAAAATAAATAAAAGGAATCCAAATTGGAAAATAAGAAGTAAAACTGTCACTGTTTGCAGATGACATGATACTATACATAGAGAATCCTAAAGATGCTACCAGAAAACCACCAGAAAATTGTAGGATTCAAAATGAATACACAGAAATAACTTGCACTCCTATACATTAATGATGAAAGATCAGAAAGAGTAATTAAGGAAACAACCCCATTTACCATTGCATCAAAAAGAATAAAACACGAATAAATCTACCTAAGGAGGCAAAAGACCTGTACTCAGAAAACTTGAGATACTGATGAAATAAATAAAATATAACACAAAAAAGATGGTGAGATATACCATGTTCTTGTATTGGAAGAATCAATATTGTCAAAATGATTATACTACCCAAAGCACTCTACAGATTCAATGCAATCCCTATCAAATTACCAATGGCATTTTTCACAGAATTAGAACAAAAAATTTTTATAATATGTATGGAAACACAAAAGACCACCAATAGCAAAAGTTCTCATGAGAAAGAAAAGCAGAGCTGGAGGAATCAGTCTCCCTGACTTCAGACAATACTACAAAAGTACAATCATCAAAAGGGTATGGTACTGGCACAAAAGCAGAAACATAGATCAGTGGAACAGGATAGAACGTCCAGACAAAAACCTAAGCACCTATGGTCACCTAATTTATAACAAAGGAGGCAAGATTATACAATGGAGAAAAAATAGTCTGTTCAGTAAATGGTGCTGGAAAACTGAACAGCTGCATGTAAAATAATGAAATTAGAACATTCTCTAACACCATACACAAAAATAAACTCAAAATGGATTAAAGACCTAAATTTAAGATTGGATACTATAAAACTCTAAGAGTAAAACATAGGCAGAACACTTTGTCATAAATCACAGCAACCTCTTTTATGATCCACCTCCTAGAGTAATGAAAATAAAAACAAAAATAAACAAAAGGGGCTTGATTAAACTTAAAAGGTAATACACAGCAAAGGAAACTATAAACAAAACAAAAAGACAACCCACAGAATGGGAGAAAATATTTGCAAATAAAGCAACTGACCAGGAATTAATCTCCAAAATATATGAACAGCTAATGCAGCTCAATATCAAAAAAAAAAATACAACCCAATCAAAAAATAGGCAGAAGATCTAAACAGACATTTCTCCAAAGAAGACATACAAATTGGCCATCATGGCCAAAAATCACATGAAAAGATGCTCAAAGTCACTAATTATTAGAAAAATGTGAACCAAAACTTCAATAAGGTATCACCTCACACCTGTCACAATAGCCATCATCAAAAAATCTACAAACAGGGCTTCCCTGGTGACACAGTGGTTGAGAGTCCGCCTGCCAATACAGGGGACATGGATTCATGGCCCGGTCTGGGAAGATCTCACATGCCATGGAGCGGCTGGGCCTGTGAGCCATGGCCGCTGAGCCTGCTCATCTGGAGCCTGTGATCCACAATGGGAGAGGCCACAACAGTGAGAGGTCTTTGAACCACAAAAAAAAAAAAAAATCTACAAACAATAAATGCTGTATTGGGTGTGGAGAAAAGGGAACCCTCCTACACTGTAGGTGGGAATGTAAATTGGTACAGCCACTACGGAGAACAGTATGGATATTCATTATAAAACTAAAAATAGAGCTACCATATGATCCAGCAATCCCACTGCTGAGCCTATATCTGGAGAAAACCTTCATTCAAAAAGACACATGTACCCCAGTATTCATTGCAGCAGTATTTACAATGTTTCCAGGACATGGAAAAAAACTAAATGTCCATCAATGGAAGAATGGATAAATAAGATGTGGTATATATGTATACAGGATGGAATATTATTCAGCCATAAAAAAGAAAGAAAGAATGCAATTTGCAATGACATGGATGAACCTAAAGATTGTCATACTAAGTGAAGTAGGTCAGAGAAAAACAAATATCATATGGTATAACTTATAGGTGAAATCTAAAAATTGGTACATATGAATTTATTTACAAAACAGAAATAAAGTCACAGATGTAGAAAACAAACTTATCATTACCAAAGATGAAAGGTGAGGTAGGAAGGGATAAATTGGTTGATTATGATTGACATATACACACTACTATATATATAATAGATGACTAATAAAAGCCTACTGTATAGCATAGGAAAGTCTACTCAATACTCTGTAAAAACCTATATGAAAATGAAATCTAAAAAAGAGTCAATATGTCTATATGTATAGCTGATTCACTTTGCTGTACAGCAGAAACTAAGACAACATTGTAAAGCAACTATACTCCAATAAAAATTAATTTAAAAAATGAAAAGAGAATACTACAAGAATAACCAGGAAACAAATAACAAATTGGCAATAAGTATATACATATCAATAATCACTTTAAATATCAGTGGACTAAGGTTTATATCATAAACCATAGGGTGGTTGATTGGATTAAAAAAAGACCCATCTATATGCTGCCTAGAAAATATTCACTTCAGTGCTGAGGACACACAGACTGAATGTGATGGGATGCAAAAGATATCCCATGCAAAGTGAAATGAAAAGAGAGCTGGAGTAGTAATACTCATATCAGACAAGAATACTTTAAAAGAAGGTTTATAATAAAAGATAAAGAAGGGAAGTATATAATGATGAAGAGTTCAATAGAAGAGGAGGATACATCATTTATAAACATATATACACCTAACATAAGTGCACTTAAATATACAAAGAAAATATTAACTACTAAGGGAGAAATTGACAGCAATATAATAATAATATGAAACTTTAACACCCCAGTAAATAAAAGGATATATCATCAAGACTAAAAATCAATAATGAAACATTGGCCTTAATTGATACATTATACCAGATGGACATGCCATCCAGAAAGAGCATAATACACATTATTTTCAAGTGCTCAAGGAACATTCTCCAGGAGAGATCACATGCTAGGCCACAAATCAAGCCTCAAAAAATTAAGAAGATAGAAATTACATTGAGCAACTTTTTTAACCACATGGGTATGAAATTAGAAATCAGTTATAGGAATAAAAGTGAGAAAAACAAAAATCTGTGAAGACAAATCATGGTATTTTAAAAAAACAATGGTACAAAAAAGAAATCAAACACAGAATCAGAAAATATCTTTGACATATGAAATTTAAAGAACAACATTCCAAATTCTATTAGACACAGCAAAAGCAGTTCTAAGGGGGAAATTAATAGTGATACAGACCTACTTCAAGAAATGAGAAAAATCTCAAATAAACAGCCAAATTTACCATTAAAGAAATGAGAAGAAGACGAACTGACAAAGCTCAAAATCAGAAGAAGTTATAATGATCAAAAGGAAATAAATAAAACAGACTCAAAAATTCAATATGAAAATATAGTGCTTCCCTGGTGGCACAGTGGTTGAGAATCTGCCTGCTGATACAGGGGACACGGGTTCAAGCTGTGGTCTGGGAGGATCCCACATGCCGTGGAGCAACTGGGCCCATGAGCCACAACTACTGAGCCTGCGTGTCTGTAGCTGTGTTCTGCAACGAGAGGCCACAACAGTGAGAGGTCCACGCAATGTGATGAAGAGTGGCCCCCGCTCACTGCAACTGGAGAAAGCCCTTGCACAGAAATGAAGACCCAACACAGCCAAAAATAAGTAAATAAATTTAAACAAATATAGATAAAACCAAGGGCTTTATTTTTTTTTAAATAAAATTGATAAGCCTTTAGTCAAACTTATTAAGAAGAAAAGATAAAACAGAAATAGAAACATTCATAAGAGAATGCTAAGAAGAGTTAAAAGCCAAAAAATTGGATATACTAGAAGAAATGAATAAATTCCTGGAAACACACAATCTTCCAAGACTGAATAGGAAGAAATATATAATCTGATCAGATCAATTACTAATATTCAAATTGAATCACTAATCAAAAATTCCCATCAAGTAAAAGTCCAGAACCAGACAGGGTCACAGCACAATTCTTCCAAACATTTAAAAAGAGTTAGTACCTATTCTTCTCAAATGATTCTAAAAAAAGTAAAGATGAGAGAAAACTCCCAAAAACATTCTATGATGCTGGCATTATCTTGATACTAAAACCAGACAAGACACTACAAAAAAAAAAAGAAAAATACAGGCCAATATCCATGATGAATATAACTGTAAAAATTCTCAACAAAATATTAGCAAAATTTAACTGGACAATACAGTAAAAGGGTCACACACCATGATCAAGTGGGATGCAAGGGTTGTTCAATACATGCAAATCAAACAATGTGATACACCACATTAAGGAAATTAAAAATAAAAATCATATGATCATCTTAATGAATAGAGAAAAAGCATTTGACAAAATTGAATGTCCATTCATGATAAAAACTCAACAAAATTGGTATACAGGGAACATATATCAAAATAATAAAGGCTGTATATGACAAACACACAGACAGCTAACATCATACACAAGGGTGAAAAGTTGAAAACATTTTCCCTAAGATCAGAAACAAAAAATGGATGTCCACTCTCACATTTCTATTTAACATAGTATTGGAAGTCCTGGTCAGCAGAATCAGACAAGGAAAAAAGCAAATGGCATCCAATGTAGATGACATTCTATACATAGAAAAACCCTAAAGTCTCCACCAAGTAGAAAAAAAAAACTATTAAGTAGAACTAATAAATAAATTTAGTAAAATTGTAAGATATAAGATAAATATACAGAAATAGTTTGCTTTTTTATTTATTATTTTTTTTTGTGGTACACAGGCCTCCCACTGCTGTGGCCTCTCCCATTGCAGAGCACAGGCTCCAGGCATGCAGGCACAGTGGCCATGGCCCACAGGCACAGCCACTCTGTGGCACGCGGGATCCTCCCAGACTGGGGCACGAACCCGCGTCCCCTGCATTGGCAGGCAGGCTCTCAACCACTGTGCCACCAGGGAAGCCCTAGTTTGCTTTTATATACACTAATAATGAACTATCAAAATGAGAAAGCAAGAAAGCAATCCAAATTACAATAGCATCAAAAAGAATAAAATAGTTAGAAATAAATTTACCAGGGAAGTTAAAGACCTATACTCTGAATACAATAAGATATTGATGAAACAAACTGAAAAAAAATACAAATAAAAATAAATTGAAAGATATACGGTGTTCATGGATTGGAAGAATTAATGTTGTTAAACTATCTGTACTTCCCAAAGCAATCTACAAATTTAATGCAATCCCTATCAAAATACCCATGACACTTTTTACAGAACTAGAACAAATAATTTTAAAATATATGTAGAACCACGAGAGACCCTGAATAGTCAAAGCAAACTTGAGAATAGAAGAAAGCTGGAGGGATCATTCTCCCTAACTTCAGACTATACTACAAAGTGACAGTAATTAATATGGTAGTGTCACAAAAACAGACACAGAGATAAACAGAACAGAATAGAGAGCATAGAAAAAACCTACACTCATCTTATCAAATAATCTAATAGAGGCAAGATTATAAAATGGGGAAAAACAATTTATTCAATAAATGGTGTTGAAAACTAGACAGCTACATTTAAAATAATGAAATTAGGACATTTTCACACACCATACACAAAAATAAATTCAAAATGGATTAAAGACCTAAATATAAGAATGGAAACCATAAGATTCCTAGAAAAAAACCTAATCAGTATGCACTTTGACATAGGTCTTTTAAATATTTTCTTGGATTTATCTTCTCAGACAAGGGAAGCAAAAGCAAAAATAAACAAATGAGACAATAAAAGATAGAGCCTTTGCACAATGAAGGTAACCATCAACAAAATAAAAAGGCAACTTACTGAATAGAAGATATTTGCAAATGATATGTATGATAAGGGATTTATATGCTAAAAATGTGAAAAACTTATACAACACAATGTCAGAAATCAACCAACTTAATTACATAATGAGCAGAGGACCTGGATATACATTTTTTTTCCAAGGAAGACGTAAAAACGCAAATCTAAACCACAAAGAGGTATCACCTCACACCTGTCGGAATGGCTTTCATCAAAAAGACAACAAATAACAAGTGCTGGTGAGGATGTAGAGAAAAGGTAACCCTTGGGCACTCTTTGTAGGAATGTAAATTGGTTCAGCCGCTGTGGAAAGCAGTAAGGAGTTAGCTCAAAAAATTAAAAATAGAGCTACTGAAACTTCAAAGCTTTTGCACAGCAAAGGAAACCATAAACAAGAACAAAAGACAACCCACAGAATGGGAGAAAATATTTGCAAATGAAGGAACTGGTAAAGGATTAATCTACAAAATTTATAAGCAGCTCATGCAGCTCAATAACAAAAAAAACAAAAAAACAAATCCAAAAGTGGGCAGAAGACCTAAATAGACATTTCTCCAAAGAAGATATAAAGACTGCCAACAAACACATGAAAGAATGCTCAACATCATTAATCATTAGAGAAATGCAAATCAAAACTACAATGAGACATCATCTCACACCAGTCAGAATGGCCATCACCAAAAAATCTAGAAACAATAAATGCTGGAGAGGGTGTGGAGAAAAGGGAACCCTCTTGCACTGCTGGTGGGAATGTGAATTGGTACAGCCACTATGGAGAACAGTATGGAGGTTCCTTAAAAAACTAAAACTAGAACGATCATACTACCCTGCAATCCTACTACTGGGCATATACCCTGAGAAAACCATAATTCAAAAAGAGTCATGTACCAAAATGTTCATTGCAGTTCTATTTACAATAGCCCAGAGATGGAAACAACCTAAGTGTCCCTCATCGGATGAATGGAAAAAGAAGATGTGGCACATATATACAATGGAATATTACTCAGCCATAAAAAGAAACAAAATTGAGCTATTTGTAGTGAGGTGGGTGGACCTAGAGTCTGTCATACAGAGTGAAGTAAGTCAGAAAGAGAAAGACAAATACCATATGCTAACACGTATGTATGGAGTTTACGAAAAAAAATGTCATGAAGAACCTAGGGGTAAGACAGGAATAAAGACACAGACATACTAGAGAATGGACTTGAGGATATGGGGAGGGGAAAGAGTAAGCTGTGACAAAGCGAGAGAGTGGCATGGACATATATACACTACCAAACGTAAAATAGATAGCTAGTGGGAAGCAGCCGCATAGCACAGGGATATCAGCTTGGTGCTCTGTGACCACCTAGAGGGGTGGGATAAGCAGGGTGGGAGGGAGGGAGATGCAAGAGGGAAGAGATATGGGAATATATGTATATGTATAACTGATTCACTTGGTTATAAAACAGAAACTAACACACCATTGTAAAGAAATTATACTAAAATAAAGATATAAAAAAAAATAGAGCTACATATGGTCCAGCTATTCATCTCCTGAATATATGCACCCCAATATTCATAGAAGCATTAATTCAAATAGAAAATATAAAGAAGCAACTTATGCCTATCAACTGATGAATAAAAAAGTTACACACACACACACACACACACACACACACACCGTGGAATATTACTCGGCCATAAAATAGAATGAAATTTTGTCATTTGCAACAAAATGTATTAATCTGGAGGGTATTATGTTTACTGAAATAAGTCAGACAAAGACAAATACTGTATGTTTTCACTTATATGTGGAATTTGAAAAGTAAAACACATGAGAAAATATAACAAAACGGAAACAGACTTACAGATACAGAGAACAAATAAGTGGTTCCTAGTGAGTAGCAGGGTGGGGAGAGGCAGAAGATAGTGGAAGAGCATTAAGAGTTACAAACTACTAGGTATAAAATAAATGATATATAAGGTTGTAATGTACAGCACAGAGAATATAGCCAATTTTTAAAAATTTTATATGCAGTGTAATCTATGAAAATATTGAATCACTGTGTTGTATGTTGTACACCTGTAACTAATATAATATTGTAAGTCAACTATACATCAAATAAATAAATAAATAAACTTGAAATGGATAAGGAAAAAAACATTAAAAAGCTATTGCTTCCTATTACCAAATTGCTCTCTATAACATTTGTACCAATTTGCACTCTTAGTTAGCTGTGTATGATTTCTTTTAATTCCACGATGATCACACTTGTTGCTATATTTTAAAAATTAAGCTTACATTCATTAATAAAATGTATGTTAATATTTTTATGTCTTTCTACTACTTGTCTTCAAACCTGGTTTTACTTTTAAGTAAAAGTACTGCAATTGTGATTTTTGAAACACTCACAATTTTCCTGTTATTTTGATCCTCAATAAAACTTTGTATGCAGTTATATTAAAAGAGATATTTCCATAAAATTGAGACCTTAATATTTGTATACTCTTTAATGAGCAGGAGGTTTGATTTAATGAATGGTTTTCATTTGGCATATCATATATTGACTTTAATGTAAAGCAAAATAGATAGTTTCTAAAATATTATTTGAACAGAATACCTTTTAAATGTATAAAACCTATCTGTAGGAGTGTATAAAATGTTTTCTTTTAAATGGAGAATATTAAAAATATTATTTCATCCAGTATTCAAGACTAATAGGTTATATAACTAATACATGTTGATATGAAAACATAAAATTAATAGAGAAAGTTATATTATGTGGTAAACATTTTTATTTGTTTTTCTGGCTCTCTATATTTTTTCTGTTTATTAAACTTGTAATTGATGCAGAAAGGATTATTTTATTTTTCTTTTTTACTTCAATAATACCCATATTAATGACCTATTAGTTATTTTATACATAGCTTCCAATAAAATGGATTGCATTAAGATATTGAAAAGTGACTAAAATAATTACACATCAAAATAAATCGTACTTACTTTCTCTCATGCATTTGACTAAGTAAAATAAAATATTTTGGCTTAAATATACAGCAAAAAGTATTTTTTAGTAATAAATTTAAAAATGTTATATTTTTGAAGTTTGTCACATCTGCTTACCGCAAATTCCCAAAATCTAAATATCCAATGTTTATAAATATTTCTACTTCTCAAAAGATTGCTTTGAATTTGAAATATGAATATATAAATTGTGGTTAATTACAAAATAAACTAGGTGGTTATGTATTTATAGTTCTATTTACTTTCTTCAATGAAATTTAAAAATGTTTATTGTTTTAATGTGTTTTCATTATTTAATGAAATATATGGTATATATTATATAATTTGTTTTCCCTGCAATCATGGGAATGACTTAATAATCCGCCCATGTTACACTGATGATGAATTAGATCCTTCAGGATGACCTCTTTCCTTGACTTTAATGTGTAACAATAACAACCTGAATAATTACTATATGCCAGGTCTTGTGTCAGGTACTTTAAATGCATTGCCTCATTTAATCTTTATCACCCTTTGAAGTGAATACCATTGCCTACATATTTTAGAATAAAAAAGCAAAACCTAGGGAGCCTAAATGGACTCCTTGAGGGCATGCACTATTAAATGGCAGACCTCAGTTTTGAATTCACATTTCTCTGCTGCCAAAGCCCATGCTGTTAGCCACCATGTTACACCATCTTTTATTCTCAGAATGTCACCACTTTATTTTTATTGACCTGGAACTGGTCTGCCTTGTTCAATTGTAGCACATGTCCCAGCATAAATGAATAAAATTGAAATTCAAAATAGAAAAATCTATTTCATGAAGATGGCCTTACATGTGAATCATAATTCCAACAATTATGAAATTTTTGGAACTTGGACATGCTATTTAAGGCTTCTGAACCTTAGTTTCCTCACTTGTATATTGGAAATAACACCTAACCCCACCTACACCAAAGTTATTGAAATAATGTGTGTAAAGCACCTAGCACAATGCCTGGTGTATTGTTAGGAGCGAGGAAATATTAATACCCTTGCTCCTGGTAAGATGTTAGCCTAAATGACTCTTCCTGTATTTGTTAATCCCTTTTCTCATAGTTTTCATCCAGTGAAATGTAAAACTTTCACATCTTGAAAGAACTAAGTCATACCTGTCTGCTTTGATATGAAAAAGGAAAAGAGAGAGGAAGAACAGAAAAAAAGTGAGTAAGGAGAAAAGAAAAGAGAAGATTATAAAGGAGGAAGGTGAAAATGAATAGAGTATGAGGAGGAGAACTTTCACACCAATGTACCAACTGGAACGAATCAATCTTAGACTCTCACACACTTGTTCATGACAAGAGTCTGGCAAAATTTTTTGGATGAATAGCTAGAAGCTCAGAAACTCAGAAAATTTTACAGTCCATCAAAACCAACTTTGTGTGAAATAATTGAATATCTCTCAAAAGGATTTATTTGAAAGAAGTTGATTTTCATTTTTTCCCAAATAAAGCTAAGTAAAAATATTTTTGACTTGCTATACTGCTAAAACTATACTCTGAAATCAAAATATTAGAGAGTAAACTGACTATGGTATTTTCTTTCCATACATGATTTTTTTTTTTTTTTTGGTGCTTGAAAAGCAAGAATTTACTGATTAGTGTGGGCACAGAGTTTCATTAGCTGCCAAATTTCCTTTTTTAGGGCACACTGAGAAAGAGAGTAATATATGTTTCTTATGATCATTGCTCAAAATATCCTTCCAGTTGGGGCCAGGGTATCTTCCACTGCAATCTGAGAATTTGAATACTGAGAATTTGAATGTATTTTGTCCTCTGTACCTCATCATTATAATTGTTGTTGAGAATACCATATAAAGACATTGGGCCAGGGACTACATCAAACTGCCAATTCTAAGCCCATTCTACACAAAAGCTATTCTTATATAAGTAATTTATAGTTATCTTCTATAGCACTTCAATATACTCAACATTCCCTTCCATGATCATATTTAAAATAAACTTATTTATTTATTTATTGCGGTAACGTGGACCTCTCACTGTTGTGGCCTCTCCCAGTGCGGAGCACAGGCTCCGGACATGCAGGCTCAGCGGCCATGGCCCACGGGCACAGCCACTCCGCGGCATGTGGGGGCACGAACCTGTGTCCCCTGCATCGGCAGACGGACTCTCAACCACTGCGCCATCAGGAAAGCCCTAAAATAAACTTACGTTTGAATTGTTTTAGGTTTACAGAAAAGTTGCAAAGGCAGTACAATTTTCCCTTTTGTTAATATATAATTGAGGTATATTTGTTATAATTAATGAATCAATAATGATATACTATCATTATCTAAAGTCCATATTTTATTCCTATTTTCTCCATTTATACTTAATATCATTTTATTGTATACCAGGATCCCATCCAGTATACATTACATTTAATCATTATGTCTACTTTGGCTCCTCCTGGCTGTGATAGTATCTCAAACTATCCTAGTTTTGCATGACCTTAGCAGTTTTGAATTACACTAGTCAAGTATTTTGAGGAATGTCCCTCAGTTGAAGTTTATCTGAAGTTCTTGCTGGGATACTGGCTTTTGAGGAGAAAGACCATAGAGGTAAAATGCTATCCACATCCCCTGACTTGATCTCAACAGAAAGAAACAAACAAACAATACTTATTAGCCAAGAATTTGTCTCTCTTCTGAGCAATCAAGGCTTTAGCAAGACCAAACCTTTAGTAAGACCTAATTTCTCTTTATTAAATGGGAGGATTGATTACAAAAATCAATTTTTAAAACTTAGATGTGACAGTAATGGAGCTGTTAAATTTAGTTTGGGAAATTGTTATAAAAATTTTGAGGAAAAAGACCATAGAAGTAAAATGACCTCAAAATCTCATCATGTTAAGGGTACATGCTATCAATATGACCTATTTCTATTGATGTGCACATTTATCACCTGGGTGAGCTAATAATTGTGAGGATTCTACAGTGTAAAATTACCTTATTTTTCCTCTTTCCATGGGTAGAAATGTTACACCTCCTTGAGAGTGGAGTGTCTACTTGCTATTTTTATTCACTAGAGTTTTGTTTTCTGTGCAATTTCTTATTTAATCAATCATTAATTTTTAAATTAGTTTGAAGTCCTGGTTATATATTTTTCCCATTTTATTGAGATATAATTGTCATATGGCGTATATAAGTTTAAGGTGTACAGCAAAATGATTTGACTTACATACATAATGAAATAATTATCACAGTTAGTTTAGTGAACATCTATTATCTTATTAAGATACAAAATTAAGGAAATACAAATTCCTTGTCATGAGAACTCTTAGGATTTACTCTCTTAACAAATTTCCTAAAAACATGCACCAGAGTTAATTATATTTATCATGTTGTACATTACATCCCTGGAACTTATTTATCTCATAACTGGAAGTTTGTATATTTTGACTGCTTCCAATCAATTACCCTTTCCCCCACCTCCCAACTCTGGTAACCAAAAATCTGATCTAATTTTTCTATGATTTTGATTATTAGTGTGTTTGTTTTAAGTGTAATTGACCTACAACACTATGTTCATGTTACATAACATAGTGTTTTGATATTTCTATACATTTCAAAATGATTTCCAGGACAAGTCTAGTTATGATATGTTATCACCCAAAGATATATCATATATTTATGTATAATTTATTGATTGATATATATTTATTGATAATATTTATAATATATATATTGATAATACATATTATATATTTATTGATAACATTTCCCACAATGTATATTTCATAGCCATGACTTATTTATTTTTCAACTGGAAGTTTGTACATCTTAATCTTCCTCAATTATTTCTTTCCTCTCTCCACCCCAGTCACCTCTGGCAACCATTTGTTTCTTTTCTGTGTCTATAAATCAGTTTCTGCTTAATCGTGTTTTTGTTTTGTTTTGATTTATTGAATTCCATATATAAGTGAAATTATACAGTATTTTTCTTTCTCTGACTTGTTTCACTTAGTATAATATGCTCTATGTCCATCCATGTTGCTGAAAATGTCAAGATTTCATTTTTATTAGTGAGTAATATTCAATTATATGTATATAATTATATACATTATATATATTATATATTACATATATATCACATTTTTTATTCATTTATCTAAAATGGGCACTTAGGTTGCTTCCATATCTTGGCTATTATAAATAATGCTGCAATGAATATACAGGTACATATGTGATTTTGAATTAGTGTTTTTGCTATCTTCAAATAAGTACTCAGTAGTGGAATTGATGGCTTATATGGTAGTTCTATTTTTAATTTTTTGAGGGATGTTCATACTGTTTTCCATAGCAGCTCTGCCAATTTACATTCACAAAAACAGTACATAATGGTTTCCTTTTCTCCACATCCTTGCCAACACTTGTAATTTGTTTTCTTTTTGATGATAGCCATTCTGAACAAGTGCGATGTGATATGTCATTATGGTTTTGATTTGCATTTCCCTGATGATTACTGATGTGGAGCATCTTTTCAGGTGCCTGTTGGCCATCTGTATGTCATCTTTGGAAAATGTCTTTCATGTCCTCAGCCATTTTTTAAATGGGTTGCTTGTTTTTCTGATGTTAAGTTTATGCATTCTTTGTATATTTTGGATACTAAGCCCTTATTGAATATATAATTTGCATATATATTCTCCCACTCAATAGGTCTTATTTTTTTGTTGATAGTTTCCTTTACTGTGTAAAAGCTTTGTAGTTTGACGTAGTTCCATTTGTTTATGTTTGTTTTTATTTCCCTTACCTGAGGAGACATATCAAAAATATATATATATAAAACTACTACAAAAAGACTGATGTCAAAGAGCATACTTCCTAAGTTTGCTTCTAGAAGTTTTATATTTTCAGGTCTTACATTTAAGTCTTTAATTGGTTTTAAATTTATTTTTGTGCATGGTGTGAGAAAGTAGTCCAGTTTGATTATTCTTCTGTCTAGTTTCCCAAAACAATGTGTTGAAGTGGGCACCTTTTCCCCATTGTATATTTTTGCTCCTTTGTCATAGATTAACTGCCAAAATATGTGTGAGTTAATTTCTAGACTTTCTATTCTGTTCCACTGATCGATGTCTTTGTTTTTGTGACAGTGACAAGCTACTATGATTACTGTAGTTTTGTAGTATAATTTAAAACCAGGCAGCATGATACCTCCAGCTTTGTTTTTCTTTCTTTCTTTGTTTTTAATTTTTATTGGAGTATAGTTAATTTACAATGTTATGTTAGTTTCCAGCGTACAGCATGTTCTTCTTTCTTAAGATTGGTTTGGATATTCAGGGTCTTTTGTATTTCCATACATATTTTATAATTATTTTTTATTTCTGTGAAAAAATATAATTGTTGTTTTAATAGGGATTACCTTGTGTTATGTGGACATTTAAAAAATATTCATCCTCCAAATCCATGAGCATGATATATATTTCCATATGTTTGTGTCATCTTCAATATATCAGTCATAGTTTTTCAAGTACAGGTTATTTACCTCCTTGGTTAGATTTATTCCTAGGTATTTTATTATTTTTGATGCAGTTGTAAGTAAGATAGTATTCTTAATTTCTCTTTCTGATAGTTAATCACTTGTGTATAGAAAATGCAACAGATTTCTGTTTATTACATTTCTATGCTGTAACTTTGCCAAATTCATTGATGAGATCTAGTAGTTTTTCAGGGATTGATCAATTCAAATTATCTATTTCTTCTGATTCAGTTTTGGCATGTTGCATGTTTCAAGAAATTTGTCCACTTCTTCCAGATTTTCCAATCTGTTGGTATATATCTATTTGTAGAGTTCTCTTATAATTTTTTGTATCTCTGTGGTATTGGTTGGTATTTCTCCTCCTTCATTACATATTTTGTTCATTTGGGTTCTCTCTCTTTTTTTAATGAGGAGACTGGGTAAAGGTTAAATAACTTAGTTTATTTTTTTAAAGAACCTGCTCTTAGTTTCATTGATGTTTTTCTATTTTTTGTTTGTATTTTATTTATTTCCTCTCATCTTTATTATGTCCTTCCATCTGCTGACTTTGAGCTTTGTTTTTTTCTTCTTTTGCTAATCCATTTAGTTGGAGAGTTTTTTGTTTTATTTGAGATTTCTCTTGTTTTTTCCAGGTAGGCCTATATTGTTATAAACTTCCCTGTTAGAACTGCTTTTGCTGCATCCCATAGATTTTGGAAAATTGTGCTTTTATTTTCATATATCAAAGGTATTTTCTGATTTCCAATTTGATTTCTTCATTGACTCTTTTTTTTTTTTTTTTTTTTTGTGGTATGCGGGCCTCTCACTGTTGTGGCCTCTCCCATTGCGGAGCACAGGCTCCAGATGTGCAGGCTCAGTGGCCATGGCTCACGGGCCCAGCAGCTCTGTGGCATGTGGGATCCTCCCTGACCAGGGCACAAACCCATGTCCCCTGCATCGGCAGGCAGACTCTCAACCACTGCGCCACCAGGGAAGCCCCATTGACTCATTTTTTTAGAAGCATGTTGTTTAGTCTCCACGTGTTTGTGCTTTTCCCATTTTTCTTCCTACAATTGATTTCTAGTTTCATACCGTTGTGGTCAGAAAAATAATAATTTCTACCCTCTCAAATTTTTTGAGACTTGTTTTGTGGCCTAGCGTGTGACATATCTGGGAGATTATCCCATGTGCACTTAAAAAGAATGTATATTCTGCTGTTTTTAGATGGAATGTCCTATAGATATCTGTTAAGTCAAATGGTCTATTGCATCATTTAAGACCACTGTTGCTTTATTGATTTTCTTTCTGGATGATCTGTTGATTGTTGTAAATGAGGTGTTAAAATCCCCTACTGTTATTGCATTGTCAATTTCTTCCTTTATGTCTTTAAATATTTGCTTTACATATTTATGTGCTCCTGTATAGGCTGCATATAAGTTAATGAATGAAATACCCGATTCTTCTTATACCAACCCCTTTATATAATTACCTTCTTTGTCTCCTGTAAATTATTTTGTTTTCAAGTATATTTTGTCTGATATGTGTATAGCTACCTCCACTTTCTTATCATTTCTATTTGCATGAAATATCTTTTTTGTATTCCCTACCTTAAAGTCTGTGTGTCTCTTTAGTTCTAAAGTGAAACTGTTTTATGTACCACATGTGTCCTTTTTATCTAATAAACCACCCTACATCTTTTGATATGAACTTTTTCTCTATTGATATTTAAAGTAAATATTAATAGGTATGTACTTATTCCCATTTTGTTACTTGTTTTCCAGTTATTTTTGTAGATCTTCCCTGTTGTTGTTTTCTTCTTTCAGTTTCCTCCCTTGTAGCTCAATGATTTTCCTTTCTGGAATGTCTCTGTACATTTCTCTCTTGTTTTTATCTATCTATTGTAAGGTTTTGATTTGTTGTTATCATGAGGTTTGTATATGTTGACCCATAACTCTAACTATTTTCTTTAATCAGGTAGTACTTTAAGTTTAAACACATTGTAAATATACATTTTTTACTTCCTTCCCCCACACATTGTGTTTTTGATGTCATATTTTACATCTTTATGTCTATCCCTTTACTGATAAAGTTATATATGATTTTAAAAGTTTTTATTTTCATAATAGCTTATTTAAATGATTGATCCTCAGTCTTTGCTATATATTTGCCTATTCTAGTGGGATTTTTCCTTTCCTATAGATATTTACTTCTTGTTAAAGTCTTTTCTTTTCTACTTAGAGAAGACCCTTTAACATGTTTTTTAGTGTTGGTTTAGTATTGATTAGCTATTTTAGTTTTTGCTTGTCTGAGAAATTCTTCATCTCTCCTTCAATTCTAAATGATGGGTAGGGTATCCTAGGTTGTAGATCTTTCTCTTTCAACAGTTTAAATATGTCATACAATTCCCTCTGGACTATAGTATTTCTGTAGAAAAATCAGCTGTTAGCCTTACTTGGTTCCCTTTTATATGACTCTTTGTTTTTCTCTTGCTGCCCTTTGAATTCTCTCTTTATTTGCAACTTTTGTCATTTTAATTATGATATGTCTAGGTGTGGGTCTATTTGGGTTCCTCTTGTTTAGGACCCTCTATGCTTTCTGTACCTTTGCATCTATTTCCTTATTCAAGCTTGGGAAGTTTTCAGCCAAATTTCTTTAAATACATTTTTGACCCACTTCTCTCTCTACTTATTTGTCTGGGATCTCTGTAATGTGAATGTTGGTATGCTGAGTGTTTGTTGACAGCTATCAACTTTATAGGAGATGGGCCTACAAGAGGAGGGCCTAGGGCTGGAGCCAAGGGTGAAGCTAGGCTTCCCCTCTGCTCAGTGTCTGTCAGTTCCCTATTAGGGCACCAATTCTAGAGCAACAGGGACTGGTGTGAGAATTAAGCAAGAGTCAGAGCATTGGGTGTGACCATGTGGCTGCTATCAGACATCTAATCTGCCTCTGATGGGTTGTATTTGCAATCTCCAGTAATGGCTAACCCCTCCCTGCTCAGATGTCACTTAGAGTTTGAGCTGCTATTGTGTCTCACAGTTAAGTTTTTTTCCTCTGTCATGGCCACTCATGTTCCATTGTGGAGCTGCAACATGAGAAAAATGTTGCTGGTGGGATCACTTGGCTTAGGCTGGGGTGAACACAGAGGTGGTAGCAGCAAACCAGTCAGCCAGCTCCACAGATTTAATTCACCCTTTCCAACCAGCTTCAGAAGCAAGCAATAATTCACACATTCTTCATGACCAGAGTCCAGCTTCCCACAGCCATCCTGTTATTTCCAACAGCCCTACAACCAGCCAATGGTCCTTACCATCTTTGTCAGATCCCAGGTTTGGGGCACCCAGTAAGTGGCTCAAACCAGTCACTCTACCCATGCAATTTCCCTTTTTCTCTGAGCCCCCTTCCAAGAGCACAGTTCTCAACCTGAAAACTTAACCTCCACTTTGACCCTATTCCTCATGTATCATTCTTACAGCCTTGGTTTTACAGGAAACTTTTTGCTACTCTCCACATAGTTTCCAGTGTGAATTGTGGCACATGTAGATTTATTTATGATGTATTTGTGGGTGGAGGTGTGTTCCCCATTGTTTTACTCTGCCATCTTAATTCAAGTCCTTTAGGATTTTCTGTGTAAAGTATTAAGTCCTGTTCAAACAGTGACAGTTTTATTTATTCCTTTCCAATTTGGATGTCTTATATTTCTTTTTCATATCTGACTGATGTGTCTAGGACTCCCAATCCTACACTGAATAAAAGTAGTGAGAGCAGGTATCCTTATCTTGCTCATGATGTTAGAGGAAATGCTTTTAGCTTTTCAACGTTGAGGATGATATTAGCTATGGGCCTGTTGTATATGGCCTATATTATGTTCTCTCTATACCCACTTTGTTTTGAGGTTTTATTATAAATCCATGTTGAATTCTGTCAAAAGCTTTTCCTGCATCTACTAAGATGTTGATGAAATTTTTATTCTTCAATATATAAATGTGGTATATCACATTGATTTGCAGATATTGAGCCATCCTTCCATCGCTGGCACAAAACGCACTTGGTCATGGTACATGACCTTTTTAATATATTAGGGAATTTGGGTTACTAACATTTTGGTGTGAGTTTTGCGTCTATGTTCATTAGTATATTGGCATGTAATTTTCTTTTTTGTCATATCTTTGGTTTTAGTATCATGGTGGTGCTGGCTTCATAAAATGCATTCAGAAGTGTTCCTTTCTCTGAAGTTTTTGGAATAGTTTGAGAAGGATATGTGTTAACTCTTCTCTAAATGTTTGCTAAAATTCAACTGTGAAGCCATCTGGTCCTGCTTTTTGTTGGTCGAGTTTTAATTTTCATTCCTGATTCAATTTCATTACTGGTAATTGGTCTGTTAATATTTTCTAGTTCTTCACTGTTCACTATTGGGTGTTTGTACATTTCTAGGAATTTGTCCATTTCATCTAGATTGTCCATTTTATTGGTGTATATTTGCTCACAGTAATCTTTTATTATCCTTTTTTATTTCTACAGTGTTTGTTGTATCTTATTTGTCTTATCTGATTATATTGATTTGAAAACTCTATTTTCTTCTTGATGAGTCATGCTAAGGTTGTTTAATTATGATACCTTTTCAAAGAACCAACTCTTAGTTGCATTAATCTTTTACATTTTTCCTTCATATTATTTATTTATCTTTTGATTTATGATTTCTTTCCTTGTACTAATTTTCAGTTTTGTTTTTTCCTCTGTCTGTCAGCATGTATGACTTTAGGGACCCTGTCTGCTGATGGGTGGGCTCTGCTCTTGTCTTGCTGGTTGTTTGGCATGAGCTGTCCAGCACTGGAGCCTGCAGGCAGTTATGTGGGGCCAGTTCTTGGTGTTGATATGGATACTTTTGGGAGCATGCTAGCTGATTAATATTCCCTGGGCCTGGTAATTCTCTGGCAGTCCAGTGTTCTGGACTTGGCACTACCAGAGGCCAAGGCCCAATCCTTGACCAGGGAACCAAGAGCCTTCAAGCCACACAGTGTGACCAGAGAAAAAACAATTAAAAGAAATTAAGCAGACAAAGGAAACCCAAGACAAATAGCAAAAACAACAGTAAACAAACAACAGCTACAACTCAACACAAACACAGAAAAAAGAAAACAAAAACAACAAATCCAAAAACAAAACAAAAAAAAACACAAGAGAACAAAGAATTAAAAAATGAGAACAATCAATAAGGACTAAACTATCAAAAACAAAAAATAAAAAATAGAACAAAACAGGAAGCAAACAACAACAACAAAAATAATGAAGAAAACATAAAATATACACATAAAGACAATCTAAAAAATAAATAAAAGAAAAAACAAGAAAAAACCCACAAAACAACAAAAATTAAAGTAAAAATAGAAAAATAATATATATATGTTGAAAGAAATAAAAAATAAAAATAGTAATACCAACAGCTGAACAAAATGAAACAAACAAATAAAGAATAATAGTGTTAAAAATATTTTCGTGGGACCTCCTGTTTCAGTGTCTTTGCTCCCACAGTGATCCAGAGCCAAGCCCTGCCTCCCCAGGAGGCCTTAATACCTTTAGGTAGGTCTCTGAACCAGTTGTGGGCACTGTGGGGTCAACTTAGACTCTGACGTGGCCTGACTCCCATATGTACTTGCCCCCACAGTACACTGCTGCGAAAGCTTGACTGACCTCAATTGTGGGAACACTCATTGTCTATTCAGGTATTTCACACATGCAGGATTTGCCAAGCCAATCTCAAGGATTTAATCCGTGGATTGTGCAGCTGCAAAAAAAATTTTCTGTTCCTCTTCCTTAGTTGCACCTCTCCTGTGGCTCATCTTTGGTTTTGATCCCACCTCTGCATGTGCAACACTCTCAGGCATCTGTTCCTTGCCCAGGTGAGTGGGAGCAAAAGAAATGGCTGCTTGGGGCACACATACTCACTAAAGCCAGGGAAGGGTACAGCAGCCACAATTGGGGTGTGTTCGAGTTTCCTGCAGTTGCAGAAGCAGCAAGCAGTTGCAACAGACTGTGGCATGTTCACTCTGGTGGGAGTCTCTCCCAATGCCCATGGAGACAGGAGCTGACATGTGGGGGTGGTAGC
This sequence comes from Aethalodelphis obliquidens, assembly GCF_003676395.1. NCBI lineage: Eukaryota > Metazoa > Chordata > Mammalia > Artiodactyla > Delphinidae > Aethalodelphis > Aethalodelphis obliquidens. The sequence continues at coordinate 1,680,571 of NW_020838050.1, read as the reverse complement.
AGCCTCACCCCCCCATGTGCCTCTCAACAATTGTGTCTCACTTTCCAGGCAAAATACACTTCCCTTAGAGACGTTCCTGGCTACATATCCCCTCACTCCCATCCCTTCTGCTGCATCCACACAGCCAATAACACTCCTCTCCCTGGATCCATTTTCCAAACCCATGCTTTAGCACTCAGACCCTGACAACATTGGCAGACTCTTGTCCTAGGCAGGGTCACCCAGGGCTGATTTCCAAGGAGGCTGTGGGATGCGCAGTACTCAGGCCCCCTTAGCTCAGGGATGGAGGAGACCTTGGCCTGAGGGGTGGGTGAACCTGCTCAAATGGGAGCTCTTCCCAGTACCTGAGGAGGCCCAAGAAGCTGGTGGGTGGATAAAGGTGTTGTAATGATGGCTCTGACCCTTGTGCACCACTCAAAAATGATGCATTGCCTTTACAGTGTCCCAGGCTTTTTCCACAGACTTTCCCCATTGTGGAGCTCCTTACTCCTATCCATTCAGTCTGTCTTTTCACAGCCAACAGCTGTCCTCTCCCTGGGTCTATGCTCCAAAACCCACTTTCCAACACCCAGCCCCCCTTTGCAATAGGTGACTCATGACTCAGGCTGGAATGCACAGAGCTGCTGTGTAGACCATGAATGCAGCTCTTACTTTGTCCTGCCTTACACAGACCATCTGCTGAATTCTCCTTTGAGCCCCTGAATGTCCTTTCTGTCCCAGCTGATTTCCCCACTGTGAGGGAGTTTTTCTGAGTGTGGGTACCTATCCTCAACTTCAGCTTCCCATCAGGCTTGCTGGCCAGTGTTTTACTTCCTCTTTTCTTCTTTCTTTCATCCTATCCAGTTGTGAGAGGACTTTTCTTGTCCTTTTAGCTGTCAGAAATCTTCCACTAATGTTCAGCAGGTGCTCTAGGAGAATTGTTCCATTTGTAGATGTTCCATTTGTATTATTGATATACTTTTGATGAGAGGTGAATTCAGCATCCTCCTATTCCGCCATTTTGACTCCTCCTCACTGTCATAAATTTTAGATAATTGTGTTTTGTTTTTGTCTCCAGGTATTCTTTGATTACTTTTAAAACTTCTTCTGTGAACCATTGTTTGTTTAGTAGCATGTTGTTTAACCTCCACATCTTTGTGTTTTTGCAGTGTGTTTTTCCTTGTAGTTCATTTCTCATCTCATAGCATTTTGGTCAAAAATGATACTTGATATAATTTCAATTTTATTAAATTTACTGAGACTTGCTTTGTGACCTAGTATTATGTCATCTACCCTGCAGAATGTGCTATGTGCACTTGAAAAGAATGTATATTCTGCTACTTTTTGATAAAATATTATATATATATATATATATATATATATATATATATATATATATAGAGAGAGAGAGAGAGAGAGAGAGAGAGAGAGAGAGAGAGAAAGTGATACATCTGATCTAATGTGTCCTTTAACAGCAGTGCTTCTTTATTGCTTTTCTGTCTGGATGATCTCTCCATTGATTAAAGTGAAGTGCAAAGTCTCCTACAATTATTGTGTTACTGTAAATTTGTCCCTTTGTTCCTGCTAATATTTGTTTTTTGTAATTATGTTCTCTGAATTTGGATATATCTATATCTATATCTATCTATCTATATAAATATATACAATTTATATGTACTCTTCTTGGCTTGATCCCTTGATTATCATATATTGTCCTCATTTGTCTCTTGGTACAGTCTTTGTTTTAAAGTCTATTTTGTTTCTCGTAAGCATTGCTACCCTGGATTTCTTTTTCTTTCCATTCCTCTGGAATACCTTCTTCCATCCCCTCACTTTCAGTCTGTGGGTCTGTAAATCTGAAGTGAGTCTATTGTAGGCAGCATTATATGGGTCTTGTTTTGTATCCTTTCGCCCACTCTATGTCTTTTGATTGCAACATTTAGTCCATTTACATTTAATGTAATTATTGATAGGAATTAATTTATTACCTTTTAGTTAATTGTTTTGGGTTGTTTTGTAGTACTTTTTTGTTCCTTTTGCTTTTTGCTATCTTCCATTGTGATTTGGTAATTATAATTATATTTTGATTCCTTTCATTCTTTTCTGTGTGTATCTAATATAGATTTTGGGGTGTATAGCAAATATAGATATGTGAATATATATATATATGTGTGTGTGTGTGTGTGTATATATATATATATATATATATATATATATATGAATAGTTTAAGTTTCTGATCACTTAAATTCAAAACATTGTTTTTTTCCTATTTACTATTTAACATTTTTATCAGAGCATAGATGTCTTTACATTGGTTTGTCAGTTTCTGCTGTATAACAAAGTGAATCAGCTATTCATATACGTATATACCGATATCCCCTCCCTCTTGCATCTCCCTTCCACCCTCCCTACCCAACCCCTCAAGTGGACACAAAGCACCGAGCTGATCTCCCTGTGCTATGCAGCTGCTTCACACTAGCTATCTAGTTTACATTTGGTAATGTATATAACTCCATGCCAGTCTCTCACTTAGACCCAGCATACGCTTCCCCCTCCCCATGTCCTCAAGTCCATTCTCTATATCTGCGTCTTTATTCCTGTCCTGCTCTTAGGTTCTTCAGAACCTGTTTTATTTTTTTAAGATTCCATATTTATGTGTTAGCATATGGTGTTTGTTTTCATCTTTCTGAATTTCTTCACTCTGTATGACAGTCTCTAGGTCCATCCACCTCACTACAAATAACTCAATTTCATTGCTTTTTATGGCTGAGTAATATTCCATTGTATATATATGCCACCTCTTCTTTATCCACATTTGTCGATGGATATTTAGGTTGCTTCCATTTCCTGGTTATTGTAAATAAAGCTGTAGTCAACATTGTGGTACATGACTCTTTATGAATTATGGTTTTCTCACAGTGTATGCCCAATAGTGAGATTGCTAGGTCGTATGGTAGTTCTATTTTTAGATTTTTAAGGAAACTCCATACTGTTCTCCATAGTGGCTGTATCAATTTACATTCCCATGAACAATGCAAGAGGGTACTTTTTCTCCACACCCACTACAGCATTTATTGTTTGTAGATATTTTGATGTTAGCCATTCTGAGTGGAGATATCACATTGTAGCTTTGATTTGCATTTCCCTAATTATTAGTGATGTTGAGCATTGTTTCATGTGTTTGTTGGCAATCTGTATATCTTCTTTGGAGAAATGTCTACTAAGATCTTCTGCCCAGTTTTGGGTTGGGTTGTTTGTTTTTTTTGGTATTGAGCTACATGAGCTGCCTGGTATACTTTGGAGATTAATCCTTTGTCAGTTGCTTTGCCTGCAAATATTTTTTTCTTTTCCATTCTAAGGGTTGTCTTTTCATATTGCTTTTGGTTTCCTTTGCTGTGCAAAGGCTTCGAATATTCATTTGGTCCCACTTGTTTATTTTTCTTTTTATTTCCATTTCTCTAGAATATGGGTCAAAAAGGATCTTGCTGTGATTTACATCATAGAGTGTTCTGCCTAAGTTTTCCTCTAAGAGTTTTATAGCATCTATCTTTATATTTAGGTCTTTAATTCATTTTGAATTTATTTTTCTGCATGGTGTTAGGGAGTATTCTAATTTCCTTATTTAACTTGTAGCTGACTAGTTTTCCCAGAACTACTTATTGAAGAGGCTGTCTTTTCTCCATTATATATTCTTGCCACCATAATCAAACATAAATTGACCATATGTGCATGGGTTTATCTCTGGGCTTTCTATCCTGTTCCATTGATCTATATTTCTGTTTTTGTGCCAGTACCATACTGTCTCAATTACTGTAGCTTTGTAATATAGTCTGAAGTCAGGGAGCCTGATTATTCTTCTCCACTTTTCTTTCTCAAGATGGCTGTGGCTATTTGGGGTCTTTTGTGTTTCCATATAAATTGTGAAATTTTTTGTTCTAGTTCTGTGAAAAATGCCATTGGTAGCTTGATAGGGATGGCATTGAATCTGTAGATTACTTTCGGTAGTATGGTCATTTTCACAATTTTTATTATTCCAATACAAGAACATGGTATGTCTCTCCATCTGTTTGCATGATCTTTAATTTCTTTCATCATTGCCTTATACTCTTCTGCATACAGGTCTTTTGTCTCCTTAGATAGGTTTATTCCTAGGTATTTTATTATTTTTGTTGCAGTGGTAAATGAGAGTGTTTTCTAATTTCTCTTTCAGATTTATAGTGAGTAGTGTATAGGAATGCAAGAGAGTTCTATGCATTAATTTTATATCCTGCTACTTTACCAAATTCATTGATTAGTCCTAGTAGTTTTCTGGTAGTATCTCTAGGATTCTCTATGTATAATATCATGAAATCTGCCAACAGTGACAGATTTACTTCTTCTTTTCCAATTTGGATTCTTTTTGTTTATTTTTTCTTCTCTGATTGTTGAGGCTAAAACTTCCATATATATGTTGAATAATAGTGGTGATAGTGGGTAACTTTGTCTTGTTCCTGACCTTAGTGGAAATAGTTTCAATTATTCACCATTGAGAATGAGGTTGGCTGTGGGTTTGTGATATGTGGCCTTTATTATGTTGAGGTAAGTTCCCTCTATGCCTACTATCTGGAGGATATTTATCAAAATAGGTGTCAAATTTAGCAGAAAGCTTTTCCTGCTTCTATTGATATGGTCATATGATTTTTCCCCTTCAATTATTTATTATGGTTTATCACATTGATTGATTTGCATATGTTGAAGGATCCTTGCATTCCTGGGGTAAGCCCCACTTGATCATGGTGTATGATCCTTTTAATGTGCTGCTGGATTCTGTTTGCTAGTATTTTGTTGAGGATCTTTGCATCTATCTTCATCAGTGATATTGGCCTGTAGTATTATTTCTTTGTGACATCTTTGTCTGGTTTTGATATCAGGGTGATAGTGGCCTTGTAGAGTGAGTCTGAGAGTGTTCCTCCCTCTGATGTATTATGGAAGAGTTTGAGAAAGTTTAGTGTTAGCTCTTCTCTAAATGTTTGACAGAATTCGCCCGTGAAGCCATCTGGTTATGGGCTTTTGTTTGTTGGAAGATTTTTAATCACAGTTTCAATTTCAGTGCTTGTGATTGGTCTGTTTATATTTTCTATTTCTTCCTGTTTCAGTCTCAGAAGGTTGTGCTTTCTGAAGAATTTGTCCATTTCTTCCAGGTTGTCCATTTTATTGCCATATAGTTGCTTGTAGTAATCTCTCATAATCCTTTGTATTTCTGCAGTGTCAGTTGTTATTTCTCCATTTTCATTTCCAATTCTATTAATTTGAGTCTTCTCCCTTTTTTTCTTGATGAGTCTGGCTAACAGTTTATACATTTTGTTTATCTCTGAAAGAACCAGCTTTTAGATTTATTGATCTTTACTATTTTTTTCTTAATTTCTTTTCCTTTATTTCTGATCTGATCTTTATGGTTTCTTTCCTTCTGCCAACTTTGGGTTCTTTTTGTTCATCTTTCTCTAATTGCTTTACTTATAAAGTTAGATTGTTTATTTGAGATGTTTCTTGTTTCTTGAGGTAGGATTTTATTGCTATAAACTTCATCTTAGAACTGTTTTTTTTGCATCCCATAGGTTTCTGGTCATCGTGTTTCACTGTCATTTGTTTCTAGGTTTTTTTCTTTATTTCCTCTTTGATATCTTTAGTGACCTCTTGGTTATTTAGAGGTGTACTATTTAGACTCCATATGTTTGTATTTGTTATAGATTTTTTCCTGTCATTGATATCTAACCTCATAGTGTAGTTGTCAGAAAAGATACTTGATATGATTTCAATTTTCATAAATTTACCAATGCTTTATCTGTGACCCAAGGTATGATCTATTCTGGAGAATGATCCATGTGCACCTGGGAAGAAAATGTGTTCTGTTTTTTTCTGGATGAGACGTCCTATAAATATCACTAAAGTCCTTCTTCCTTAATGTATCATTTAAAGCTTATGTTTCATTATTTATTTTCATTTTGGATGATCTGTCCATTGGTGAAAGTGGGTTATTAAAATCCCCTACTATGATTGTGCTACTGTCAATTTCCCTTTTTATGCCTTTAGCATTTGCCTTATGTATTGAGGTGCTCCTATATTTTGCGTATAAATATTTACAACTGTTATATCTTCTTCTTGGATTGATCCCTTGATCATTATGTAGTGTTTATCTGTCTGTTGTTATAGTCTTTATTTAAAAGTATATTTTGTCTGATATGGGAATTGCTACTCCAGCTTTCTTTTGATTTCCATTTGCATGGAATATCTTTTTCCATCCTCTCACTTTCAGTCTATATGTGTTCCTAGGTCTGAAATTGGTCTCTTGTCAACAGCATATATATTGTTCTTGTTTTTGTATCCTTCAGCCTGTCTATGTCTTTTTGTTGGAACATTTAGTCCATTTACATTTAAGGTAATTATCAATATGTATGGTCCTATTACCATTTTCTTAACTGTTTTGGGATTGTTATTGTAGGTCTTTTCCTTCTCTTGTGTTTTCTGCCCTGAGAATTTCCTTTAACATTTGTTATAAAGCTGGTTTTGTGTTGCTGAAATCTCTTAGTTTATATTTGTTAAGATTTTAATTTCTTCACAAATCTGAATGAGATTCTTGCTAGGTAGAGTAATCTTTGTTGTAGGTTTTTCCCTTTCCTGACTAGAAATATGTCCTGCCACACCCTTCTGGCTTACAGAGTTGCTGCTGAAAGATTAGCTGTTAACATTATGGTTATTCCCTTGTATGGTACTTATTGCTTTTTCCTTGCTGCTTTTCATAATTTTTCTTTGCATTTAATTTTTGTTTGTTTAATTAATATGTATCTTGGCCTTTTTCTCCTTGGATTTATCTTGTATGGGACTCTCTGCACTTCCTGGACTTGACTGACTATTTCATTTCCCATATTAATGAAGTTTTCAACTATAATCTCTTCAAATATTTTCTCAGTCCCTTTCTTTTATTATTCTTCTTCTGGGACCCCTATGATTCGAATGTTGGTGTGTTTAGTGTTCTTCCAGAGGTCTCTGAGATGGCTCAATTATTTTCAAACTTATTTTCTTTTTTTGCTCTGCAGTAGTTATTTACACTATTTTGTCTTCGATGTCACTTTTCCATTTTTCTGCCTCAGTTATTCTGCTTTTGATTACTTTTAGAAAACTTTTAATTTTATCTATTTTGTTTTCATCATTGTTTGTTTGCTCTTTACTTCCTCTGGGTACTTGCTAAATGTTATGTGTGTTTCCTTCATTCTATTTCCAAAATTTTAGATCATTTTTACTATCAACACTCTGAATTCTTTTTCAGGTAGACTGCCTAGTTCCTCTTCATTATTTTTTTCTGGTGGGTTTTACCTTGCTCCTTTATCTGTTGTGTTTTTCTCTGTCTTCTCATTTTGCTTAACTTACTGTGTTTGGGGTCTCCTTTTCACAGGCTTCAGGTTCATAGTTCCTGTTGTTTTTTGGTATCTTCCCCCAGTAGCTAAGTTTGGTTCAGTGGGTTGTGTAGGCTTCCTGGAGGAGGGTATTGGTGCCTGTGTTCTGATGGATGAGGCTAGATCTTGTTTTTCTGATGGGCAGGACCGTGTCCAGTGGTCTGTGTTGGGGTGTCTGTGAACTTACTATGATTTTAGGTAGCCTCTTTGCTAATGGGTGGGGTTGTGTTCCTGTCTTGCTAGTTATTTGGCATGGGGTGTCCAGCACTGGAAATGTGGGTCGTTGAGTGGAACTGGGTCTTAGTGTTGAGACAGAGATCTCTGGGAGAACTCTCGCTGATTGACATTACATGGGGCTGGGAGGTCTCTGGTGGACCAATATCCTGAACTTGGCTCTCCCACCTCAGAGGCTGAGACCCAATACCAGCTCAGAACACCAAGACCCTGTCAGCCACATGGCTCAGAAGGAAGGGGAGGAAAAAAAAAAGATAGATAGAAAAAAATAATAAAATAATAAATAATAAATTTATTGAAATAAAAAAATAAAAAATATTAAAATAAAAGGTAAGAAGAAAGAGAGCAACCAACCAATAAACAAATCCACCATTGAAAATAAGCACTTAAAATTATACTAAAAAAAAAAGTACACACAGAACCCTAGGGCAAATTGTAAAAGAAAACTTATACAATCAAAATCACACAAAGAAACATACACACTCATGAAAAGAGATAAAGGAAAATATATATATATATATATAAAAGGAAGAGAGCAACCAAATCAATAATGAAATCTACCAATGATAATAAGCTCTAAATACTAAGCTAAGATCAACATAAAACCAGAAACAACTTAGATGTAGAAAGCAAAGCCCAAGTCTATAGTTGCTCCCAAAGTCCACTGCCTAAATTTTGGGATGATACATTGTCTATTCAGGTATTCCACAGATGCAGTGTACATCAAGTTGATACTGGAGATTTAATACACTCCTCCTGAGGCTGCATGGAGAAATTTCCCTCTCTTTTCTTTGTTTGCACAGCTCCTGGGGTTCAGCTTTGGTTTTGACCCTGCCTCTGTATGTAGGTTACCCTTTGACATCTGTTCTTCACCCAGACAGGAAGGGGTTAATGGAGCAGCTGATTAGGTGGTTCTGGCTCACTCAGGCCAGGGGGATGGAGGGGTATAGAATGCGGGGCAAGACAGTTGCAGCAGAGGCTGGCATGACATTGCACTAGCCTGAGGATTTTGTGTTCTCCCGGAGAAGTTGTCCCTGGATCACAGTACCCTGGCAGTGGTGGTCTGCACAGGCTCCTGGGAAGGTAGGTGTGGATAATGACTTGTGCTTTCTCACAGGTTTCTTAGTGGTTGCAGCAGCAACCTTAGCATTTCATGCCCGTCTCTGGTTTCTGGGCTGATAGCTGCAGCCTGCACCCATCTCTGGAACTTGTTTAGGCATTGCTCTGAATCCCCTCTCCTTGCAATCCCCAAAACAGTGGTCTCTTCCCTCTTCCGCAGATCCGGACTTTTTCCTGGACTCCCTCCTGTCTAGCTGTGGCGCATTATCGCCCTTCAGGCTGTGTTCATGCAGGCAAACCAAGTCCTCTCCCTGGGATCTGACCTCCGAAGCCCGAGCCTCAGCTCTCAGCCCCCACTCGCCCTGGTGGGTGAGCAGACAAGCCTCTCAGGCTGGTGAGTGCTGGTCAGCACTGATCCTCTGTGTGGGAATCTCTCTGCCTTGCCATCTGCACCGCTGTTTCTGCGCTGTCCTCTGTGGACCCCCGTCTCCGCCAGTGAAGGGGCTTCCTAGTGTGTGGAAACATTTCCTCCTTCACAGCTCCCTCCCAGAGGTGCAGGCCCCATCCCTATTCTTTTGTCTCTGTTTTTTCTTTTACCCTACCCGGGTGTGTGGGGAATTTCTTGCCTTTAGGGAAGTCTGAGGTCTCCTGCCAACGTTCATTAGGTGTTCTGTAGGAGTTGTTCCACATGTAGATGTATTTTTGATGTATTTGTAGGGAGGAAGCTGATCTCCAAATCTTACTTCTCTGCCATCTTGAAGGACCCTCAAACATGTGTTAACAATATTGCATTTTTACATTTCTCCCATGTTTACTGTATTTGATATCATATGCTACATGTTTTTGTTTTGTGTATTCCTTAACTACTTATTGCACCTATAGACAATTTCACTATTTTCATCTTTTAAATTTCCTACTAGCTTTATACATCATTGATTTCCTACCTTTACTCTATATTTGCCATAACCAATGAGATTTTTGCTTTTTTTAAGCTTCATTTTTCTAGTTCTGGCCTTTTACACTAAGGTAAGTTATTTTTAACATTTTTATAAAGGTGGTTTGTTGGTGCTGAAATCTTTTGGCTTTTGCTTATCTGTAAAATTTTTTATATCTTCAACAACTCTGAATGAAAGTATTGTTGGGTAGGTAATAGTATTTGTTTTCTTTCATCACTTTAAATATATTTTGCCACTGCCTTTTGGTCTGCAGAGTTTCTGTTGAAAAGTCAGTTGATAGACTAATGGGAGTTTATCTGTATGTAACTTGTTGCTTTTCCCTTGTTTCTTTTAATACTCTCTATTTATCTTGAACTTTTCCATTTTCATTATAATTTGTCCTGGCATGTGTGTCTTTGAGTTCTTCTTGTTTGGGACTCTGTCCTTACTGTTACTGTATGTCTGTTTCTCAGTTTTGGAAAATATATAGCTATTATACCTTTAAATATGTTCTATGCCCCTTTCTGTCTCTCTTCTTTCTAAGCCTCCTATTATGTGAATATTCATAAGCTTTTTTAAAAAAATGTGTTGGAGTATAGTTGACTTACAGTGTTGTTTTAGTTTCAGGTGTACAGCAAAGTGAATCAGTTATACATTTACAAATATCCACTCTTTTCTTTTAGATTATTTTTCCATATAGGTCATTATAGAGTATTGAGTAGAGTTCCCTGTGATATGTGGTAGGTTCTTATCTGTTATCTATTTTATATATAGTAGTGTGTATATGTATGTCATTCCCAATCACCCAATTTATCCCTCCCTGACTTATCCCCTGGTAACCACAAGTTTGTTTTCTACATCTGTGACTCTATTTCTGTTTCATAAATAAGTTCATCTGTACACTTTTTTTTTTAGATTCCACATATAAGTGATATCATATGATGTTTTTCTTTCTGTGTCTGATTTACTACACTCAGTACGACAATCTCTAGGTCCACCCATGTTGCTACAAATTGCATTTTTGTGCTTTTTATGGCTGAGTAATATTCCATTGTATATATGTACCACATCCTCTTTATCCATTGCTCTGTTCATACACAATTTAAGTTGCTTCCATGTCCTGTCTCTTGTAAATTGTTCTGCAATGAACATTGGGGTGCATGCATTTTTATGAACTATGTTTTTCTCTAGGTATATGGTTAGGAGTGGGATTACTGGGCCATATGGTAGCTCTATTTTTAGCTTTTCAAGGAACTTCCATACTCTTCTCCATAGTGACTGTACCAATTTACATTCCCACCAACAGTGTTAGAGGGTTCCCTTTACTCCACACCCTCTCCAGCCTTTATTACTTGTAGATTTTTTTGATGATGGCATTCTGACAGGTGTGAGGTGATACATCATTGTAGTTTTGATTTGCATTTCTCTAATGATTAGTGATGTTGAGCATCCTTTCATGTGTTTGTTGGCAGTCTGTATATCTTCTTTGGAGAAATGTCTATTTAGGTCTTCTGCCCATTTTTGGATCAGGTTGTTTATTTTTTTTTTGATATTGAGCTGCATGAGCTGTTTGTATATTTTGGAGATTAATCTCCTGTCAATTTCTTCATTTGAAAAAATTTTCTCCTATTCTGAGGGTTGTCATTTTGTCTTGTTTATGGTTTCAGTTGCCGTGCAAAAGTTTTCAAGTTTAATTAGGTCGCATGTCTTTATTTTTGTTTTTATTTTCATTACTCTAGGAAGTGGATCAAAAAAGATTTTGCTGCGATTTATGTGAAAGTGTGTTTTGCTTATGTTTTCTCTAAGAGTTTTATAGTATCCGGCCTTACATTTAGGTCTTTAATCCATTTTGAGTTTATTTTTGTCTATGGTGTTAGGGAGTGTTCTAATTTCATTCCTTTACATGTTGCTGTCTTGTTTTCAAGCACCACTTATTGAAGAGACTGTCTTTTCTCCATTGTATATTCTTGCCTCCTTTGTCACAGGTTAGGTGACCATATATGTGTGGGTTTATGTCTGGAATTTGTATCCAGTTCCTTTGATCTATATTTCCATTTTTGTGCCAGAGCCATTCTGTTTTGATGACTGTAGCTTTGTAGTTTAGTCTGAAGTCAGGAAACCTCATTCCTCCAGTGCATTTTTCTTCCTCAAGTTTGCTTTGGCTATTCAGGATCTTCTGTGTTACATTACAAATTGTGAATTTTTTTTTTCTTCTGTACGTGGACCCCTCACTCTTGTGGCCTCTCCTGTTGTGGAGCACAGGCTCTGGACATGCAGGCTCAGTGGCCATGGCTCATGGGCCCAGCCACTCCACAGCATGTGGGATCTCCCCGGAACAGGACACGAACCCGTATCCCCTGCATCGGCAGGGGGACTCTCAACCACTGTGCCACTAGGGAAGCCCAGATTGTGAAATTTTTTGTTCCAGTTCTGTGTAAAATGCCATTGATTATTTGCTAAGGATTGCCTTGAATGTGTAGATAGCTTTGGCTAGTATAGTCATTTTCACAGTATCGATTTTTCCAATCTAAGAACATGGTATGTCTCTGCACCTGTTGTGTCATTTTTTATTTCTTTCATCAGTATCTTACAGTTTTTTGAGTTTTTGAGGTTTTTGCCTCCTTAAGTAGGTTTATTCCTAGTTACTTTATTCTTTTTGTTGGAATGGTAAATGTGATTCTTTTCTTAATTTCACTTTCTGATCTTTCCTTGTAAGTGTATGGGCATGCAAGATTTCTGTGTATTAATTTTGTAACCTGTAACTACCAAATTCAGTGATGTGCTGTAGTAGTTTTCCAGTAGCATCTTTAGAATTTTCAATGGATAGTATTATGTCTTCTGCAAACAGTGACAATTTTACTTCTTTTACAATTTGGATTCCTTTTATTTCTTTTTCTTCTCTGATTGCTGTGGCTAGGACTTCCAAAACTATGTTGAACAAAAGTGGTGAGAGTGGACACCCTTGTCTTGTTCCTGATTTTAGAGGAAATATTTTCAGCTTTTTACCATTGAGTATCATGTTTCCTCTGGTTTTGTCATATATCACCTTTTTTTATGTTGAGAAATAGTCCCTCTTTACGCACTTTCTGGAGAGTGTTTATCACAATTTTTTGTTCAATTTTGTCAAGAGCTTTTTCTGAATCTATTGAGATGATTGTATGCTTTTGATTCTTCAATTTTTTAATATGGTGTAACATATTGATTGATTTGCGTTTACTGAAGCATCCTTGCATCAGTGAGATAAATCCCAGTTGATCAAGGTGTAGGATCCTTTTAATGTGTTGTTGGATTCAGTTTGCTAGTGTTTTGTTGAGAAGTTTTGCATCTATGTTCTTCAGTAATACTGGCCTGTAATTTTCTTTTTTGTGATATTTTTGTCTGGTTTTGTTATCAGGGTGACGTTGGCCTCAAAGAATGAACTTGGGCATGTTCCTTCTTGTGCAATTTTTGTGGAACAGTTTCAGCAGGATAGGTATTAATTAGCCTTTTTCTAAATTTGATAGAATTCACCTGTGAAACCATCTAGGAGTTTTGTGTTCGAAGTTTTTTAATCACAGTTTCAATTTCCTTACTTGTCTGATTTGTCTGCTTATATTTTCTCTTTCTTCCTAGTTCAGTCTTGGAAGTTTGTACCTTTGTAGGAATTTGTCCATTTCTTCCTGGTTGCCCATTTTATTGGCCTATAGTTGCTTATAGTAGTCTCTTCTGATCTTTATTATTTTTGTGCTGTTGTTTGTAACTTCTTATTCATCTCTAATTTTATTGATATGAGTCCTCTCCCTTCTGTTCTTGATGAGTCTGGCTAAAGGTTTATTAATTTTGTTTATCTTCTCAGAGAACAAGCTTTTAGTTTCATTGACCTTTGCGTTGGTTTCTTTGCCTCTATTTCATTGACTTCAGATCTGATATTCATGATTAATTTCCTTCCACTAACTTTGTGTTTGTTTGCTCTTCTTCTTGTTGCTTTAAGTGTAAGGTTAGGTTGTTTATTTGAGATTTTTCTTGTATCCCAAGGTAAGATTGTATTGCTATAAACTTCTGTCTTAGAACTGCTTTTGCTGTGTCCCATAGGTTTTGGATCAGTGTGTTTTCATTGTCATTTGTCTCTAGGTATTTTTTTATTTCCTTTTAGATTTCTTTAGTGATTCATTGGCTGCTTAGTAACGTATTGTTTAGCCCCCATGTGTTTGTGTTTTTTACAGTTTTTTTTTCTCTAATTGATTTCTGATCTCATAGAGTTGAGGTCAAAAAGCTGCTTGAAATGATTTCAATTTTCTTAAATTTACTGAGGCTTGATTTGTATGTAACGTGTGATCTATCCTGGAAAATATTCCATGTGCACTCGAGAAGAAAGTGTATTCTGCTGCTTTCACTTGGAATGTCCTGTAAATATCAATTAAGTCTATGTGGTCTAATGTGTCAAATAAGGCTTTTATTTCATTATTAAATTTTTGTTCATATTATCTGCCTTTTGATGAAAGTGGGGTGTTAAAATCTCCCTCTATTATTGTGTTACTGTCAATGTTTCCTTTTATTGTTTTTAGTATTTGCCTTATCTATGGAGGTGCTTGTATGTTGAGTGCATATATATTTACAATTATTATGTCTTGTTGTTGGATTGATCCCTTGATCATTATGTAGTGTCCTTCTTTGTCTCTTTTAACATTCCTTATTTTAAAGACTGTTTTGTCTGATATGAATGAATATTGCTACTCCAGCTTTCTTTTGTTTTCATTTGCATGGAATATCTTTTTCCATCCCCTCACTCTCAGTTTGTATGTGTCCCTAGGTCTGAATTGGGTCTCTTGTAGACAGCATATACATGAGTTTTGTTCTTGTATTCATACACCCATTCTATGTCTTTTGGTTCGAGAATTTAATCCATTTACATTTAAGTTAATTATTGATATGTATGTGTCTATTGCATTTTCTTAATTTTTTTGGTTTGTTTTTGTAGTATTTTTTCTTCCCTTCCTCTTTTGTTTTCTTATCTTGTGTTTCCCACCTACAGAATCTCCTTTAGCAATTGTTGTAAAGCTGGTTCTTTGGTGCTGAATTCTCCTAGTTTTTGCTTCTCTGTAAAGCTTTTGATTTCTCTATCAAATCTAAATGAGAGCCTTACTGCTTTGTGTATTCTTGGTTGTAGGTTTTTCCCTTTCATCATTTTAAATATATCATGCCTTGCTTGTTGGCAGTGTTGTGTCATGAGGTGGCTAGTTGCAGTGTCCTGGGGCTAGTCCTGGCCCACTGGTGGATGGAGCCATGTTTTAGTGTGGGTGATTGTGAGGCTGGCCATCCCAGATATAGTGTTGTCCAGCTAGTGGATGGGGCTGGTTTCTTATATGGCCAGCTGCAGGGTCTGGGTTGTCCCAAAGTTGGTATCCACACTCTGGTGAGTGTGGCTAGATCCCAGTGTGGCTGGCTGGGTGGTCTGATATTTTTAGGATCTGGTGTTTGCCTCTTGGTGGGTTTTGCTGTACTCTGCAGCAGCTTACTGAGGAGCTCAGGTGTTCCAGAACTACTATTGGTCTGCTAGTGTCAGTGCCAAGGCTCAAGATGATAAGGGTGGATGCTGGCCTTTTGGTGAGTGGGCTGGGTCTTGATGTGACAGGCTGCAGTGCTGAAGTAGTCCTGGGGTTTGAATCTGCCCACTGGTGGGTAAAGCAAAGTCTCATTAGATCCTAGGACTTGTGCCCACCCAGTGTGAGTGAGGCCATGTCCTGGGGCTAGTGCTGGCCCACTGGTGAGTGGTGTCATGTCTTGGGTTTTCTGGCTGTAGAACCTAGTGTTCCTGAATAGTGTTTGGCCCACTGGTGGGTGGGGTCAAGACCTGTGAGTCTCAAGTTTAGTACTGGCTCACTTTTAGGCAGACCCGTGTCCTGGATTCTCTGGTTGCAAGGACCTGGGTTTCCCATTTTTAGTGTCAGTCTGCTGGTGTTTGAGGCCAAGAACCGATGGCTGGCTGTGGGGCCATTGGGGGTGTTCCACAGCTAGTTATTCCTGTCTGCTGGGCAGGGCTGGGTCCTGGCGTACTTGTGAGCTCAGGGGATCTTAAGGCAACTCCCTGCTGGCAGGTAGGGCTCTGTTCCTGCTCAGCTAGCTACTTGGCCTAAGACATCACAGTACTTGTGCCAAAAGGCTGCTCAGTTGGGTCAGGTCCCTTCACTAATAAACTATAGGGAGGATACCAAAATGGCTGTCACCAACACCAGTTTCCTTGTGGTAGAACAAGCTCAATTCTGAGTTAGTCATTTATCCAAGGAACCCTTGTTTCTTTAATTGGAGAATGGTATTATGATATAAGATTTAGTTGATTAGTGTAAATATTTCTACTGGAGTATTATTATTTCTAGGTCCTCTCAGCTGACAGAACAAGAAAATATAAGCTTGTATAAAGTTAACTTGAAAACAAATAGAATGCCAGATATTTCTCCAGCAAAGATAAGTTTATTGAGAATCAGTAGAGGATTGCATTTTGGGGTCTTCAACCATGGCAATACATGTGCAAGCCCCTTCACAGCAAGGGAAAGAGAACACTTTTATAGAGAAGAAAAGAAAGTGGGGAAGGCTTTAGTAAACAAAGAGTCTATGGGTTTTCATTGCCTCAGTCTTTGCCAAGAAAGAAGAGGAATCTTTTTAGTTCCTGTTGGGCTCTGCTAGCATCACAGGTTGTGAGAGCTCCTCTTTCTGGTCTCCCAACAAACTCTACTGAACTGAGGTTATTGTTTATTATTATTTTAGAACATATTTATACCTATGAGACAGAGGAAGTTGTATGAAATTCATTTGCTGGAACTTGTACAGTCCACTAGGCATTCTAAAATGTTGAGGAGTAGTTTTCACAGACTTCCCTGGGTTTTAGTTTGGACCAGTGAGACAAGTGAGTTAGGCATTCTTTATGTTTTTTTTAATGTTTCCCTACCAGTATTAATTCATGAAGGCTATCATTTTATTACTAGATGAATAATTTAATGCACATACAGTGATGGAAATTGAGAATTTTAGAGTCACAGGTAGAACTGGGTTGTTATTTGCTCCAAATCAGAGCTTTCTTCATTATTAAATCAGCAATTGTTGAAATTTCAATTATGTTTCTCCTTTTATGAAGACAATTTTGGACCTCCCTAGACAGTTTATTGTTTCTAAATTATCATTTGGGAAATATCCCTTTGGACCATAACATCAGTTGGTCACTTTAAGGGTAGTGTTCCTTGAAGAATTAACAGCAAGATGATTTCCCCTAGCTTCCAGAGGATCAAGTTTAGAACATCCCAACATCTTAATAATAGCTAAAGTAGCAAGTAAAAGTATTACATTCAATAATTTCAGAACATAGAGAACATTTCAAATTTTATTTCATCTGGAAGTAAGAAAGCCATATTGCTTCTACAACATTCCAAAATTATGAACTACTCTGAAAGTATATGTATTATCAGTATAAATATAGGTAGTTTTGCCCTCAGTTAAAGTACAAGACCATTAAAGAACATATAATTTAGCCTGTTGGGCTGAAGTAACCACAGGTAAAGATTCTGCCCCAACAATATCAAAAGAAGTTATAATAGCATACCCAGCACAATACTTGCCATTGTCACCTTTTACATAAGAACCATCAGTGAACCAAGAAAACTCAATGTTACCCACTGGAATTTTCTGCAGATCATCATGAAGAGTCAGGAGATGATCTGTTAGCATTAAAGAGTTGTGAGGAATTTTGTTGGTGACAAAAGGGAAAAGAGTACCCAGGTTAAGCTTATTACAATGTTAAAGGGGTTATGTCAGAGACGGTTAACAAAAGGATGTCATAGGAGATAAGGTGACTGGCTGAGAATTGTTGAATGTGGTGAGAATTCAGGACAGGTTCCACTGTACAAGGTACACAAATGGTTAAAGAGATTCTGCAGTGATTTTCTTGGTGGCATTAACTAAAATGGAAGTGGCCATAATGACTGTAAGGCAAGGGAGGTATCCCCATGTCACAGGGTCCAGTAGCTGGCCATAAATCCATATGGATAAATGGTGGTTCCCATTGCTTTGGGTGAGCACCCAAAGAACATTTCTTTCCTTTTTATGTACAAAAATTACAAAAGAGATTATGTTAATTGGGATGCCCAAGGGCAGGTGGGTTCATCAAACTCTCCTTTAAGATCTTGAACGCTATGTTGTCTGGTTCTTCTTATAAAATTGGGGCAATGTTGTTATTATTGAGTAAAACATGTAGAGGTTTTGCTGTAAGAGAGAAATTTGAAACCCAATTTTGGCAGTAACCAACTAGCCAGAGAAAACATTTGGGTTTTTGGGAACTTAGGGCACCATGAAATCTATCTGGATTTAGGCGTAGCCTTTGTTCTGATATCAGATGAACTAAATATCAAAACTGGGTTTGAGTAACTGCAATTTTTCTTTGACAGTGGTATGTCCCTTTAAGTCTAAAAGCATTAACAAGTGTATTCTGCATGCCTGAAAGAAGGCTTGAGAAGAAGAGCAAAAAAGCAAATCATTAACATATTGCAACAAAGTAGAACTGCTAGAATATTTAATGTCATCCAGGTCAGTCTTCAGAGATTTGTGAGAGATAAGAATAACTCTCAGTAAAGCCCTGAGGCATTATTGTCCAGGTGAGTTTTTTCCTTCCCTGGTTAAGGTATTGGCTAGCTTCATTAACTGGAAAACTAAGGAATGGACTACATAAATCAGTTACAGTAAAGAATTTACTTTCAGTGGGAATGGATGCTAGTAACAATAAGGGTTAAGAACAACAGGATGTTGAGGGAAAATGATATTAGGACAAACCACTAATCTTAGCTATTAGGTTTTCTCAACAATAAAATGAGAATGTTACAGGGGCTAGTACAAGGGATAATCAGGTCTTAAGCCTTTCAATCTTGTATTATTGTCTTTAGGCCTTGAAGGGCGTCTTTACTTATAGGATATTGATAAATGCTGTGAAGATATTTAGAAGGGTCTATTTGAATTTTGATGGGAGGTGTCATGTGAATTTTACCAACATTAAGTTGGAAATTTTTCCCATAAGGAAAGTGGTAACTGATACAATCAGAACAAATGATCAGTGTTTCCAGAATTTGCTCAAGTACCATCAGAGACTAAACATATAAAAGATGTCAAAGGATCATTTAAATCACTGATCAGTTACTTTGATGACTACTTTCAGTTTCTAGAATTATTTCCTCCTTTTGGGAGAAAGGAATTCTGGCATATTTCTCTAAGAAGTCTTGGTGTAATAAATGGTTAGGGGAAGAAGAACTAAGGTGAAAACAATGTGTATCTCTCTTTTTTTAACATCTTTATTGGAGTATAATTGCTTTACAATGGTGTGTTAGTTTCTGCTTTATAACAAAGTGAATCAGTTATACATATACATATATTCCCATATCTCTTCCCTCTTGCGTCTCCCTCCCTCCCACCCTCCCTATCCCACCCCTCTAGGTGGTCACAAAGCACCAAGCTGATCTCTAAAAGAGCCTAAACAAAAGTGAATAGGTCCAGAGAGAGGAATCTCTTGAAGTCCATTAGGAAGCCCCACTATATGAACAGTTTCAGTACTTCAAGGCAGGGGCTGCTTGATAGTAGCGGAATTGAGCATCTAGACTGTGGCTTTGGTGTCACTTAGGACAAAGACAGATTTATCCCCAATCTGGAGAAATATTTCTCCAAGATAATTAAGATGGATCATTGGGAAGAGTTACTGTAATTTTCTTGGAGCCCTATCATTGATAATTGGGAGAAAGTTGGAAAGACTGGTTAGAGGGCTGAAGACTCTTAAAGCACTAAATTTGTAACAATCTCTTT
Organism: Aethalodelphis obliquidens; assembly: GCF_003676395.1. Lineage (NCBI taxonomy): Eukaryota > Metazoa > Chordata > Mammalia > Artiodactyla > Delphinidae > Aethalodelphis > Aethalodelphis obliquidens. The sequence continues at coordinate 1,661,123 of NW_020838050.1, read as the reverse complement.
CCAAATGTCCTGGCTCTTTGCAATAATAGCAAAAGCTATGAAGACTTTGGTTTCATTTGAGAGCCATCATTTGCTGGATTTGAAGATTAATAAGTTTGGCAGTTTTCCTTGGAGATGACTCCAGAAGTTTAAGAGAGCTGGTTTGTTAAACTAATTAAATCTGTAGTGAACATAGTTTCCCATTCCATCCTGGTCCTTTTTTTACTAGAAAGGAAAGATCCCACTTCAGTCCATTAATAAACATAGAGTTCAAACTACACAGGTGGAATCCACATCTAAAGGGAGATAAGAATTTTCTTTAAAATTATTCTTAAGTCAATTGTAATAATAATAAACAGGCTTGTCAGATTGTTGTATGTAAAATTGAAATTTGTTCCTATCAGCAGTCTTTGGAAAGCCCTAAGAATCACTCAATGAAGTTGCCTAGCAATTGCTCAAGCCTGATTACATGCCAAGTTAGTGGGCTGGAAACCCAGTTGTAATTCTAGAGAGCTTTCAGGACTTTCCCAATTAGCAGTTTTCATCCAATGCTGGGTGTGGCCTTCATTGACAAACATATGAACTAGTTGATATAAATCAGAGAAACCAGGTTGATGAATTGAATGGCTATATTAAATTCCTCAGCAAATCTGTGAGGATTCTTATTAACATTGGGAAAACTTTTGACTGTGGTTCACAGATCAGCTTTAGTCCAGGGAGTATAAGATGTTAAGAGTTTAGTCTCTAGACACTCAGAAGGCTTAATTTTAAAGGAGTAAGTTTTGACAAATTCAGAAGAAAAAGGAGTGGGCAGAGTTTCAGGGACAAAGGAAAGTTCGGTGAGAGAATTAGTATGGGGGAATTGAGGGTATGGAGGAGGTATAGGCGGAATAGAAAGAAAGAAGAAAAATAGCACTGGAGGTGGAGTCTAATGGAGTCTGTGTGAGAGAGAGAAGATGCTGCTGGAGGTGGAGACTGAGATAAAGAAGCCAATAAAGAAGAGCCTGAGGCTTCAGGAGTACTTTTATCTTTCTTTAATCATTTGCCTAAGTTAATATTAAAATCTTGTTTCGCAGAGAGACAATTTTAAACTCCTGATTACTTTGGGAACCCTAAAAATACCAATCAAAACAAGCATTCCACTCAGTTCTGGAAATTTTAGAGCCTTTTTAGTCAAATTGTTTGAAGGAAATTAAGTTTGAGGATTTCAAAAGTTCCTTATAATGGCTATTGATATTCTAACTTGCCTTTGGTTGGATCAGTCAATTTAGTTAGAAATAGCTTTTGAATTTTGAACCAAATCAAAACATAAAGTAAAAGATAATTCCAAAGGAGGCAAAACAAATGAAACTGAAAAAAATTCAAAACGAAAAGCTTTAAAAAAAACCTGAAAAAAATTATTTTACCTTCATTAAGATTTTTTTAAATGTCTAAAAATTATATCATTCCCTGATAACCATTTCATGATATATGTAAGTCAAATCATTATGCTGTACATCTTAAACATTTACAGTGCTGTATGTCAATTATATCTCAACTAAACTTGAGGGGAAAAAAAAGCACATGAGTAAGACTGCAGTTTTTAAACATAAAATTGAGCAAAAGCCCTGTGGTGGGGGAAACCCTCAAAATACTTAGATGACTGGGATCCTTTTTCTCAGAGGCTTTTCTTCTAGAGTAAAGAACAATTTTAAACAGTTTAAATATATTATAGCACAAATGGTTCAACTAAAACGTCTTACAAATCAATCCTACCCAGTACAATGAAGGCAGCTTGGTCCCAAAGGAACCAGGACAAAGGCTTTTTTAAGCCAGTCTCCAGAGGACTGCCCTTCCAAAGGAACAGGCTGATAACTAAAATCACAATGCAGTTTTATTAGAAGCAGCACCTTCCCAAAAGAATTGGGCTGAAGGCATTTTCAGCCAGTTTTAGTTGAAATAGTCTGATCTCAAGATCAGACCGAAGTGCCAAATGAGTACTTGCAACAGAACAAGTACTTAACCAAGAATGACAAAACCTTTAAATAAAATAAAGCTTGGAGTGTTTAAAATGAAGAGGGTGTGAGCTTAGATCAAGGAGAAAGATGTACCTTCAAACTCCAGGGTCAGCAAGAAAAACAGTGAATGACAATGGGCTCAATTGTGGGTACCACTCCTGTTTTCTTACCAGCTCCAGAGCTGTTGGGAGTCTTCTATGGTTCACATATGGGCCACCAAAATGCTGACCTGAAAACAAATAGAACACAGATATTTCTCCAGCAAAGATGGGTTTATTTGGGATCAGCAGATAATTGCAATTCAGTGGTGAGCCATGTGCAAGTACCCACACAGCAAGGGAAAAAGAATGCTTTTATAGAGGGGAAAGGAAGTTAGGAGTGCTATAGTAAACAAAAAGTTCATGGCTTTTTATTGGCTCAGTCCTTGCCAGGAAAGAAGAGGAATCTTTCTTCTTGTGGGGCTCTGCTACCATCTCAGGGTGTGAGAGCTCCCCCTTCTGGTATTTCAACTATTTAGCTGAGGTTTCTGTTTATCTTTTTTTTTTTTTTAACAATACTAACCTATGTATGTGACATATTTATAAAGATTTAAATGCATATCCATCTGTATGTATATTAAACTAAACATGAGTTCATATATCTACCTCTGTAATCCATCTCCACATGTTCCATTCTAGCCTTCTATCTCTGCTTGTCTGAGGTTCCCACTCCAACAATTAAAGGTCTGCCTTCTATCATTCATTATCCACCATCAGTTTATTAATTGTTCAATTATAGTACACATATATAGAATTTTAACAATTTTAACTCATAATTTTAGGAAAATTTACATTATTAACTAAGGTACAGTGTTTATTTTACCTTTAATATTAGTTAGTTACATCAACACCATTTCCCCTCCCCTTCAATCAGGATACTTTATACATTTGCAATACAGTTAGATACTTTTTCTGCAATCTCCATTCAATTCTATGATCTCCAAAACTTTTACTTTTTTTAAACTTGCATATATTAATTTACTCTTTGTGCTCTAAAATTCTACAGGTTCTCACAGGTGCATAGTGTCATATATTCACCACAACATCAAACAAAATAGTTTCACTTTCCTAAAAATAAAATGCCCTATGCTTCACCTATTCAACTATTCCCCTTTTCAAGGCTCCTGGAAATCACTAATCTAGCTTTTGTCCCTGTAGTTTTGTCTTTTCCAGAGTGCTATATGCATGGAATCACAAAATATGTAGCCTTAAAGTCTGGCTTCCCTCACTTAGCCATATGTGTTTAAGATTAATCCATTTTGTTGATTAGACAGATAGTTCATTTTTTATTGCATTCTATTTTTTATTCACCTACCGAAGAACATCTTGCTTGCTGTCAGCTTTTGGCAATTTTAAATAAAATTGCTCTAAATCTTCTTGTACAGGATTTTAAAAGGACATAAGTTTTCAAATAAGTTGGAAAAATACCTAACACCATGATTGCTTGATGGTATGGTAAGACTATATTTAGCTTCATAAGAAACTAACAAACTGAAAGTAAGACTTCTGCTATGATGGAGTAAGAAGTTCAACAAACTATCTTCCCAGCAAAACAACAATTTAAGTGGTGAAAAGTATAAAAACCAATGATTTTAAATCTCTGGAAATTATCTTAAGGGGATATAGCAAAAAGAGAAATATTCATTTAAGAATATCTATTAAATCTCTGTAACAATAGCAAGAGACTGTAGCATTTGAGCCCCTCCCCTACCAATTCTATATTATAGAAATTCTACCCCAGGGGTATTCAGCCAAAGAGACTGGCTTTTTCTTTTCCTAGATTCATATCTGGACTACGGTTTCCTCCTAGGAGAGGCAGACGGTTAGCATTTGTCATCTTCTCTCAGCCTTGTATTACAAAAGCTCTATCCCTGGCAATCACACTGAGATGTCTGGATGTCCCTTACTCCAACATTTCATAGGGTGGATGTTCTACAATTAGTGCTGCAGGCTGAGATTATTCTGGCTCTTACTGCTCATGCCCCAGATCACAGTGTGAACCTTTCATATGTAAGAGCAAGCCAAGAAGAGCATGTGCTTTAATTTTCCCTCAGTACCCACTAAAAGAGTAGGTGTATCACTCAGAAAAGTAAGTTGCTACCCCAGACATTTTGTGATGGTCCAGAGGTTCTGCCATGAAGAAAGCCTGGCCATAAGGATGGAGAGCACTGCATATTTGCCTGAGAGAATTGACATCTTTCAGAATTGAGTGGAGAACTAGATGCCGAAGGGTGTTACAAATGTCAATGGAGACCTTGGTGGAGAAGAACTTAAAAGAAGCTGGTAGCCATGATACAAATAGAAAGACAGAGCATCAAAAATTTTAATGAAAATAATCAGATAAAAAAACAACCAATAAGAGTCTTCCTGGTAGCACAGTCAATTCTGGGCACACATACTCAGAAGCAATCAGAGCAAGACACAGGACAGAGTTCAGAGCATTTCCCAAACCTTGCACACCCATTAGGAGAGGTCTGAAACTTCATTGGAAAAGGGGATTTAAACACAACCTTTGACTAAACACTAAACTACTCTGAGCCAAGTTCAACTCCTAGTAAGCCAGTCTCAGATATGATTTTACAATAATTACTGGAAATCTGGAAGGCAGGACATGTCTTGAAATCTTCACTTTCTCAGAAGTGTTCAGAGAAAGAATCTGCAAACTACTAGTGCCTAGATGGAACAAAAATATATTAACTTCTTGCACTGTAATACAACCTTCAAGCCATACATATATCCAATGGTAAAGGATAAAAATTTCACTAAAGAATAAGGCTTAAGCACAACTTTTACCAATAAGTCAATTATGCCAACACAGGGGCAATCTCTAGCTAAGGAGGCTAAAAGATAAAAATATGGAGAAACATGTATGATCCAGAACATAAGCCTGAATATTTTTGGAGGAAAATAATTACTTCACTCAAGTTATAAGACAAATAAATAAAGAACCAAGCAAATAACAACAATAAAAGGGGGAAAGATAAATGGATATCTAGAATAGCTTAAATATATTTTAAATGTCAAAATTTCAGCAAAATACCAGGGCATGCACAGAAACAGAAAAGTCTGACCCAGTCACAAGAAAAAATATTAGGTAACAGAAACTACATTTGAAAGACCCTAGATGGTTAACTTAGTAAACAAATAATTAGTTATTATCAATATGTCCAAATTACTTTAAAAATGCCTAGCCAATTATTTGAAGGTATGAAGACATTGTATCATCACATAAAAATATCAAATAAAGAGACAAATTATTAAAAAGAGTCAAATGGAAAATCTTGAGTTTAAAAATAAAATAACCAAGACGAAAATTTTACCACAAGGAGGTAAACATTACGTTTTATCTTGCAGAAGAAAAATAATCAAGAATAATAAAGGTAAATTGATAGAGATTATGCAATCTGAAAAACAGAAAAAATAAAGAAAAATATAGAGTCTCAGAGAAATGATGTGCACCATAAACTGCACCAACACATGTAATAGGGTTCCCTGAAGGAGCAGAGAGAAAGTGTTAGAAAAGATATTGGAAAAGAAAATGACCAAAAACTGACACTAAATTTGATCTAAAAAATTAATTTACACATCCAAGAATCTCAAGCGGGATGAACAAAAAGAGATCTGTACCCAGAGACACAGTGGCAAAAATATTAAAAACCAAAGATGAAGAGAACATCCTGAAAACACTAAAAGAAAAATGACTTGTCACATACAAGTGAACCAAAATAAGAGTAACAGGTAACTTGATATCAGAAACCAGAGGCTGGAATGCAGTGGAATGTCATATTTAAAGTGTTCATTATAAAAACAAAACAACAACAAATATGTACATCAAGAATCTTATATCCAGCAAAACTAACATTCAAAAATGAGGGTAAAATGAACACCTACTTAAAAATTTTTTAACATCTTTATTGGAGTATAATTGCTTTACAATGGTGTGTTAGTTTCTGCTTTATAACAAAGTGAATCAGGTATGCATATACACATGTTCCCATATCTCTTCCCTCTTGCATCTCCCTCCCTCCCACCCTCCTTATCCCACCACTCTAGGTGGTCACAAACCACTGAGCTGATCTCCCTGTGCTAAAAAAGATTATTCTTTGCTAAAAGACCCACCATATAAGAAATAATTAAGGAAGTTCCTCAGCCTGAGAACAAGTGACAGCAGACAGTTAGTAAAATCCACAGATAAAAATAAATAAATAAACACAATAGTAAAATGTAATTATGGTGACAATTACCAAATAAATAAATTGTACATTTCTTCTCTTGACTGATTTAAGACAATAATTTCTTAAAACAATATGAACAAAATCATTACCTTGGGTCTATTACTTATAGAAATGTAATAAATTTGGCAATAACATCACAAAATATTAAGTTAGGAACAAAGATATATTGGAGAAAATAAATGAGACCAGGTGGCAACTGAAATTCTGAGGAAAAACTTTAAAAAACCCAAAAGGCTAAATACGAAATTTAATATAGCACAATCTATAAACACATTGCTTGCCTTTTTTGTTTAAATAAATAAAAATTATATAAATTGTTATATCAATGTATTGTTGGGTTTGTAACATATATAAACATTGCAGGCGTTTCATTTTTTAAACAGTACAAAAAATAGGGAGAAAACAGAGCTTATAAATGTGATGTTTTCATATTTCACTGGAACTGTCAGTATAAATCTGAAATATTAAGATATTATACTGTAAGCTTTAAAGCAACCACTAAGACACTAAGATTATAATCAAAAACATATTTGAATTTAATAAAAGAATTAAAATATTACCTAAGAAAATGCCCACTAATTACAAAAGAAGACAATAAAGAACAAAAATTATTTGAGACACACAGAAAACCATATATGAGAGATGTTAATCTAACCATATAATTAATAACACTAAATGTCAAAAAAATTAACCATCTAATTAATAGTGAAATCAACATCATCTTGTCTTGAAAGGATCTTTTTCTCTCTCCTTCAATGTACAACTAAAACATCCATAACTCAATAAATGTTTATCTACCCAGAAAACCAAGATGCCAGAGAGATTCACACATCTGTACATCCGAAAGTGGATGGATGGGAACATGCAGATGAAGTGGAACTAAGAAACAGGGGAGGCAGTGCTTGCAGTACCATGCCACAGACCACAGTGGTTGAGTCTGCAGCACCAGAGAACCTGGCAGCAGCAGTGGAGGCAGTATAGATGACACCAGTCTTCTAGTTACAGTAGTACTCAAGGCCATAGGGAACTGGAGAGCTATGGTGGAAGACCCCACAGCCATAGTCCCTCCAGCTTCAGCAGCACCTTCAACTGCAACTGTGGCCTCCCTGTCTGTGGCAGCACTGTGCACAAACCTAACACCCCAAACACAATAGAGGTGCCTATGACCCCAGCTCCCACTCCATCTTCTCCTTCCCCCTGCCATAGTGGAAGTGTGTCTGACCCATAAAATCCCAGATACAGTAGAAATACCTGCAATCATAGTGACCCTGGTGGTAAAACCAGCAACAGCAGTGACACTGTCAGCAGCAAGGCATCAGTGACCCTGAAGCCAAAAATGGTGATTACAAGGGCGCTGCCACACCTCTAGCAGAGGTGTTGGAGGGTAAAAAGTGACAATTCTCAAATATAGACAGAGGTAGTTCACATAAGAGGAAGCAAACACTTGTGTTATAGCAACACTGACTACAAAACAAAAGAAAGACCTCTAATTACCAAATTCTTGAATTACTAGAATTAAAGTAAACAAAGCTTTACCTAAATAAGAAAGGTGTTTGCTACCTTAAATGTGCTGGCAGAAGAAAAAACTCATCAAGCACCATGAAAAACCATGGAAAAACAATATCACTAAAAGAAAATGACAATGCTCCATAAACCAAACTTAAAAGTATGGAAGATTGTGATATAACTGATAGTGATTCCAAAATAGCTGCAATGTAGAAACTCAATGAGCTATAAGAAAACTCAGAAAGACAGTATAAATGGGTCAGGAATACAATTAATGAACAGAAGTAATATTTTACCAAAGAGATTGAAATGCTAAAATAATCAGAAATTCTGGAGGTGAAGAACTCAATAAATGAAGAATGTATTAGAAAGTATGGGAAATAAAGCAGACCATATGTAAAAGAGAAATAGTGAGCTCAAAGATAGAAATATAGAAATGTTTCAGGTAGAAGAGGATAAAAAACTACGATTTTTTTTTAAAATAAAGAAATTCTACAAGAACTATTCAACTCCATTAGAAAAGGAAACAAGAAAATGGGTATGCCAGAATAACAAGTAAGGAAAAGGGGAGCAGAGAGCTTATTTAAAGAAATAATAGCTGAAAACTTCTGAAACCTGAGGAAGAACCTGGATATATAAGTCCATGAAGCAAAGAGAACACCTAATCACCTCAACACAGAGAACTTTTCCAAGAAACATTATAATAAACCTCTCAAAAGACATTGGTAAAGAAAGAATGATAGATTAAGAGAAATGCCTTCCACCAGGAAACTAGAAGAGCTGGAAATGAGGATTCCTCCCAACAGGGATTCTCAGGCTTGCCTCTTGTAACATGAATGCTGCCTTTACAGAAAAATATTTAGAAGAAGAGAGGACCCTCTGGGCTGATCTTTGAGATCAAAGTATACAGGTACTACAAAATCCTCTAGCTTCCACTCCAGGCAACATTTCAGTGTGAAAGGAGAAAAGGTGCTCTCCTTTCTTTGTTCTTCCTTTAGAGTATCAGAGACCTTTGGGCACTTTAAACACCAAGGCATCTTGTGACTATAAAAGGAGCCAGCCTGCAGCTGACAGAATGAGCAAGACAGAAAGGTAAAGGGCTAAACAAAGAGGAAAAAAGATGGTAGAGTAGAAGGACGTGAGTTCACCCCTTCTTATGGAAACCCCCAAATCACAATTAACTACTGAAGAACCACTGACAAACAAACACTGGAACCTACCAAGAAAGATAATTTACATCAAAAGACAAAGAGGAAGCCACAGTGAGATGGTAGGAGGAGTGCAATCACAATAAATCAAATTCCATACATGGCAGGTGGGCAAGCCACATTTGGAAAACTATTATACCATGGGAGTTTGATCAGAGGTGAAAGTTATGAGCCCCACATCAGGCTCCCAAACCTGGGAGTCTGAAAGTAGGAGGAGACCCCAGAGAATCTGGCTTTGAAGGCCAGTGGGGTTTGATGGTAGAAATTCCACAGGATTGAGGGAAACAAAAGCTACACTCTTGGAGGGCACACACAGGGTCTCATGCCCACCAGGACCCAGGGAAAGAAGCAGTGACCTCATAAGAGACCGGGCCAGAATTACCTGCTAGTATTGGAAGGTCTCCAGTGGAGGTGGGGGATGGCTGTGGCTCACTGCAGGGACAAGAATGGTGGTGGCAGCAGTTCTGATGAGTACCCATTGGTGTGAGACGTCATGGAGGCTGCCATTTTCTCCCCAAGACCTGGCTCCACACAACAGCCTGTAGGCTTGTGTTTGGATGCCTCATGCCAAACAACCAACAGGGCAGGAGCACAACCCCACCCAACAGTAGACGGGTTGCTTAAACTCTCACTGAATAAACAACTGCCTGATAAACACACCCCTTTACAGGACCCTGTTCCTCAGAGGGACAAGACCCAGCTCCACCCACCAGTGGGCAGGGAACTAGTCCCTCCCAGTAGAAAGCCTGCACAAGCTTCTTAGACAGCTTCACCTACTAGGGGGCAGAAAGCAGAAACAAGAAGTTCTACAATCTTACAGCTTGTGGAATGGAAATCAAAACCACAGAAAGTTAGCCAAAATGAGACAGCAGAGGAGTGTGTTCCAGATGAAGGAAGAAGAAAAAAACCCAGAAGAACAACTAAGTGGGTGGATATAGACAATCTACATGAAAAAGAATTCAAAGTGACAATAGTAAATATGATCCAAAATCTTGGAAAAAGAATGGAGGCACAGATTGAGAGGATACAAGAAATGTTAAGGAAGACTTAGAACTGAAGAATGAACAAGCAGATATAAACAATGCAATAACTGAAATGAAGAATACACTGGAAGGAATCAACAGCAGAATAACTGAGGTGGAAGAATGGATAAGTGAGCTGGAAGACAGAATGATGATAATCACTGCTGCAGAACAGATAAACGAAAGAAAGAATGAAAAGAAATGAGGACAGTCTAAGAGACTTCTGGGACAACCTTAAACACAACAGCATTCACATTATAGGGGTCCCCAAAGGGGAAGAGAAAGAGAAAGGACCTGAGAAAATATTTGAGGAGATAATAGTTGAAAACTTCCCTAACATGGGAAAGGAAACAGTCATCCAAGTCCAGGAAGCCTAGAGAGTCCTAGGCAGAATATAACCAAGGAGGAACACACTGAGACACAGAGTAATCAAACTGATAAAAATTAAAGATAAAGAAAAAATGTTAAAAGTAATGAGGGAAATGAAACAAATAATGTACAAAGGAATTTCCATAAGGTTATTAGCTGATTTCTCAGAAGAAGCTATCCAGGCAAGAAGGAAGTGGCATGATACATTTAAAGTGATGAAAGGGAAGAACCTACAACGAAAAATACTCTACCCAACAAGGCTTTCATTCAAATTTGAGGGAGAAATCATAAGCTTTACAGACAAGCAAAAGCTAAGAAAATTCTGAACTACCACACAAGATTTGCAACAAATATGAAAGGAATTTCTCTAGGTGGAAAAGAAAAGGCTATAACAGGGAAGAAGAAAATTATGAATGATAAGGCTTGCCAGTAAAGGCAAACATACAATAAAGGTAGGAAATCATCTGCACACTGATATGATATCAAAACCAGAAACTGTGAGAAGAGGAGAGCAGAAATGCAGGATATTGGAAATGCTTTTGAAATTAAAAGACCAACAACGTAAAACATTCTTCTCTGTATATATACTGCTATATCAAAACCTTACAGTAACTGCAAACCAAAAATCTACAATAGATAGACACACACAGATGAAAAAGGAATCCAAGCACAACACTAAAGTCAGTCATCAAATCACAATAGAGGAGAACAAAAAATGAAGGGAAGAAAACACACCTACAAAAACAAATGCAAAACAATTAACAAAATGGCAGTAAGTACAAAGCTATCAATAATTATCTTAAACATAAACAGATTAAATGCATAGATTGGCTGAATGGTTACAAAAACAAGAGCCATATACACACTCTCTAGAAGAAACCCACTTCACATCTAGGGACACACACAGACTGAAAGTGAGGGGATGGAAAATGTTATTCCAAGCAAATGGAAATCAAAAGAAAGCTGGAGTAGCTATATTCATATCAGAAAAATTCTATTTTAAAGTAAAGTCTGTTACAAGGCACAAAGAAGGGCACTACATAATGATCAAGGGATCAAACCAAGAATAAGATATAATGATTTTAAATATATATGCAGTCAACATACGAGCACCTCATTATATAAGACAGATACTAACCACCAAAAAAGAGAAATTGACAGTAACACAATAATAGTGGGGGACTTTAACACCCCATTTTCATCACTGAGCAGATAATACAGACAGAAAATTAATAAGGAAACACAAGCCTTAAATGACACATTAGTCCAAACAGAATTAATTAATATTTATAGGGCATTCTATGCAAAAGCAGCAGAATACACTTTCTTCACAACTGCACGTGAAACATCTTCCAGGATAGATCACATGTTGCATCACAAATCAAGCCTCGGTAAATTTAAGAAAATTGAAATCATATCAAGCATCTTTTCCAAACACAATATTGAGATTAGAAATTAACTACAGGAAAAAAACCCTGTAAGATACTAAAATACATGGAGGTCAAAAAATATGCTTCTGAACAATCAATGAATCACTTAAGAAATCAAAGTGGAAATTAAAAAATACCTAAAGACAGGAGGGGAGGATGGTGGAAGAGTAAGACGCGGAGATCACCTTCCTCCCCACAGATACACCAGAAATACATCTACACGTGGAACAACTCCTACAGAACACCTACTGAATGCTGGCAGAAGACCTCAGATCTCCCAAAAGGCAAGAAATTCCCCCACGTACCTGGGTAGGGCAAAAGTAAAAAAGAAAAAACAGACAAAAGAATAGGGATGGGACCTGCACCAGTGGGAGGGAGCTGTGAAGGAGGAAAGGTTTCCACACACTAGGAAGCCCCTACATGGGTGGAGACTGTGGGTGGTGGAGGGGTGTAGCTTTGGAGCCATGGAGGAGAGCGCAGCAACAGGGGTGCAGAGGGCAAAGCGGGGAGATTCCCGCACAAAGGATCAGTGTCAACCAGCACTCACCAGCCCAAGAAGCTTGTCTGCTCACCTGCCAGGGTGGGCGGGGCTGCGAGCTGAGGCTCAGGCTTCCATCAGAGCACAGAGAGAGGACTGGGGTTAGTGGCGTGAACACCCTGAAGGGGTTAGTGCACCACGGCTAGCCGGGAGGGAGTCCGGGAAAAGGTCTGGAGCTGCCGAAGAGGCAAGAGACTTTCTCTTCTCTCTTTGTTTCCTGGGGTGCAAGGAGAGGGGATTAAGAGCACTGCTGAAAGGAGCTCCAGAGACAGGCGTGAGCTGTGGCTAAAAGCACGGACCCCAGAGACGGGCATGAGACATTAAGAAGGCTGCTGCCACCAACAAGAAGCCTGTGTGCGAGCACAGGTCACTATCCACACCCCATTTCCGGGGAGCCTGTGAAGCCTGCCACTGCCAGGTTCCCGGGATCCAGGGACAACTTCCCTGGGAGAACGCATGGCGGGCCTCAGGCTGGTGAAACGTCACACTGGCCTCTGCTGCTGCAGGCCCGCCCCGCACTCCATGACCCTCCCTCCCACCGGCCTGAGTGAGCCAGAGCCCCCAAATCAGCGGCTCCTTTAACCCATTCCTGTCTGAGCGAAAAACAGATGCCCTCCCATGACCTACACGCAGAGGCAGGGCCAAATCAAAATCCAAGTCCCTGGGATCTGTGAGAACAAAGGAGAGAAAGGGAAATCTCTCCCAGCAGCCTCAGAAGCAGCAGAATAAAGCTCCACAATCAACTTTATGTACCCTGCATCTGTGGAATACATGAATAGACAACGAATCATCCCAAATTGAGGAGGTGGACTTTGAGAGCAAGATTTATGATTTTTTCACATTTTCCTCTTTTTGTGAGTGTGTATGTGTATGCTTCTGTGTGAGATTTTGTCTGTATAGCTTTGCTTCCACCATTTGTCCTAGGGTACTGTCCGTCCATTTTTTTTCTTTAAAAAATTTTTTTTCTTAATAATTAATTTTAATAACTTTATTTTACTTTACTTTATCTTCTTTCTTTCTTCCCTTCGTTCCCTCCTTTACACAATGAATCATCCTAAATTGAGGAGATGGACTTTGAGAGCAAGATTTATGATTTTTTCCCCTTTTCCTCTTTTTGTGAGTGTGTATGTGTATGCTTCTGTATGAGATTTTGTCTGTATAGCTTTGCTTCCACCATTTGTCCTAAGGTTCTATCTTTCCGTTCTTTTTTATAAGATTTTTCTTAAGAATTATTTTTAATTTAATAACTTTATTATATATTATTTTATTTTACTTTATCTTCTTTCTTTCTTTCTTTTTTCCTTCTTTCCCTCCTTCCTTCCTTCCTCCCACTGTCCCTCTCTCCCTCCTTCCCTCCCTTCCTCCTTTGTTTCTTTCCTTCTTTGCTTCTTTGTTTCTTTCTTTCTTCCTTCCTTCCTTCTTTCCTTCCTTCCATCCTCCCTTCCTTCCTTCCCTCCTTTCTTTCTTTCTTTCTTTCTTTCTTTCTTTCTTTCTTTCTTTCTTTCTTCCTACTTCTACTAATTCTTTCACTGTACATTTTCTCCCTTTTATTCTGAGCCGAGTGGATGAAAAGCTCTTGGTGCTGCAGCCAGGAGTCAGTGTTGTGCCTCCGAGATGGGAGCGCCAACTTCAGGACACTGGTCAACAAGAGACCTCACAGCTCCACATAATATCAATTGGCAAAAATCTCCCAGAGATCTCCATCTCAATGCCAGCACCCAGCTTCACTCAACAACCAGCAAGCTACAGTGCTAGACACCCTATGCCAAACAGCTAGTAAAACAGGATCACAACCCCACCCATTAGCAGAAAGGCTGCCTAAAATCATAATAAGTCCACAGACACCCCAAAGCACACCACCAGACGTGGACCTGCCCACCAGAGAGACAAGATCCAGCCTCATCCACCAGAACATAGGCACTAGTCCCCTCCACCAGGAAGCCTACACAACACAATGAAACAACCTTAGCCACTGGGGACAGACACCAAAAACAATGGGAACTACAAACCTGCAGTCTGCAAAAGGGAAACCCCAAGCACAGTAACATAAGCAAAATGAGAAGACAGAAAAACACACCGCACATGAAGGAGCACGATAAAAATCCACCAGACCTAACAAATGAAGAGGAAATAGGCAGTCTACCTGAAAACAAATTCAGAATAATGATAGGAAAGACGACCCAAAATCTTGGAAATAGAATAGACAAAATGCAAGAAACATTTAACAAGGACCAAGAAGAACTAAAGATGAAACAAACAATGATGAACAGCACAATAAATGAAATGAAAAATACTCTAGATGTGATCTGTAGCAGAATAACTGAGGCACAAGAATGGATAAGTGACCTGGAAGATAAAATAGTGGAAATAACTACTGCAGAGCAGAATAAAGAAAAAAGAATGAAAAGAACTGAGGACAGTCTCAGAGACCTCTGAGGCAACATTAAATGCACCAACATTCGAATTATAGGGGTTCCAGTAGAAGAAGAGGAAAAGAAAGGGACTCAGATAATATTTGAAGAGATTATAGTTGAAAATTTCCATAATATGGAAAAGGAAAAAGTTAATCAAGTCCAGGAAGCACAGAGAGTCCCATACAGGATAAATACAAGGAGAAATACGCTGACACATATTAATCAAACTGTCAAAAATTAAATACAAAGAAAGCATATTAAAAGCAGCAAGGGAAAAACAACACATAACACACAATGGAATCCCCATAAGGTTAACAGCTGATCTTTCAGCAGAAACTGTGCAAGCCAGAAGGGAGTGGCAGGACATATTTAAAGTGATGAAGGAGAAAAACCTGCAACCAAGATTACTTTACCTAGCAAGGATCTCATTCATATTTGATGGAGAATTTAAAACCTTTACAGACAAACAGAAGCTGAGAACGTTCAGCACCACCAAACCAGCATTACAACAAATGCTAAGGGAACTTCTCTAGGCAAGAAACACAAGAGAAGGAAAAGACCTACAATAATGAACCCAAAACAATTTAGAAAATGGGAATAGATACATACATATTGATAATTACCTTAAATGTAAATGAAGTAAATGCTCCTACCAAAAGACACAGAATGGCTGAATGGATACAAAAACAAGACCCATATATATGCTGTCTATAAGAGACCCACTTCAGACCTAGAGACACATACAGACTGAAAGTGAGGGGATGGAAAATGATATTCCATGCAAGTGGAAACCAAAAGAAAGCTGGAGTAGCAATTCTCATATCAGACAAAGTAGACTTTAAAATAAAGACTATTAGAAGAGACAACGAAGGACACTACATAATGATCAAGGGATCGATCCAAGAAGAAGATATAACAATTGTAATTATTTATGCACCCAACATAGGAGCACCTCAATACATAAGGCAAATACTAACAGCCATAAAAGGGGAAATCGACAGTAACACATTCATAGTAGGGGACTTAAACACCCCATTTTCACCCATGGACAGATCATCCAAAATGAAAATAAATAAGGAAACACAAGCTTTAAATGATACATTAAACAAGATGGACTTAATTGATATTTATAGGACACTCCAGCCAAAACAACAGAATACACATTTTTCTCAAGTGCTCATGGAACATTCTCCAGGATAGATCATATCTTAGGTCACAAATCAAGCCTTGGTAAATTTTAGAGAATTGAAATTGTATCAAGTATCTTTTCCGACCACAACACTATGAGACTATATACCAATTACAGGAAAAGATCTGTAAAAAATACAAACGCATGGAGCCTAAACAATACACTACTTAACAATGAAGTGATCACTGAAGAAATCAAAGAGGAAATAAAAAAATACCTAGAAACAAATGACAATGGAGACACAACGACCCAAAACCTATGGGATGCAGCAAAAGCAGTTCTGAGGGGGAAGTTTATAGAAATACAAGCCCACCTTAAGAAACAGGAAACATCTTGAATAAACAACCTAACTTTGCACCTAAAGCAATTAGAGCAAGAAGAACAAAAAAACCTCTAAAGTTAGCAGAAGGAAAGAAATCATAAAAGTCAGATGAGAAATAAATGAAGGAAATGACAGTAAAGGTCAATAAAACTAAAATCTGGTTCTTTGAGAAGATAAACAAAATTTATAAACCAATAGCCAGACTTATCCAGAAAAAAAGTGAGAAGACTCAAATCAATAGAATTAGAAATGAAAAAGGAGAAGTAACAACTGACACTGCAGAAATACAAAAGATCATGAGAGATTACTACAAGCAAGTATATGCCAATAAAATGGACAACTGGAAGAAATGGACAAATTCTTAGAAATGCAAAACCTGCCAAGACTGAATAAGGAAGAAATAGAAAATATGAACAGACCAATCACAAGCACTGGAATTGAAACTATGATTAAAAATCTTCCAACAAACAAAAGCCCAGGACAATATGGCTTCACAGGGAAATTCTATCAAACATTTAGAGAAGAGCTAACACCTATCTTTCTCAAACTCTTCGAAAATATAGCAGAGGGAGGAACACTCCCAAATTGATTCTACGAGGCCTCCATTACCCTGATACCAAAACCAGACAAGGATGTCACAAAGAAAGAAATGACAGGCCAATACCACTGATGAACATAGATGCAAAAATCCTCAACAAAATACTAGCAAACAGAATCCAACAACACATTAAAAGGATCATACACCATGATCAAGTAGAGTTTATTCCAGGAATGCAAGGATTCTTCAATATATGCAAATCAATCAACGTGATAAACCATATTAACAAATTGAAGGAGAAAAACCATATGATCATCTCAATAGATGCAGAGAAAGCTTTTGGCAAAATTGAACACCCATGTATTATAAAAACCCTGTGGAAAGTAAGCTTAGGTGGAACTTTCCTCAACATAATAAAGGCCATATATGACAAACCCACAACCAACATCATCCTCAATGGTGAAAAACTGAAATAATTTCCACTAAGATCAGGAACAAGACAAGGTTGCCCACTCTCACCACTCTTATTCAACATAGCTTTGGAAATTTTAGCCACAGCAATCAGAGAAGAAAAGGAAATAAAAGGAATCCAAATCAGAAAGGAAGAAGTAAAGCTGTCACTGTTTGCAGATGACATGACACTATACATAGAGAATCCTAAAGATGCTACCAGAAAACTACTAGAGCTAATCAATGAATTTGGTAAAGTTGCAGGCCAGAATATTAATGCAAAGTAATCTCTGGCATTCCTATACACCAATGATGGAAAATTTGAAAGTGAAATCAAGAAAACACTTCCATTTACCATTGCAACACAAAGAATAAAATACCTAGGAATAAACCTACCTAAGGAGAAAAAAGACCTGTATGCAGAAAATTATAAGACAATGATGAAAGAAATTAAAGATGATACAAATAGATGGAGATATATAACACGTTCTTGGATTGGAAGAATCTACATTTTGAAAATGGCTCTACTACCCAAAGCAATCTACAGATTCAATGCAATCCCTATCAAACTACCACTGGCATTTTTCACAGAAGTAGAACAAAAAATTTCACAATATGTATGGAAACACAAAAGACCCCCAGTAGCCAAAGCAATCTTGAGAACGAAAAACAGAGCTGGAGGACTCAGGCTCCCTGACTTCAGACTATACTACAAAGCTACAGTAATCAAGACAGTATGCTACCGGCACAAGAACTGAAAGATAGATCAATGGAACAGGATAGAAAACCCAGAGATAAACCCCCGCACATATGGTTACCTTATCTTTGATAAAGGAAGCAGGAATATACAGTGGAGAAAGTACAGCATCCTCAATAAGTGGTGCTGGGAAAACGGGACGGGCACATGTAAAAGTATGAGATTAGATCACTCCCTAACACCATACACAAAAATAAGCTCAAAATGGATTGAAGACATAAATGTAAGGCCAGACACTATCAAACTCTTAGAGGAAAACATAGGCAGAACACTCTATGACATAAACCAATGCAAGATACTTTTTGACCCACCTCCTAGAGAAATGGAAATAAAAACAAAAATAAAGAAATGGGACCTAATGAAACTTCAAAGCTTTTGCGCAGCAAAGGAAACCATAAACAAGACCAAAGACAACCCTCTGAATGGGAGAAAATATTTGCAAATGAAGCAACTGACAAAGGATTAATTTCCAAAATTTACAAGCAGTTCTTGCAGCTCAATAACAAATAAACAAACAACCCAATCCAAAATGGGCAGAAGACCTATATAGACATTTCTCTAAAGAAGATATACAGACTGCCAACAAACACATGAAAGAATGCTCAACATCATTCATCATTAGAGAAATGCAAATCAAAACTACAATGAGATATCATCTCACACCAGTCAGAATGGCCATCATCGAAAAATCTAGAAACAAGAAGTGCTGGAGACGGTGTGGAGAAAAGGGAACACTCTTGCACTGCTGGTGGGAGTTTGAATTGGTACAGCCACTATGGAGAACAGTATCTAGGTTCCTTAAAAAACTACAAATAGAACTACCATATGACCCAGCAACACCACTACTGGGCATATACCCTGAGAAAACCAAAACGCAAAAAGATTCATGTACCAAAATGTTCATTGCAGCTCTATTTACAATAGCCCAGAGATGGAAACAACCTAAGTGCCCATCATCAGGTTAATGGATAAAGAGGATGTGGCACATATATACAAAGAAATATTACTCAGCCATAAAAAGAAATGAAATTGAGCTATTTGTAATGATGTGGATAGACCTAGAGTCTGTCATACAAAATGAAGTATGTCAGAAAGAGAAATACAAATACCATATGCTAACACATATATATGGAATTTAAGAAAAAATAATTTCATGAAAATCCTAGGGGTAAGACAGGAATAAAGACACAGACCTACTAGAGAATGGAGTTGAGGATATGGGGAGGGGGAAGTGTGAGCTGTGACAAAGCGAGAGAGAGGCATGGACATGTATACACTACCAAACTTAAGGTAGATAGCTAGTGGGAAGCAGCTGCAAAGCACAGGGAGATCAGCTCGGTGCTTTGTGACTGCCTGGAGGATTGGGATAGGGAGGGTGGAAGGGAGGGAGACACAAAAGGGGAGAGGTATGGGAACATATGTATATGTATAACTGTTTCACTTTGTTATAAAGCAGAAACTAACACACCGTTGTAAAGCAATTATACCCCAATAAAGATGTTAAAAAGAAAAAATCAAAGACATCCAAATTGGGAAAAGTAGAATATAATTGTCTTTGTTTGCTGATGACATCATCTTATATATAGAAAATTTTAAAGATTCCTCCAAAAAAGTATTAGAACTAGTAAGTGAACACTGTAATTTTGCAGGTAAAAATATAATATTCAAGTTCAGTTATGTTTCTATACACTATCAACTATATGAGACATTAATAAAATAATACCATTTACAATAGCATCAAAATAATAAAATTTGTACAAATAAATCTAACCATGGTGGTAAAAGACCTATGCAATGAGAACCATACAACAGTGATGCAAAAAATTGAAGACAACACAAATAAAGAGAAATACATCTATTCTCATGGACTGAAGACAAAATATTACAAAAATATCCATACTACCCAATGTGATCTACAAAATCAATTCAATTCCTATCACATTCCAATGGCACTTTTCACAGTCAAAAAATAATCTAATATCCATATGACAGCACAAAAGACCCCAAAGAGCCAAAGCAGTTGAGCAAGAAGAACAAAGATGGATGTATCACATTTCCTGATTCCAAACTATATTACAAATCCTCAAAATCAAAGAAGTATGGTATTGACATAAAACAGACACATGGTCCAATGGAACAGAATAGAGGTCCAGAAATAAATTCACACATATATAGTCAATAAATTTTCAGCAAAGGCACTAAGAACACACAATGAGCTAAAGATAGTGTCTTCAATAAATGTTTTTTGTAAAACTGTAAATATACATGCAAAATAATGAAATTGATCTCCTATCGTACACAATACACAATACCCAACTCAAAATGAATTTAAGATTTAAATATAAGATCTGAAACTGTCTAACTCCTAGAAGAAAACATAGGAAAGTGCTCCTTGACAGTGGTTTTGGCAATTATACTTTTGGATTTGATATCAAAAGCAAAGGAAACAAAAGCAAAAATACACAAGTGGAAGTACATCAAAGTGAAATCAAACTATATCATATCAAAAGAAACAATAACTAAAATAAAAAGGCAACCTATGGGCTTGGGAAAATATCTGTGAACCATGTATCCACTAAGTGGTTAATATAAAAATATATAAGGAACTCATACAATGCAATAGCAAAACAAAACAAAACAAAAATAACAAATAATAATTTTAAATGGGTAAAGTGGTGTATGTGTAGCTATTGTTTGAAATTGCATACAAGTGGCTGTTTCTTTGAAACAGAAAATAAAATTGATGGCCTCTAGCCAGGTAAATGAAGAAAAAATGATATAGGACACAAATTACTAATTTCAGAAATGAGAGAGTGGGCTCACTACAGATCCCATAAAAATTAAAAGGATAATAAAGGAATACTATTAACAACTGTGCCCACATAGTTGATAACCTAGAAGATATGAACTAATTCTTTGAAAAATAAAATTGGCAAAATTCACACAAGAAGAAATAAGATGGTCTGAATGCAATAATGTATTTTAAAGAAATTTAGTCAATAACCTTTCAAAACAGAAAGCACCAGGCCCATCTGAGTTCACTGATGAATTTGACCAAACAATTAAAGAAGAAATTATACTAGTTCTCTACAATCTCTTTCACAGTATAGTAGCAGAAAAAACACATTCTAAATCATTCTATTTGTCAAAATATTTCTCTAATATAAAAATCAGGTAAAGACATTAAAAGAAATAGAAATTACAGTCCAATATATTTCATGAACATAAGTGAAAAATATCCTCAAAAATACTAGGAAATCAATCCCCCTTTTAAAAAAAAAGTATAAAATTAATTATATGATATGACCAATTGAGATTTTCTTCAGGTATGTGAGGCTGGTTCAACATTTTAAGATCAATTAATATAATATATCACATCAATAGACAAAAAAAAAAAAAACCCAAAATAAAAACAGCTGGGCTTCCCTGGTGGAGCAGTGGCTAAGAGTCCGCCTGCCAATGCAGGGAACGCGGGTTCGTGACACAGTCTGGGAAGATCCCACATGCCATGGAGCAGCTGGGTCTGTAAGCCATGGCCACTGAGCCTGCACGTCTGGAGCCTGTGCTCTGCAATGGGAGAGGCCACAACAGTGAGAGGCCCGTGTACCACAAAAAGAAAAAAATAAATAAAAACAGCTTATGGTCATCTCAACAGATGCAGAAAAGCATTTGACAGAGTCTAGCATTCATTCATGAGAAAAATTCTCAGTAAACTAGTTATATTGGGGAACTTTCTCATCACAATAACAGCTATCTAAAACCCATACAGTTAACACTATAGTTAAAGATGAGACACTTTAAGATTTCCCTCAAAGATTTAAGTACAAGGCAAGTATATCCTTCCTCACCACTCATTTTCAACATCATACTGGAAGTACTTCCTAAAGCAATAAGACAAGAAAAGGAAATAAATAGTACACAAATTGGGAAGAAAACATAAAACTGTATTTGTTTGCAGATGATATGACAGTTTATGCAGAAAATCTAAAATAAACAACAACAACAGCAAACTTCTGGAACTAAAAATCAATTATAACAACTTTGTAGGATTCAAGGATAATATAAAAATGTCGAGTGCTTTACTATATACAAACAACAATAAAGTAGAATTTGGAGTTAAAAACAAAATATCATTTACATTAGCATCCAAAAAAAATGAAATATTTCAGTATAAATCTAACAAAATATACAAAGTTTGTATGTGAGAAAAAATATAAAACACCAATGAATAAAATTAAAGATTAACTAATTGGAGAGATATTCCATGTTAGTGAAGAGGAAGACTCAATATTGTCAAAATGTCAGTTCTTTCCAAAATGATCTACAGATTTAGTGAAAGCCCAATCAAAATCCCAGCAAGTTATTTTATGGATTTTGAAAAATTAACTCTAAAGTTTATATGGAGAGGCAAAAGACCCAGAATATTTAACACAATATTTAAAGAGAAGAAAAAAGTTAGAGGATGGAAACTATCCCACTTCAAGATTTATTATAAATCCTAAGTATTAAAGACAGCATAATGATGGCTAAAGAATAAACAAATAGATCAATGGGACAGAATAGAGTCCAGAAATAGACCATCATAAATATAGTCAACTTCACTGATATTTAACAAAAGAGAAAGGTAATACAATGAGACAGATAATCTCTTCAACAAATAGTGCTGGAACAACTGGACACACATATACAAAAATTTAATCTAGACAAAATTTTTACACCTGGCACAAAAATTAGCTAAAAATACATCACAGATATAAATATAAAAACAGGAGTAAACCTACATGGTCCTGGCTATGGTGATGACTTTTTAGATAAAACACCAAAGGGACAACCCACAAAAGAAATAATTAATAAGCTAGACTTCATTAAACAAAAACAAACAAAAAAATAACAACAACAACAACAAAAAAAACACTTATACTCTGAATAACAATGTCAGGAGAATGAGAAGATAATCCATATATTGGGAGAAAATATTTGCAAAATCCACATCTGATAAAGGACTGTTACCCAAAATACAGAAAAAAAAAACCCTCTTAAAACTCAACAATAAGAAAAAAATTCCATTAAAAATGGGCCAAGACCTTTACAGACACCTTACCAAATAAATACATATGACAAACACATGAAAATATGATCCACATCATTTGTTATCAGGGAAATGGAAATTAAAGCAACATGATCTATGACTGCACACCTGTTAGAATGGACTTAATTGAGAACATTGATGATACAAAATGCTGGAAAGAATGTGGAACAGCAGGAACTCTCATACATTTCTGTTGGAAATGCAGAATGGTATAACAATTTTGAAGGACAGTTTGGTGACATTTTATAAAACTAAATATACTCTTACATAATATCCAGCAGTTGTACTCCTTGGTATTTACCCAAAAAGAACAGAAAACTCTTTCTACCTCATAGAATGAGACCAACGTTACCCTGATTCCAAAGCCAGACCATTACAGGAAAGGAAAACTACTGAAGAATATCCCATATGAACATGCATGTAAAACTCATAAAACATATACTAGCAAACTGAATTAAACAGATCATTACTTAAAAAAATTCCATGATCAAATACAATTTATTCCATGGATGCATGGTTTGTTCAAGTTGTGCAAATCAATCAATATGAAACACTACTTTAGCATAACAAATAAGAAAAATCACATAGTTCTATCAATGGATATAGAAGAAGCATTTGACAAAATTCAACACATTTTATGATTAAAACTCAACAAATCAGAATAGAAGAAATCAACCTAAACAAAATTAAGCCCATATTTGACAAGCCTACAGCTAAAATCATATCCAATAGTGAAAACTTGAAAGATTTTCCTCTAAGATTAGGAACAAGAACATGATGTCCACTCTACCCATTTTTATTCAACTTAGTAATGGAAGTCCTATCCAGAGCAATTAGTCAAGAAACAGAAATAAAATGCATCCAAATCAGAAAGGAAGAAGTTAAGTTACATCTAGTTATATGTAACATGTTCTAATATGTTAAAAACTCTTAAAAATCTACAAAAAAAATCTATTAGAAGTAACAAACGAACCCAGTATTTGCAGTATTTAAAAGGAACATGCAAAAGCTAGTTTCATTTCTATACACTAACAATAAAACATCTGAAAAGGAAATTTAAAAAATATTCTCATTTGGGCATCAAAAAGAATTAACTATTTAGGAATAAAGTTAACAGAGAATATAAAAAACTTATAAACTAAAACCAGTAAAATACTGATGAAGGTAATGAAACCAGACACAAATAAATGGAAAGACATTTTGTGTTCATAATTGGTAGAATTAATAATGTAAAAATATCCACAGTACCCAAAGGGATCTACACATTCACTGCAATCTCTATCAAAGTTTAAAGAAATTTGTTACAGAAACAAAAATAAAAATCCTAATTTTTTTAATGAAAGATAAAAGATTCAGGATAACCAAAAGAATGTTGAGCAAGAAAAAAGAAGAGATGAATGTATGACACTTCCTGATTTCAAAATATATAGCTTCAATAAAAAATAGTATGGTATTGGCCTAAAAATAGACATATAGGCCAGTGGGACAGAATATAGAGCCAAGAAAGATAGCCATCAACAACTGAATTCAACAAGGGTGCCAAGAATTCACAACAGGGAAAGAAAGGATAGTCTCTTCAATAAATGGTAATATGTAAACCAAAAATCCACAACAAAAAAATGAAATTGGATATTTATCTTACACCATATATAAAATTTAACTTTACATAGATTAAAGATTTAAATGTATTACTTGAAGCTGTAAAAATCCTAGAAGAACACAAAGGAGAAAACTTCTTTATATTGGTCTTGCCAAATTTCTTGTCTATGACATCAGGAGCACAGGTAACAGAAGCAAACATTTACAAGTGGGACTATATCACATTAAAAACATTCTGCACAGAAAAATAAATAATCAACTGAAAGAAAAGACAACCTATAGAATTGGAAATTATAATTATAAACCGTATATGTGATAAATAATTATTTTAAAAATATAAGTAATTCCTACATCTCAATAACTAAAAACAAAACAAAAACAAGCACAACCCACAATAACCCGATTAAAAATGGACACAGGACTTTAACACACATTTATCCAAATAAGGCACACAAAAGGCCAACATGTATATAAAAAGATGCTCAATATTGCTAGTCATCAGGGAAATGCAAATCAAAAATTGAAATCAGGTTCTCAAATAGATATCTGCACTCCAATGTACATTGTAGCACTATTCATATTAGCTAAGATATGGACATATCATGTAATGTTGCAGGATTTGAAATAAGATCAGCAGATCTGTCAAGGGGTGAATGAATAATGAAATTGTAGTATATACATAAAATGGATTATTATGCAGCCCAAAAAAGGAAGAAATTCCTATCATTTGCAGCAACATGGATAAGCCTGAAGAACTTTATGCTAAATGAAATGTCCTTCACAGAAAGACAAATAATTAATGACATTAAATATGAGGCATAAAAATAGGCAAATATCTAGAACTAGACAATATAATTATGGTTAGCAGAGTATGGAATGAGGGGTATATTGGGGATTGTTGTTCAAAATGTATAAAAATATATTTATACAAGATGATCGAGTTTCAGCAATCTATTGATTTGCTGGTCTAATTATTAATTCTGAAAAATTACTGAATTAATTCATTAGTTATAAAAGTTTGTTTTATTGATTCTATAGGGCTTTCTACATAATAGGATATGTCATCTGCAAACAGAGATTATTTTACTTCTTCCTTTCCAATGTGGATGCCTTTTATTTCTGTGACTTGCCTAATTTCTGTGGCTAGGACTTCCAGTCCACGTTGAATAGAAGTGGTGAGAATGGGCATCGTCCTTGCCTTGTTCAAAATAGTAAATAAAAAGCTTACTTTTTCACTGTTGATCATGATGTTTTCTGTGGGCTTTTCATATACAGCCTTTATAGTGTTGATGCCACTTTATTCTATACTTAATTTATTGATAGTTTTTTTTACCATGAAATTGTGTTGAACTTGGTCAATGCTTTTTCTGTCTATTAAATTGATCATGAGATTTTTGTTATTTATTCTGTTAATGTGGTGTGTCTCATTGATTGATTTTCCTATGAAGCCTACTTGCTTAGCCAAGGATCAGTCCCATTTATTTATGGTGTATCATCATTTTAATGTGGTTCTGAATTCTGTTTCCTAATATTTGTAAGGATTTTTGCATTCATATTCATCAGGGATATTGGCCTGTAATTTTCTTTTATGTAATTTCTTTGTCTGACTTTGATGTCAGAGCAATGCCTCAGATGAGTTTAGAAGTGTTTCTTCTTCTGTCTTTTACATGAGTTTAAACAAAATTGATATTAATTCTTTTCTGAAAGTTTGATGGAATTTGTGCGGTCATCTGGTCCTGGTCCTGGTTCTTTTAGGGAGGTTTTTCATTACTCATTTAGTATCTCTCTCTCTTTTCATGTGTTAAGTGATTCCTATTTCTTCTTCATTCAGTCTCAAGAGGTTTTATATTTCTTGGAATTTATCTATGTCTTTGAAGTTGGCCAATTTTTTGGCATATAATTGTTTATAATCTCATAAATTTTTAAAAATTCTGTGGCATCTGTTGTAATGTCTTTTCTATAATTTTTATTAGTCATACCACTTTTCTTTCTTAGTCTATCTAATAATTCGTTAATTTTGATTTCAAAAAAGCATCTACATTCAATTTTTTCTACTCATATTCTATTTTCTGATTTATATATTTTCCTTCCTTCTACAAACCTTGGGCTTTGTTTTTTTTTTCTAGTTCCTTGAGGTGTAAATTTAGGTTGTCCTCAAGTGTGTTCTCTACAACTGCATCTTTATTCCTGCCCTGCCACTAGGTTCATCAGTACCTCTTTTTTAGATTCCATGTATATGCATTTAGCATACCGTATTTGAAGTGAGAGAAGAGCATTAACATATATACACTACCAAATGAAAAATAGGTGATTAGTGGGAAGCTTCTGCATAGCATGGGGAGACCAGCTCAATGCTTTGTGATGACCTAGAGGGGTGGGATAGGGAGGGTGGGAGGGAGAGTCAAGAGGGAATGGATATGGGGATATATGTATAAATATAGGTGATTCACTTTGTTGTCAGGTAGAAACTAATACAACATTGTAAAGCAATTATACTTGAATAAAATGAAAAAAATAAAATTAGCCTATCTTAAAGTTTTCTTATTTTAATGCAGGTGTTTATTACTATAAAATTTCCCATTATGCTGTATTCTACAAGTTTTTGTGTGTTATAGTTTTATATTTTACTTTCTCAAATATTTTCTAAATTATTTTTTATTTCTTCTTTGACCCAGTGGTTAAGATTTTGTTGTTTAATTTTAATGTATTTATGAGTTTCCCAATTTTGTTATTGATTTCTAGTTTGTTTTTTTTTTCATTGTGTTTGGAAAAGATACTTGGAATTATTTGTTTTCATTAATTTGTTAAGACTTGTTTTGTTAGCTAGCCTGTAATATAGCTTAGTGAATGACTCATAATCTCTTGAAAAAAATATGTGTTCTACTGCCGGCTGGTAGAATGTTCTGTATATGCTTGTTAATTCCATTTGCTCTATAGTGTTGTTCAAGTCTGTTGTTTCCTTATTGATTCTGTATTTGGATGATCTATCCATTACTGAATGTAAAATACAGAAGTCTTCCACTATTATTGCATTGATATTTATTTCTTCCTTCAAATTTTCAGTGTTTGCTCTACATATTTAGGGGCTTTGATGTTGGGAGCATATCTATTTGTAATTATTGTATCTTCCTCTAGAATTGATCCTTTTATCATCATGTAATGACCTTCTTTGTCCCTTGTGAGTTTTTTACTTAAAGTCTATTTTGTCTGATAGAAGTACAACCATGTCAGCTCAGTTTTATTTGCATTGTTCATAGAATTTCTTGATCTATCCCTTCATTTTCAGGATCTATTTGCTCTTAATTCTAATGTGAATCTCTGTAGACAGCATATATTTGGGTCATTTTAAAATCCATTCAACCACTTTTTCTTTCAATTGGTGAATTTCATCCATTTACATGTAATGTCATCAATGATAGACAAGGAGTTACTATTGCCATTTTGTTCATTTTTTTCCTGTTTGCTTTATATTTCTCTTGTTCCTCTCTTCCTTTTCTCTCTTTCTTTGTCGTTTTATGCGTTTTTTAGTGATAGGCACTGATTGTTTTCTCTTTATCTTTTGTGTGTCTACTTATGGTTACCATGAGGCTTTCATTGAACCTCTTATAGTTATAATAGTCTATTTTTAGCTGATGGAAATTAAACTTTAATCATATATAAAAGCTCTACACTTTTGCTCCCCCCGACACACACACTTTATGTTATTGAGGTTAGTGTTTACTTCTTTTTATATTTGTATCCATTAAGAAATATTTGTCATTATAGTTATTCTCAAAAATTTTGTCCTTTAACTTTTAAAATCAGGCTAAAACTGATTTATGTATCACCAGTACTGAATGTTCTGTGTTTATTTATATATTTTCTTTAACTAGTAAGATTTTTTTATATGCCATTTGTGTTTCTGCTTACAGTCTATTTATTTCAACTTGAAGAATACCCTTTAACACTTCTTGTAAGGCAGGCCTAGTGGTGATGTTTTCCCTCAGGTTTTGTTTATCTTTGAAAGTCTTGATATCTCCTTCATTTTTGAAGTACAGTTTTGATGGATATAATATTCTTGGTTGGCAGTTCTTTTTCATTCAGTACTTTGAATATATCACTCCACCCCCTTCTAGTCTGCAAGGTTCCTCCAGAGAAATAGGCACATAGTGATATGGAGGCCCCTTTATATGTGAAAAATCACTTATCTGTAGCTATTTTCAAAATTCTCTCTTTGGGTTTGACAATTTACTTGTAATGTGTGTTGTTGGAAATTTTTAAAACCTCAACCTATCTGGGGACTTCGGGGTTTCATGAATCTGGATGTTCATTTTCTTGACCAAATTTGGGAAGTTTTATGTATTATTTCTTTAAATAAAATTTCTATCACTCTCTTTTCCTTCTGCTACACCCATAATGCATATATTGTTTCTTTTGATGGTACCCCATAAGTCCCAGAGGTGTTATATATATTTGTTCTTCTGACTGAATAATTCAAGTGATCTGTCTTTGAGCTTATTAATTCTATCTTCTATTTAATCAAATCTGTTATTGGAGTTATTTTTGAAATTTTCAGTTTAGCCTTTCTTCAACTCGAGGATTTTGCTTTGGTTCTATTTTACTGTTTCTATTTTTTTTGTTGATCCTCTCAGTTTGTTCATGTATTGATGTATTGTTTACCTGATTTTGTTTAGTTGCCCATGTGTGTTCTCTTTTATCTGTGTTTATTAAAGATAATTATTTTGAAATCCTTGTCAGACAGTTTATTGATTTCTATTTTTCAGCATCAGTTACTAGAGGTTTATTGGTTTCCTTTTTTTTTTTTTGTATCATGTTTTCCTAAATCTTTTTTTATTCTTATATCTTTGTACTGATGTCTACACTTTTAAAGATATGGTCACCTCTTCTAATCTCTACAGGTTGACTTCTGAAAGGCAAAATCTTTACCAGTTAGCCAGTTCTGGGATTATGGAAGGGCCAGCTGGTGGCATTTGTAAGAGAGAGGGGCCTGCTCCTGGTGTCCATGGTGAACAGACTTGCTACTAGAATCTGTGGGATTAATATTCAGATAAGAACTTTGGAGTCTATGGTTGAGTGTAGTCAGCTGGTGAGCCTCTATGGTTGTGTCAGGCTTATGGTGAATTTATTTTCATTTATTTTTATTTTGCCAAAACATTTACTAGGAAAAAGTAGTCTTTTAAAAAAGTGTCCTGGTGCAACAGTATATCCACATACAAAAGAATAAAAGTGAACCTCCACATTATACCATATACAAAAATTAACTAAAAATGGACTTAAACATAATAGCTGAACACATAGAACTATGAGAAGAAAATATATGTGTAATATTCATGACCCTCGATTTGGCAGTGGAAGCTTACATATGACACTAAAATCATGAGCCAAATAGACAAAATGGATTTGAAATTTTAAAAGTTTGTACATCAAAAGGCATTATCAAGAAAGTAAAATGACAAACTAAACAATATAAGCACATGTCTTCAAATCTATAAAGAATCTAGTATAATAATATTTAAAGAATTCTGACAAGACAACTTATTTTTAAAAAAAATGAGGAAAGATTTGAATAGACATTTCTTCACAGAAGATGTACAAATGAACCACGAGCACATAAAAGATGCTCAACATCATTAATCTTTAGTGATGTGTAAATCAGAACCACAATGGGATATCACTTCACACACCTTAAGGTGGTTATAATAAAGTGGAAGAAACAAGTATTGGCAAACATGCTGAGAATTTTAACCCTTATACATTACATTGCTTATGGGAATGTAAAATACTTAGGTAGCTTTGGGAAAGAGTTTGGTTGACTCTCAAAAATTAAGAATCATTATATGACTCAGAAACTCCACTCCTAGGGTTTTACCCCCAAAGAATTAAAAATAGATACTCAAGGGGGATATTCAAGATGGCAGAAAAGTAAGATGTGGAGATAACCTTGCTCCCCACAAATACATCAAAAATACAACTACATGTGGAACAACTCCTACAGAACAGCTACTGAATGCTGGCAGAAGACCTCAGACTTCCCAGAATGCAAGAAAATCCCCATGTATCTGAGTAGGGCAAAAGAAAAACAGAGAAAATAGAATAAGGATGGATCCTGCACCTCTGTGAGGGAGCTGTGAAGAAGGAAAAGTTTCCACACACTAAGAAGCCCCTTCACTGACAGAGACTGGGAGTGACTGGGGGGACGTTTTGGAGCCAGGGAGGAGAATGCAGAAACAGGGATTCAGAGGGCAAAGTGGAGAGATCCCAACACAGAGGACTGGTGACAACCAGCACTTCCCAACCTGAGAGGCTTGTCTGCCCACCCACGAGGGCAGGTGGGGGCTGGGAGCTGAGGGTCGGGCTTCAGAGGACAGATTCAAGGGAGAGGACTGAGGTTGGCTGCATGAACACAGCCTGAAGGGAGCTAGTGTGTCACAGCTAGCTGGGCGGGTGTCCAGGAAAAGTCTGGACCTGCCTAAGAGGCAAGAGACAATTGTTTTGGGGTGTGTAAAGAGAGGGGATTCCTTCCCTGTCTGCCCAAAGAAGGCAGAACACTGCCTAAATGAACTACAGAGAGAAGTGTGAGTCGTGGCAATCAGCTCAGACCACAGAGACGGATATGAAATGCCAACACTGCTGCTGCAGCCACCAAGAATCCTATGTGCAATCACAGGTCCACTATCCACAACCCCCTGGGAGCCTGTGCAGCATGCCACAGGCAACGTCCTGCGATCCAGGGACAAGTTCATCAGGAGAACACATGTGTGCCTCAGGCTGTTGCAACATCACCCTGGCCTCTGCCAACGCAGGCTCACCCTGCATTCCAATTATAACTAACAGACCCCTCCCTCACACTGGCCAGAGTGAGCAAGAGAGACCTAATCAGCCACTGCTTTAGACTCCTGCTGTCTGGGTGGAGAATAGATGCCTGAGGGTGACCTACACACAAAGGTGGAACCAAAACAAAAGCTGAACCCCAGGAGTTGTGTGAACAAAGAAAAGAAAGAGAAGTACATCCGTGCAGCCTCAGGAGCAGAAGATTAAATCCTCACAATCAACTTGATGTATCCTGCATATGAGGAATACCTGAATAGACACAGAATCATCCCCAAAATTGAGGGGGTGGAATTTGGGAGCAACTGTAAATTTGGGGTTTGCTGTCTGAAACTGATTTGTTTCTGATTTTTATGTTTATCTTACTATAGTCTTTAGTGCTTGTTATCATTGGTGGATTTGTTCATTGGCTTGGTTGCTCACTTCTTTTTATTATTATTTTTTTATTTTAATAATTTTTAAAATTTATTACTTTTTAATTTTTTTCTCTCCTTTTACTACCTTTTCTTCTGAACCTTGGGGCTGACAAGGTGATGGTGCTCTGGCCTGGTGTCAGGGCTGAGCCGCTGAGGTGGGAGAGCCAAGTTCAGGACACTGGACCACCAGAGATCTCCTGGCTCCATGTAATATCAACATCCAGAACCACAAAACAACCAGCAAGCTGTAGTGCTGGATGACCCGTGTCAAACAGCTAGCAAGACAGGAACATAACACCACCGATTAGAAGAGAGGCTGCCTAAAATCATAATAAGTTCACAGACACCCCAAAACACACCACCGGATATGGCCCTGCGCACTAGAAAAACAAGATCCAGCCCCACTGGCCAGAACACAGGCACCAGTCTCCTCCACCATGAAGCCTATAAAAGACACTGAACAAACCTCACCCACCAGGGGAAGACAACAAAAATAATGGGAACTATGAACCTGCAGCCTGTTCAAAGGAGACCTCAAACACAGTAATTTAAACAATATGAGAAGACAAATAAATATGCAGCAGATGAAGGAGCAAAGTAAAAACCCACCAGACCAAACAAATGAAGAGAAAATAGGCAGTCTACCTGGGATTCAGAGTATAGAGAGCAAAGATGATCAAAAATCAAGAATATAGAATAGAGAAAATACAAGAAATGTTTAGCCAGGACCTAGAAGAACTAAAGAGCAAACAAACAATGATGAACCACACAATAAATGACACTAAAAATACTCTAGAAGAAGCCAATAGCAGAATAACTGAGGCAGAAGAACAGATAACTGACCTGGAAGATAAAAAGTGGAAATAACTATCACAGAGCAGAAAAAAGAAAAATAATGAAAAGATTTGAGGACAGTCTCAGAGACCACTGGGACGACATGAAACATACCTACATTTGAACTATAGGGGTCCCAGAAGAAGAAGAGGAAAACAAGGGGTCTGAGAAAATATTTGAAGAGATTATAGATGAAAACTTCCCTAATATGGGAAAGGAAAATGTCAATCAAGTCCAGGAAGTACAGAGAGTCCCATAAAGGATAAATCCAAGGAGAAACACTAGAAGACACATATTAATAATACTATCAAAAATTAAATAAAAGAAAAAATATTAAAAGCAGCAAGGGAACAACCAAAAATAACATACAAGGGAATCCCCATAAGGTTAAAGGCTGATCTTTCAGAAGAAACTCTGCAAGCTGGAAAGGAATGGCAGGACATAATTAAAATGATGAAAAGGAAAAATATACAACAAAGATTACTCTATCCAGTAAGGATCTCATTCAGATTTGGTGCAGAAATTAAAATCTTTACAGACAAGCAAAACTTAAGAGAATTCAGCACTGCCAAGCCAGCTTTAAAACAAACACTAAAGGAGCTTCTCTAGGCAGGTAACACAAGAGAAGGAAAAGACCTGCAAAAACAAACCCAAAACAATTAAGAAAATGGTAATAGGAACATACATATTGATAATTACCTTAAATCTTGATGGAGTAAATGCTCCAACCAAAAGACATAAACTGGATGAATGGATACAGAAACAAGATCTCTATATATACTGTTTAAAAGAGATCCACTTCAGAACTAGGGACACATACAGACTGAAAGTGAGGGGATGGAAAAAAATATTCCATGCAAATGGAAGTGAAAAGAAAGCTGGAGTAGCACTTCTCATATCAGAAAAATAGACTTTAAAATTAAAACTATTAGAAGAGACAAAAAAGGACACAGCATAATGGCAAAGGGATCAATCGAAGAAGAAGCTATAACAATTGTAAATATTTACGCACCCAACATTGGAGCACCTCATAACATAAGGCAAATGCTAACAGCCATAAAACGGGAAATCGACAGTAACACAATTATAGCAGTGGACATTAACACCCCACTTTCACCAATGGCCAGATCATCCAAAATGAAAATAAATAAGGAAACACAAGCTTTAAATGACACATTAAACAAGATGGACTTAATTGATATTTATAGAACATTCAATCCCAAAACAGCAGAATACACTTTCTTCTCAAGAGCTCATGGAACATTCTCTAGGATGGATCATATCTTGGCTCCTAAATGAATCCATGGTAAATTTAAGAAAACTGAAATCTTATCAAGTATCCTTTCTGACCACAATACTGTGAGACGAGATATCAATTTCAGGAAAAAAGTCTGTAGAAACTACAAATATATGTAGGCTAAACAATACACTTCTAAATAACAAAGAGATCACTGAAGAAATCAAAGAGGAAATCAAAAAATACCTAGAAACAATGACAATGAAATCACAACAATCCAAAACCTATGGGATGCAGCAAAATCAGTTCTAAGGGGGAAGTTCTTAGCTATACAATCCTATCTCAAGAAAAATCTGAAACAACGTAACATTACAACTAAAACAATTAGAGAAAGACGAGTGAAAAAACCCCTAAGTTAGTAGAAGAAAAGTAATCGTAAAGATCAGATCAGAAATAAATGAAAAAGAAATGAAGGAAAAGATTGCAAAGATCAGTAAAACTAAAAGCTGGTACTTTGAGAAGAAAAACAAAATTGATAAACCACTAGGCAGACTCACCACGAAAAATAGGGAGAAAACTCAAATCAACAGAAATAGAAATGAAAAACAAGTAAGAACTGACACTGCAGACATACAAAGAATTATGAGAGATTACTACAAGCTACTACATGCAAATAAAATGGACAACCTGGTTGAAATGGACAAATTCTTAGAAAAGTACAACCTTCTGATACTGAACCAGGAAGAAATAGAAAATATAAACAAACCAATCACAAACACTGAAATTGAGACTGTTATTAAAAATCTTCCAACAAACAAAAACCCAGGATCAGATGGCTTCACAGGCGAATTCTATCAAACATTTAGAGAAGAGCTAACACCAATCTTTCTCAAACTCTTCCAAAATATAGAAGAGGAAAGAACACTCCCAAACTCATTCTATCAGGCCACTATCACCCTGATATCCAAAGCAGACAAAGATGTCACAAAGAAAGAAAACTACAGGCCAATATCCCTGATGAACATAGACGAAAAATCCTCAACAAAATTCTAGTAAAGAGAATCTAACAGCACATTAAAAAGATCATACTCCATGATCAAGTGGGGTTTACCCCAGGAATGCAAGGATTCTTCAGTATATGCAAATCAATCAATGTGATAAGCTATATTAACAAATTGAAAGAGAAAAATCATATGATCATCTCAATAGATGCAGAAAAAGCTTTCAAAAAATTCAACACCCATTTTTGATAACCCCCCCAAAAAAACTGGCATAGAGGGAACCTACCTCAACATATTAAAGGCCATATATGAAAAACCCACAGCCAACATCATTCTCAATGGTGTAAAACTGAAACCATTTCCACTAAGATCAGTAACAAGACAAGGCTGTCCACTCTCACCACTATTATTCAACATATTTTGGAACTTTTAGCTACAGCATTCAGAGAAGTAAAAGAAATAAATGAATCCAAATTTGAGAAGAAGTAAAGCTGTAACTGTTTGCAGATGACATGATACTATACCTAGAGAATCCTAAAGATGCTACCAGAAAACTAGTAGAGCTAATCAATGAATCTAATAAAGTAGCAGGGTAGAAAATTAATGCACGGAAATCTCTTGCATTCCTATACACTACCAATGAATATATGAAAAAGAAATTAAGGAAACACTCCCATTGACGGTTGCAAGACAAAGAGTAAAATACTTGGGAATAAGCCTACCTAAGCAGACAAAAGAAATATATGCAGAAAACTATAAGACACTGATGAAAGAAATTAAAGATGATGCAAACAGATGGAGAGATGTACCATGTTCTTGGATTGGAAGAATCAATATTGTGAAAATGACTATACTACCCAAAGCAATCTACAGATTCAATGCAACCCCTATGAAACTACCAATGGAATTTTTCACAGAAATGGAACAAAAAATTTCACAATTTGTATGGAAACACAAAGGATGCAGAAAATCCCAAGCAATTGTGAGAAAGAAAAGCAGAGCTGGAGGAATCAGTCTTCCTGACTTGAGACTATACTACAAAGTTACAATCATCAAAACAGTATGGTACTGGAACAAAAATATAGATCAATGGAACACGATAGAAAGCCCAGAGATAAACCCATGCACATATAGTCACCTTATCTTTTACAAAGGTGGCAAGAATATACAATGGAGGAAAGATAGCCTCTTCAATATGTGGTGTTCGGAAAACTGGACAGCTATATGCATGAATTTAGAACACTCCCTATCACTGTATACATAAATAAACTCAAAATGGATGAAAGACCTAAATGTAAGGCCAGACACTATAAAACTCTTAGAAGAAAACATAGGCAGACATAAATCACAGGATGATCCTTTTTCACCCACCTCCTAGAGGAAAGGAAAGAGAAACAAAAATTTAAAAATGGGATCTAATGAAACTTAAAAGCTGTTGCACAGCAAAGGGAACTGTAAACAAGATGAAAAGATTTTTTGAAAGATTTTTCTGCATCTATTGAGATGATCATATGAAACAACTGACAGAAGATTAATCTCCAAAATATACAAACAGCTCATGCTGCTCAATATCAAAAAAAAAAACAAACAACCCAATCTAAAACTGGGCTGAAGAACTAATTAGATGTTTCTCCAAAAAAAGATATACAGATTGCCAAGAAATATTTTAAAGGATGCTCAACATCACTAATCGTTAAAGAAATTCAAATTAAAACTACAGTGAGGTATCACCTCACACCAGTCAGAATGGCCAGCATCAAAAATTCTACAAACAATAAATTCCAGAGAAGGTGTGGAGAAAAGGGAACCCTCTTGCACAGTTGGCAGGAATGTAAATTGATACAGCCACAATGGAGGACAGTATGTAAGTTCCTTTAAAAACTAAAAGTAGAATTACCATATGACCCAGCAATCTCACTACTGGGCATATATCCTAAGAAAACCATAATTCAAAACTTGTCATGTACCACAATGTTCATTGCAATGCTCTTTACAATAGCCAGGACATGGAAGCAATGTAAGTCTCCACTGACAGAGAGATGGATAAAGAAGTTGTGGCACATATATACAGTGGAATATTACTCAGTTCTAAAAAGAAATGAAATTGAGTTATTTGTAGTGAGATGGATGGACCTAGAGTATGTTATACAGAGTGGAGTAATTCAGAAAGAGAAAAACAAATGTCATATGCTAACATATATATATGGAATATAGAAAAAAATAGAAATTTCTTAATAACCTAGGGGCAGGACAGGAATAAAGACCCAGACATAGAGAATGAACTTGAGGGCACAGGGATGGGGAAAACTAAGCTGGGATAAAGTGAGAGAGTAGCATTTCCATATATACACTACCAAATATAAAATAGATAGCAAGTGGGAAGCAGCTGCATAGCAGAGGGAGATCAGGTTGGTGCTTTGTGACCCCATAGAGGGGTAAGATAGAGAGGGTGGGAGGGAGATGCAAGAGGAAGGGGATATGGGGATGTATGTATACATATTGTTGATTCACTTTGTTATACAGCAGAAACTAACACAAAATTGTAAAGTAATTATATGCCAATAAATATGTTTAAAAAATAACAAACATAATTTTAAAAAGTTAAGATAAAAATAAGTACTCAAACCTCATACAAATACAACATTCTTTTCAATATTCCAGATGGGGAAACTGTATAAATATTCATCAACCACTGAATGAATAAATGAAATAACCAATTTGTGATATATATATGAATATTTGTAATGGATTATCATTCAACCACAAAGTGAAATGAAGGAATGATACATGCTGCAATTGAGATCAATCACTAAAACATGTGTTAATTAAAAATAAAACAAAAAAACCCCACAAAAAACAAAAAACCCTGACATACAAGGTCACATTATATGATTTTATTCATGTGACATGTCTAGAATAGGCAAATCCATACAGTCAGAATGCAGATTGATTGTTTGCTTAATTTGTGGTACAGATAGGCAGGAGGAAAATGAGGAGAAACTATTTTGTGAGTAAAGAATTTTAGTTCGGAGTGTTGGAAATTTTTTTGGAAATAGATAAATGTTGTAGCTATAAAAGATTGTAAATGTATTAAAAGATAATGAACTGTTTACTCTGAAGTTATTTGTATTTTATGTGAATATTCCTTCAATAAATTATTTAAAGATAAAACTTCATAGAAAAAAGGAGCCTAAGAGACACATAAATAAAATGTAATGTGGAATCTTGGATGGGAGTGTGAAACTATAATTTGTCATTATGTAAAACTAAGGAAATCTGAATAAAAAGTGTGCTTTATTAAATAATGCTTACAAACCACTGGCAGTTAGTTGATATTAATATGAAAAAGACATTAGTTCTCTGAAGAAATGTAGGTTCATAAGAAATATATTTAAAGTAAATTCCCATGTCACAAAATAAAATGTCATTGCTTAAAATGGAAATGGAGGCTGAACAACTTTTTGTGGCCATAATAATAAATATAATAATTATTCATATATTATAGTATCAATATCATTTTTATACATTTTTCTACAGCATCTTGGACACTGCCCAGCACATGGAAGATATTTAATAGATATTTATTTAATGAATGAATGCTGTGACTGTGGTTATTTCTCTGTATCTAAAAAATGATAAAAAAGGAACCAAAATAATGTTTCTGCCTTTTAAAGTAATGTGAATTGATCACACATCTGGTTTATTTAACTGCTTAGCGATCAAGCAGTAAGATGAGAAAAAGGAAAACAGCAATTTCCTCTGAAAAACAACTGATCTGGTGACCCTGTCTATTCATATTTTAAGCTTGTTAAATATTCAGTCTGTGAAATTTAATACACAGGGCAAAATGCCAAATGCAGCCTAGACTTTACCTAGAATGCTGAAAAGAAACTCTCTTTTGCAGAATAGTATATATAATAAGATTCCATGATTCCATTCCTTCTATAAGGCAAGTAGAATTTCTAGAAGCTTATAGTAGTTTCCTCGGGGGTGTGGGACTATAATGGGGTAAATTTTATTTTAATGTTATACTCCTTTAAAGTGTGTGACTTTTTTTTTTACCATTGACATTAATTATATTATGGCTTTCAATATATATGCATCATAGAGACTACTTAAGTCTTGCTATAAAATGTGGCTGCTATGCCTTGCTCTCCATAGACCTTATGCAAGCTGTATCTTTGAATGAAGCTATTGAAGATTTTTTCTTCTTTACAGCTATGTTAAACTGTTCAGTCATTTAGAGCTCAGAGTTTCACCACATACCCAATTACAGCTTAAACTGCCTCAACTTTTTCTCTGATTTCAAAATTTATTGCATTTTATTTTTATCATTTTCTACACATATTTTGATTTTGATTTTAAAACAAGCATTATTTTAACTGAAAGTGAAAATAATCAAATAGGGCAAAACACTTTTTTTTATGCATGAATTCTGCATGTAAGCACACTCTATCTATAAAAAAGTACCTTTCCATATTTGTGATACATACCTCATTTTGAGATTACTCAAATATACATAGTAATATATTTTATTCAGCTTTTAGACATGGAAAGGTCAGCCTTCTGCTAATATGCTCTTTAAGAGGACTGTGGAAATAAAAGAAATAAATTATTAATTACCAACAATGTTAGACATGATTTTAAGTATATGATTTCTTTTTCTAAAGTTGTATTATTTGATTTTTAAGGCCCCAGTACCCCAATTTATGTGACAGAGGACCATTAAAAATTACTAATAATGGATTTTACCCAAATTATTTTACTGAGGAAGAAAATTACATTGAAACTGAAATTCTCTCACAATTAGATACTGCCTCCAGCCTCTTCTTTACTCCTCCACACTCTGGCTACATTTTAGGCTACAGTGACTTATCTTTCTAAAATAAAATTCTCTCTCTCTCTTTTTTTTTTTACATCTTTATTGGAGTATAATTGCTTTACAATGGTGTGTTAGTTTCTGATTTATAACAAAGTGAATCAGCTATACATATACATATATCCACATATCTTCTCCCTCTTGTGTCTCCCTCCCAGCCTCCCTATCCCACCCCTCTAGGTGGACACAAAGCACCAAGCTGATCTCCCTGTGCTATGCGGCTGCTTCCCACTAGCTATCTATTTTACATTTGGTAGTGTATATATGTCTCTGCCACTCTCTCACTTTGTCCCAGCTTACCCTTCCCCCTGCCCATATCCACAAGTCCATTCTCTAGTAAGTCTGTGTCTTTATTCCCATCTTACCACTAGGTTCTTCATGACATTTTTTTCCTTAGATTCCATATATATGTGTTAGCATATGGTATTTGTCTTTCTCTTTCTGACTTACTTCACTCTGTATGACAGACTCTAGTTCCATCCAACTCACTACAAATAACTCAATTTCGTTTATTTTTATGGCTGAGTAATATTCCATTGTATATATGTGCCACATAGTCTTTATCTATTCATCTAAGATACAATTCTGATACCCACATAATGGGCAACCATCTGTCCCACTTTGCTTGAGACTGAGAGCTTTTCCAGGGAATGGAACTGTCATTGCAAATATCCAGACTAGTCCCTGGCCAAACTGTACTGTTTTTATTTCCCTATTTGATATTTTCTCACAATCCTTGGATGGCTCCCCAGTTTTTCTGGGATGAAAACCCAAATTATTTATCCCTGATACAAGACCTTCCAAGATATGGACACTGTTTAGTTTTTCTGTTTCTACTAGTGTTTTTTTTTTTTTTGTCTTGTTTTGTTTTGTTTTTCTGGCTGGTACACTCTAGCTGTGCTATATTACTTCTGGTAAAATGCTACAGCAAACATCATTTGTTTCATGATTCTTTCATATGTCTATACAATTCCTCCCACCAAGGATGCCCTTCTCCTTTTTTTAATCTGGAGAATTTATATTAATTATTAAGGGTTATTTTTTATTTCTGTTAAGATTTCTCTAACTCTCAAAACACATTCCTCCACGGATAGGGCTCCCATGGCATTTTCTTCATATTTCTATTAAAATATAATATTGTTTTAATTACCTGCAAGGCTGTATTCCATATGACATTGTGACATAAGAAAAAAACACCTCAAGGATCTTGTTATTTATTTCTGCAACCATATTATCTGATGTAGAGTTGGTATTCAATGGCAAGTTAATAACTTAATGCAAATGAATTTTCACTTTTACCACATTCACCAATAACTATTACTGGAGCTGTTGCAATACATTTAAAAAGACTTTTAAAGTTAAAGTTTTGCCTTCTAATAATATACAACCTTGAATAAAATAGAAATCCTCCAATGATGAGTCAAGATGGTGACATAGGAAGATCCTGAACTCACCTCCTACTATGGACTCAAAAAATTACAGCTACATGTAGAATAATTTTCCTCTGAAAAGAACCTGA
Source organism: Aethalodelphis obliquidens (assembly GCF_003676395.1). Lineage (NCBI taxonomy): Eukaryota > Metazoa > Chordata > Mammalia > Artiodactyla > Delphinidae > Aethalodelphis > Aethalodelphis obliquidens. The sequence goes on along the minus strand of NW_020838050.1, from coordinate 1,619,729 downwards.
TAACTAGATAATCAACACCTCTGGAACAAAAGATAAAAGGCATGCATCAAGATGGGTAGAAGAGGCAGAGATGTGGTCTCACCTGGTACACCATCTCAGGAGCAGTATCCAGAAGGGATCCCCAAATTAAAGAGCTTCCCTTGAGAAGTGAACAAGTTGAGCCCCACATTAGGCACCACAATGCTTGGATCCAAACTCAGAACAGTGAGCCCCTAAAACATCTGTTTTGAAAATCAATGGGGATTAAGTCCAAGAGAACAACAGAGATGTAAAATAATGGAGACCTTGCTCTTAAAGGGCTTGCACAAAGACCCATTTGCCCTGATATCCAGTGAAAAGCAGCAGTATGAAAATTGCCTAGATCATAAGTAATAGAGACCCACTTACTGATCTTAAAGCAGCTTCTAGAGAGATAGGAACTTACTGGGACTTTTTCTTGAGAACAAAGACCTGGCTGGTGAAATGCTTGCAATATTATTCTAACATGCTGGTGGTGGACCTGGTGTGGACCATTTTTGGTGCCTTGCCTGTAGCCTGTTAGCACCAATGGTGTGCTCTGTTTACTCTGTGCTGCAACCTGGCCTGGCGAGTACCCTGTGCCCCTGCCCACCTTATGCAGCAGCCCCACCACAACTGAGCTGGGTAAGCACATTGTGCCCCACTCTCCCTGCACAAAAGTCATGCTTCAAACAGGCTGGGAGAACATTCAGAGTCCCTACTCTCCTCATGTAGGAGCCAGATGAGTGCACTGCATCCTGCTTTCTCCACACAGCAGCTGTGTCACAACCCAGCCAGGCAAATGCACTGAGCCTCACCCATAGAGTACCACAGCAGCCATGTCACAATTGAGCCAGACAGACACACTCTGTCCCACCCTTTCTGCACAGTAGCCATGGCTCTGCTACAGCCAGTAGGCACACACAGCACACATGAGGGATACCCCTTGAGCAACTGGCTCTGATAGTCAGTCAGGGGAAATTGCAATTCTGGGCCCCATGGATCATCTCTTACACAAGACAACTATTTCACTACTGGAAGAGGCAGCTGCTTTGCCTAATACATGTAGACAAATATAGTCAGGCAAAATGAGGAGATAGAGGAGTATGTTCCAAACAAAAGAACAACACAAATCCACCCAAAAGACCTTAATTAAACAAATAAAGCAGTCTAACTAACAAAGAGTTAAAAGTAATAGTCATAAAGATGCAAACCAAATTCAGGAGAAGAATGTATAAACACAATGAGACTTCAGAGAAGAGATTGAAGATATAAGAAATCACCAAACAGAAGTTATAACCAAACTGACAAATACACTTAAAAGGTTGAACAGCAGCCTGGATGAAGTAGAAGAATAAATCAGTGAGCTGGAAGACAAAGTAATAAATATCACCCAGACAGAACATCAAAAGGTAAAAATAATTTTAAAAAGTAAAGCTACCTTAAGGAATGTATAGGGCAATATCAAGTGGCATAACATTCCCATTATAGGGGTCCCATGAGGAGAAGAGGGAAAGCAAGACCCCAAAAATTTATTTGAAGAAATAATGACTGAAAACTTTCTCAATCTGGGGAAGAAAACAATCATCCAAGTTCAGGAATCCGAGTTCCAATTAAGATAAACTCAAGGGTAACCAAATCAAGACACATTATAACTAAACGAGTAAAAGTTAAGGATAAAGTATCTTAAAAGGAGCAAGAATAAAACAACTTATTGCCTATAAGGGAAACCCTATAAAATTATCAGCACACTTTTCAGGAGAAATTTTACAGGTAAGAAGGGAAAGTCGTACATATTCAAAGTAATAAAAGAAACAAAATTCCAACCAAGAATGTTTTACCTAGCCAGGTTATCGTTTAGAATTGAAGAAGAGAGTAAGATTTTTGTGGATAAGAAAAAGATAAATAAGTTCATCAACTGTAAACCAGAGGTACAAGAAATGTTAAATGGATTTCATTAAGGTGAAAAAGAAGGCACTAATAATAAGAAAATATGCAAAAGTAAAATTTTAGTGAAAAAAGGTAAATATATAGTAAAGGTAATGGATCAGTTGCTTACAAAACAAGTATGAAGGTTAAAAGACAAAAGTAATGAAATGAACTAAAATTGTAATAATTCATTAAGGTAAAATAAAATTAAATAATGTAAAATATGTTATCAAAATTCAAAACATGGGGGGTAAATATAAAGCTTCGGGATGTGTGCAAAATTAACTTTCTATCAAATTTTAAAAAGGCTGCTATATAAAAAGGATACTATATTTGAACCTCACTGTAACCAAAAAGAAAAATATATATATATATATATATACTAAACACACAAAAGAAGATGAGAAAGGAATCTAAACATAACACTTTAAGAAAGTCAGCCAACCACAAAAGAAGATAGCAATAGAAGATGAAAGGAACAGAGAGGAACTACAAAAACAACCAAAAGACAATTAATAAAATGGCACCAAGTACATGCCTATTAATAATTAACTTAAATGTAAATGGACTAAATTTGCCAATCAAAAAACGAAGAGTGGTTGATTGAATAAGACAAGAAGACTCATCTATATGCTGATGAAAAGAAACTCACTTCAGAAGTAAGGACAAACACAGATTAAATGTGAAGGAATGAAAAAACAATTTTCATAAAAATGAATATGAAAAGAAAGCCAGTATACCTATACTGATATCAGAGAAATAGACTAAAATACTGTAAGAAAAGACAAAAAGGACAATATGTAATTATAAAAGGATGAATCCAGGAAGAAGATACAATGTATATAAATATATACACACCCCACAGAGATATACCAAAATATATAAAACAAATATAAAGGGAGAAATTCACAGCAGTACAATAATAATAGGGGATTATAACTACCTCACCTACAATAATTGACAGAAAGTACAGACAGAAAATCAGTAAGGTAACAGCAGCCTTAAATGACACATTAAAGCATATGGATTTAATAAATATATACAGAACACTCCATCAGAAAGCAGTAGAATACACATTCTTCTCAAGAGCAAACGAAACATTATCCAGGATAGATCTCATGTTAAGTCACAAGTCTCAGTAAATTCAAGAAGATTAAGATTATAACAAGCATCTCTTCCAACCACAAGAGTATGAAACTAGAGGTCAGTTACAAAAAGAAAATTATTAATAACACAGAATCGTTAAGGTTAAGCAACATGCTACCAAAGAATCACTGGGTTATTGAAGAAACCAAAGGAGAAATTAAAAAATATCTAGAGAAAATGAAAACAAAATTATGACATACCAAAATCTGTGGGATACAGTACTATTTCTAAGAGGAATGGACATATCATCACATGCTTACATTAAGAAACAAAATCATCTCAAATAACCAATATAACTTTATACTTAAGCAAGTAGAAAAAGAAGACAAAAGCAATCCCAAAGTTAGTAGAAAAAAATAAATGTGTGGAAATAAATGAAATAGACTCAAAAGAAAATAGAAAGGAATGAATAAAATGAAGAGCTGGTTCTTTGAGAATATATACTAAAAATTACAAGTCTTTAGCTAGACTAATCAAGAGAAAAAGAGAGAGAACAAAAATAAGTAAAATCAGAAATGAAAGAAGAGAAGTTACAACTGATACCACAGAAATACAATGGATTACAAGAGAATGCTACAAATAATTATATGCAACAAATTAGACAACCTAAAAGAAATGGGCACATTTCTAGAAACATACAAGACTGAAATCATGAAGCATAGAAAACCTGAATAGGCCAATGACTAGTAAGGAAATTAAATACTTAATAAAAAACCTTCCAACAACAACAGTACAGGACCAAATGGCTTAACTGGTGAATTCTATGAAACACTCAGAGAAGATTTAATATCTATCCTTATCAAACTCTTCAAAATTTTTGAAGAAAGGGGAATGCTCCTGAACATATTTTATAGGGACAGCATTATCCTGAAACTAAAACTAGAAAAGTACCACACACAAAAAAATTACAGTCATATATTCTTGATAAACATACATGCAAACATTTTAAACAAAATATTAGCAAGTTGAATTCAACAATACATTAAATGAATCCTACACCATGACCAAGTGGGATGTATTACAGGGATGTGATACAACACATTAACAAAATGAAGAATAATAATCTTATGATCATTTTAATAGATACAGAAAAAGAATTTGATAAAATTCAACATTCATTTTATATTAAAAAAAACTCTCCTCAAAGCAGATATAGAGAAAACATTCCTCAACATAAGGCCATTATAGACTAACCCAGAGCTAACATCATACTCATTCAGTGAAAAGCTGAGGCATTTCCTCTAAGATCAGGAACAAGATAAAGATATTTACTCACACCACTTTTATTTAACATAACATTGGAAAAGCTATAGCCACAGAAATTAGGCTAGAAAAATAAATAATAGTCATCCAAATCAGAAAGTAAGGAGTAAAACTGTCACTGTTTGAAGATGACAAGATACTATATAGAGAAAACCATAAAGACTCCACCAAAAACCTGATAGCACTAACAAATAATTTCATAAAGTTGCAATATACAAAATCGAGATGCAGAAATATATTGTGTTTCTATACAGTAATAACAAACTAACAGAAGGCAAAATTAAGAAAACAATCCTATTTCCAATTGAACCAAAAACAATGAAATACTTATTTAGGAATAAATTTAACCAAGGAGATGAAAGATCTGTCCTTCAAAAACTATAAGACACCAATCAAAAAAGTTGAGGACAATATGAATGAATAGAAAGATATTCTGTGCTCAAGTTTTCTAAAAATTAATATTGTTAAAATGTCCATATTACCCACAATCATCTACAGATCCAACGTAATCCCTATCAAAATTCCATGGCTTATTTCAAGGAACTAGAACAAATAATTCTAAAATTTGTATGGAACCACAAAACATTTCAAATCAAAATGATGTTCCGAAAAACAAAAACAAAGCTGAATGTATATCACTACATAATTTCAAACTATACTACAAACTTACTCTAAACAAAACAGTATAGTACTGGCACAATAACAGACATACACATGAATGGAACAGAACTGAGAGCCAGGAAATAAACTCACATGTGTATGGACAATTAATTTATGTCAAAAGAGCAAGGAATATACAATGGAGAAAAGACAGTCTCTTCAATAAATGGTGATGGGAAAACTGGACAGCCACTTGCAGAAGAATTAACCTATATCTCTATCTTAAACCATACCAAAAAATAAATTCAAAATGTATTACACACTTAAGTGTAAGTCCAGAAACCATAAAGTTCATAGAATAAAACATAAGTTGCATATGTTAATCCCTAACACCTAATTTATCCACACCCACTTTGCCCTTTGGTAACCATAAATTTGTTTTCTAAGTCTTTGGGATTAACATATACACACAACTATATATAAAACAGATAATCAACAAGGACCTACTGTATAGCACAGGGAACTCTACTCACTATTCTGTAATAACCTATATGGGAGATGAATCTGAAAAAGAATAGATGTATGTTTATATATAACTGAATCACTTTGCCATACACCTGAAATTAACACAATATTGTAAATCAAATATAGTCCAATATAAAAGTCAATATATAAATAAATACATAGGGCTTCCCTGGTGGCGCAGTGGTTGAGAGTCCGCCTGCCAATGCAGGGGACACGGGTTCGTGCCCCGGTCCGGGAAGATCCCACATGCCGTGGAGCGGCTGGGTCCGTGAGCCATGGCCGCTGAGCCTGCGTGTCCAGAGCCTGTGCTCTGCAACGGGAGAGACCACAACAGTGAGAGGCCCGCGTACCGCAAAAAAATAAATAAATAAATAAATACATAAATACATAAATAAAACAAAAGAGAAAAAAGATATTATATGTGGAACTATCTCAAAGTAATATTAAAGTTAAATTAAAAAACGGTAAAAATAGTATACACAGCAGGCTACCACATTGTAAATAATAATAATAAAGTGTGTTGGCAAAGGACAGTGGAAAATTTATATATGCACATATTTCCTTGTTAATGGGTAAGCTATGTGTGGAAGAAAATAAACTGGTAGTAGTGGTTTGGGGGTGGGGTGCAGACTGGAGGCTTAAAGATGTGGTTGGTGAGAGGCTTGATTTATTTTTTAATATAATATTTTCTTTGTTTTCAAAATTTGTACCACATGCATTATATACCTGTTTTGAAAAACAAATCAATCTACAAAATTTTATGCAATTATATGAAAAAAGATAGGAGTTAATTTCTGCCAAATAATAACCGCTGTTAGATTGTGGGATTGTGTGTCATTTCTTTTTCATGTTTCTGGTTTCCATATTTTTGCTGTGATTATACTGCTGTTAAACTGACAAAGATAAAATTATAAATAAAGACATAAACAAACAAACAAAACTCCATAGACCATAACTCCATCGACATCATTCTTAGTGAAGTTTTTGAGGATCTGACTCCAAAGCCAAGTCAACAAAAGCAAAAATTCAAAAATGGCACTACATCAGAGTAAAAGGCTACTGGACAGTGAAGGAAACCATCATCAATACAATAAAAAAAAGACCCTACTGAATGGGAGAAGATATTTTCAAATCACACATCCAATAAAGTGGGTTTTAAAATTTTTTTTCTATTTATTTAATTAAATAATTTTTGTCTGTGTTGGTTCTTCATTGCTGCACGTGGGCTTTCTCTAGTTGCAGTGAGTGGGGGCTACTCTTCATTGCAGTGTGCAGGCTTCTCATTGTGGTGGCTTCTCTTGTGGAGCATGGGCTCTGGGAACGTGGGCTTCAGTAGTTGCAGCACACAGGCTCAGTAGTTGTGGCTTGCAGGCTCTAGAGTGCAGGCTCAGTAATTATGGCACATGGGCTTAGTTGCTCTGCAGCATGTGGGATCTTCCCAGACCAGGGCACGAACACATGTCCCCTGCATTGGCAGGCAGATTCTTAACCACTCTGCCACCAGGGAAGCCCCAATAAGGTGTTGATATGCAAAATATATAAAGAACTAAGATATTTTTCCAAAGAAGGCATACAGATTGCCAACAAGCACATTAAATATGTTCAACATCACTCATTATCAGGAAAATGCAAATCAAAACCACATTGAGATATTACCTCAAACCTGTTCACATGACTGTTATCAAAATGATAAGAAGTAGCAAGTGTCAGAGAAGCTGTGGAGAAAAGAGAACTTTTGTACATTGTTGGTAGGATTGTAAATTGGTCCATCTACAATAGAAAACAATATGGAGATTCCTCAAAAATTAAGAATAGAATGTCATGATGATCCAGCCACTCCAGTTCTGTGTATTTATTCAAAGAATACAAAATCACTAAATAAAAAAGATATATTGAGCCCTGTGTTCATTACAGCTTTGTTTGCAATATCCAAGATATGGAAACAACCTAAGTGTCCATCCATGGATAAATGGTTAAAGATGATGCATTTTATACATACAATGGAAGATTATTCAGGTATAAAATAATGAATTTTTCCTACTTGAGAAAACAGGGATGGAGCTTGAGCACAATATGCGAAGTGAAATAAGTCAGAAGAAAATACCTAAATAGCATACGATTTCACTATTGGTGGAATCTAAACAAAACAAAACAAAACCAAAAATGAACAAACAAAGCAAAAGGTAAACAAACTCATAGGTACAGAGAAGAGATAGGAGGTTACCAAAGGGTAAGGTGGGTGGGAGTTTGGCAAAATGGATAAAAGGGATCATTTGTGTGGTTATGAATGGTAACTAGTCCTTGGGGACATCACTTTGTACATATATAGATGTCAAAATATTTAATGTTTTACACCTGAAATATAAAATGATAATTAAAAATAATAGTATTCTCCAAAAGAGGTTTCAGAGAATTCACCAATATGTTTTATATGGCTGTCATCCCTTTTTAAAACTTTTCATTTTATAACATTGCTGATTAACATGCTGTTGTAATGACTCATACAGAGGAAACTATTGTATCTGTTGCATTTTTATATTCACGTGGAGGTTTTATGTGGACATATGTTTTCATTTCTCTGGGATAAATGTTCATGAGTACAGTTGCTAATCATATGAGAATTCCATGCTTAGTTTTATAGAAAAGTTTCCACTTGTTCTCCAAAGTGGTGCATTCCAAAGTAAAATGTACAGTTTTATATCCTCAGTAGAAATCTATGAGTGATCCAATGTCTTCACATTCATGACAGAATTTTTTTTTTTTTTTTTTTTTGCGGTACGTGGGCCTCTCACTGTTGTGACCTCTCCCATTGTGGAGCAGAGGCTCTAGATGTGAAGGCTCAGCAGCCATGGCTCACGGGCCCAGCCGCTCTGCGGCATGTGGGATCTTCCCGGACCAGGGCATGAACCCGTGTCCCCTGCATTGACAGGAGGACTGTCAACCACTGCACCACCAAGGAAGCCCCCATGACAGAATTTTATCTTGAAACTATATTTTTAAATGCAATCAAATTTAAAGGTTTGTAGTGATATGTCATTGTAGATTTAATTTGTGTTTTCTTCTTGGTTATTGATATAGAGCTTTTAAAATTGTGTTTAACATCTTTATATCCCTTTCAGTGAATTGACTTTTCATGGATTTTTACTATTTCCTAATTGATTGTCTTTCCTTTTACTACTGAGGTTTATTATTATTATTATATATTTTTTTCTATTGAAGTATACCTTATTTACAATGTTGTGTTAGTTTCAGGTTTACAGAAAAGTGATTTAGATATATATAGTAGTATGTACATGTTACCCCCAAATTCCTAATGTAACCCCTCAACACTTCCCCTTTGGTAACAATAAATTAGTGATATCATATGATATTTGTCTTTCTCTGTCTGACTTACTTCACTTAGTATGATAATCTCTAGGTCCATCCATGTTGCTGCAAATGGCATATTTTTGTTCTTTTTTATGGCTGAGTAATATTCCATTGTCTATATATACCACAACTTCTTTATCTATTCAACTATCCATAGACATTTAAGTTGCTTCCATTTCTTAGCTATTGTAAATAGTGCTGCAATGATCATTGGGGTGCATGTATCTTTTGGAGTTATGTTTTTTCCAGATATATGCCCAGGAGTGGGATTTCAGGATCATATGGTAGCTCTATTTTTAGTTTTTTAAGGAAGTTCCATACTGTTCTCCATAGTGGCTTTACCAATTTACATTCTCATGACCAGTGTAGGAGGGTTCCCTTTTCTCTACACCCTCTCTGACATTTATTATTTGTAGACATTTTGGTGATGGCCATTCTGACTCATGTAAGGTGATAATTCATTCTAATTTTGATTTGCATTCTTCTAATAATTAACAATGTTGAACATCTTTTCCTGTGCCTGATAGCCATCTAGATTTGAGTTTTGAGAGTCCTTTATATGTTCTACACCCTAGTACTTTGGTGACTATGTGGTTCTCAAATATTTCCTCCCAGACTATAGCTTATTGTGTTCATTTTCTTAACAGTGTCTTTCAAAGAGCAAAATTTTTATATTGATGAGTTCCAATTTATTATTATTTTTTTATTTTATGGGCCATAACTCCATATGAGAATACTTTATCAAGGCTTAGATTCTGAAGATTTTTCTCTGAGGTTTTATTTTAAAAATTTCAAAGTTTTACATTTTATATTTTAGCCTGTGATGTATTTTGAGTTAATATTCATATAAAGTGTGATATTTAGGTTGAGGGTCATTTTTTTAACCTATAAATGTCTGGTTGTTCCAGTACCATTTATTAAAAAGCTTATTTTTCCTCTATTGAATTCATTCTTCACTTTTGACAAAAAAAATGAGTTGGGCAGGCATTTGGATGTGTTTTAAGTGAAAATAAACAGGATATGGAATACTGCTGGTAGGCCTTGCAGCAAACGTAAATGAAAGCAGTTTGGCACTCATCAATTCTTAAGGAGCCTCACAGCAGGACCAGTGTAGAATCTGCTGTCTCCAGAGAAAAGTTAAAAATGGGAAAGTCTCAGGAGTGATGTCACCAAGATGGTGACATCGGTTGTTCTTGACCATAGGAGGTAGGTTTCTCCTCACATGAAGAAAAACTAACAACTATTTATGGATGAGACAGCACTGAGATCAAGAGAGACTGCATTAGAAAAGTAAGAGGAATGGCTCCATGCTGACTGCATTTCCGTTCCACCAGGCTGGCACAGCACCATGCTGAGAAGTCTCCCCTGAACTTATTGTTTCTCCAGTAAGAAAAGAGAGCCCAGGGGTGACATCCAGTACTCCAGCATTTCAGGTCACTTAGTGGAAACCCCTAATGTGGTTATACCCCATGGAGGTTATAGGGAAATCTGTGGGGCTCAACCACTGTGAATCTGATTGTGATGGAGAAGGGGGAAGGGTATTCCAACAACAAGCACATGGATCTTGGCAGACTAAGTTGCTACCTGCAGAGTCCAAGTATTACTCCCAACCAGTGGCTTTGCTTAACTGCAGAACCAAGTCAGAGATGCAGTCTGAACAAGGAACTCAGTGGGATGCCAGTCCACCTAACTCAGGTCCCCAAGTACAGACTTTTGCTAGCCTTGGATCCTGGTATGCCCACAACTAAGCAGAAAATCTGAGTCATAGTTTTACTCACTTCAGATCACAGCTCCCGGCCTGTCACCCGCAGAAAAACCTGTTTGGAATAATGTGGAAGTTTCTTGAAGTGAGCTCTCCCAGTCCTCACCAGGCAGAAGCCTGAGTCATAGCCTTACCCACTGTGGAGCATGGACCGCAGATCCATCTGTGAGGAAGAGCTAGTGAGAACACCTGGAAATTGCATAATCCCGGAACTCTTGAGCCACGAGGTGGGAGCACAGAGATGATTGCTCTCAGAGCAAAGCCAATGGCCCTGTGTGACCCAGGAACTTGGGGCATGAGTTGTCTTGAGTCAAGGCCGAAAACAATAGGCGTTAGTGTACTTGGAGCTGCTTCTACAACTATGCCCAGAAAGGAAAACAAAGTAGAAATATAGTAGAGCAGGGAAACTTAGTAGAGCACACAGGAAGCTGCATAGCCCATCAAACTGCTTTTTTTATAGTGACAATTGAATAGAGAATACAGCTGGTGTATTTCCCTGTTTGTAAAGCAAAATCAGTGGCCTCACCTGACAAAGAAATTCAGTGTACACTCTTTCCTGATTTGGGCCCCTAAACAGAAGTTGTACAGGCACTGCATCTCATTTTGTTGCCTATGAGTATAGAGAAGCTAATATGTAGTGCTAGCTTTGCTGAATATAGTACCCAGTCCCAAGTGAGTAGTAAGCCTGAGCAGAGAATCTACAAAACCACAAAGACCATTCCTCAGCTTCACTTGTGCAGGGAACCAAGCCAGCAGTCCTAGCAAGGTATTCTCATCCAGAGGCATAACATCCCCACCTCCCACCTCAAATTTTAAACAGTTGCCTAGCTCCAAAATAGAACCTAATAGGAAGCTCCACCTGGCCAAAGGCAACCAGCAAACACATCCAGAAACCCAAACTGAGTTGACTGGTGAAAAACTCTCTTTCAAAGCAAACCTACAAATTCTGGAAGAAGAGACCACATACTCAAATGCAGATACTAATGTAAGGGATAAAGAATCATGAAAATCCAAGTATAGATGATATCACAAACGGAAAGTAACAAAACTCTAATAACTGAACCTAAAGAATTTAAAAAAAGAGAGATAAAGACAAAAAAATATATTTAAAGCAATAAAGGCTGGAAACTTCCATAAACTGGGATGAGAAATTGACATTTGGATCCAAGAGGTCCAAAGAACTCCAGATAGATTGAACACAGAGAGGGCTACATCAAGACACATTTTAATTAAATTGTCAAAAGTCAAAGACAATTTTCAAAGGAACAAAACAAAACAAAACAAAAAAAAAGAGAAAAGAGAAAAGAAAAAGAGAGGTCACATACAAGAAAACCCCAACAAAACTATAGATGGACTTCTCAACAGAATTTTTTCAGGCTAAAAATGAATGGACTGACATACCCAAATTATTAAAAGAATATAATGTGTCATCCAAGAATACTCTACCTGGTGAAACTGACTTAGGAAATAAAAAAGGGCTAGAGACTTTTCTGAACAAACAAAAGTTGAGGGAATCCATCACCAGTAGGTCTGCCTTAAAAAAGAAAAAATGCTAAAGCAAGTTCTTTGTGTGAAAAAAATGCTAAATAACATTATAAAATCTTTAAAATGCAGTGTAAAACTCACTGGTAATGGTAAATATATAGTCAAAGTCAAAGATTCTGTAATATGGTAATAGCAATGTATAATTCACTTAAAACTCTAGTTTAAGAGTAAAAAAAAATAGTAAAAATAACCATAACTACAATAATCTGTCATTAGTCACACAATATGTAAATTATAAATCAATAACCTAAAACATGAGGGAAATGAGTAGAAAAAGTGTAAGTCTTGGGGATTATATTGAATTAAATTGTTATTAGTCTAAAATAGAGTGTTATAAGTTTAAGACGTTTTATGTAAATCTCATGGTAATCACAAGGTAAAAACCTGTTGTAACCACACAAACAAAATTGATAAAAAGGCAATGAATACTAATATCACAAAACACAGAAAAAACATGTTAAGGAACAAGAAAGAATGGATTTACAAAACAACCAGGAAACAATTAACAAAATGGTAATAGTAAGTCTATACATATTAATAATTATTTTAAACCTAAAAATGTTAAATTCTGCAATCAGAAGATAAAGAATGGCTGGATTGATAAAAAAAAAAAAGATCCAACAATATGCTGCCTACGAGACTCTCAATTTAGCCTTAATGACACATAGACTGACAGTGAAGAGATGGAAAAAGATATTTCAAGCAAATATCAATAGTAACCTCAAAGAAGCAGAGGTTGGTTGGTTTTATCAAAAAAAGTAGGCTTTAAACTAAAAGTGTCAAAAAGAGAAAAAGTCATTATATAATGAAAAAGGGGTCAATCCATCAAGAAGACATAAGAATTGTAAATATTTATGTGCCCAACATAGGAAAAACTAAAGATATAAAGAAAATCTGAACACAGCTAAAAGGAGAAACAAATAGCAATACAATAGTAATTGGGGACTTAAATACTCCCAGTCAAAACAATGATTAGATTATCCAGATAGGGAATCAATAAACTAAGATTAGATTTGAACAAATCTATAGACCAAATATACCTAACAGACATATACAGAAAATTGTATCTTACAACAGCAGAATACCCATTCTTCTCAAGTGAATATGGATATTTTTCTAGTGCAGACCATACATTAGGCCACGTAAGAAGTGTTAGCAAATTCAGGAAGATTGAAATTATACCAAGGATATTCTCTGACCACAAAGGCATGAAACAAGAAATCAAAGCAAGAAGAAAACTGGAAAATTCATGAATATATAAAAATTAAATTGCACTCTCCTATACAACCAATAGATCAAATAAGAAATTAAAAGCGATAAGTTCATTTGTGTCATACTTTAGATTCCACATATAAGTGAGATAATACAAAACAGAAACAGACTCACAGACATAGAGATCAAACTGTGGTTGCCAAGGGGAAAGGGGGTGGGAGAGGGATGGATTGGGAGTTTGGGATTAACAGATACAACTATTATATGTAAAATGGATAAACAACAAGGTCCTACTGTGTAGCACAGGGAACTATATTCAATATCCTGTGAAAAACATAATGGAAAAGAATATTGACAAGAAAATAATATATATATATGAATCACTTTGCTGTACAGCAGAAATTAACACAACATCGTAAATTAACTATACTTCAATGAAATAAATTTTAAAAATAAATTAAAAGGGAAATTTAAAAAGTATTTGAGACTAACAAAAAAGGAAACAAAACATACCAAAACTTATGGGATTAATCAAAAGCCATTCTAAGAGGGAAGTTAATTGAATAAATGCCTACATGAGAGAATGAAAAATCCCAAATAAACAGCCTAGTGCTACACCTTAAGGAATTAAAATAAGGAGAACAACATGATCCCAAAGTTATCAGAAGGAAGGAAAAAATAAAGGTTAAAGCAGAAATAAATGAAATAGAGAATTGAAAACAATAAAAAAAGATAAATGAAGCTTAGAATTGATTCTTTGAAAGACAAACAATATTTACAAACATTTATTTAGATGAACCAAGGGATAAAAGGAAAAGTTCCAAATCAAAATTAGAAATTAACAGGAGACATTACAACTGATACCACAAAAATACAAAGAATCATAAGAGGTTACTATGAACAACTGTATGCCAACAAAATGCACACCTAGAGTAAATAAAAAAAATTTCTTAGAGACATATAAACAACCAAGACTAAATCAGAAAGAAATAGAAAGTCAGAATATAACAATTTCTAATAACGAGATTGAATTAGTAATCAAAATTTTCCCAGAGAAAGCACAGAACCAGAAGTCTTCACTGGTAAATTTTACCAAATGTTTAGAGTTGATGCCAATTCTTCTCAAACGCTTCCAAAAAATCAAAGATGAGGGAACCTTAAAGGACACTACCAGAAAACAAATCTACACACCAATATCCCTGATAAATGTAGATGCAAAAATTCTCAATAAAATACTAGCAAACTAAATTCAGCAGCACCTTAAGAGAATCATTCACCATGATCAAGTGAGATCAAGTGGGATGCAAGCATGGTTCGACACATGCACATCAATCATTGTGATGCGTTGTCAATTTAATAGGATGAAAAAAAATCATAAGATCATCTCAGTTGATACAGAAAAAGCATTTGACGAAATTTAAACATCTGTTTGTGATAAAAATCTAAACAAATTAGATATAGAAGAAATGTATCTCAACACAATGAAGGCCATACATAATAAATCAACTGTTAATATACTTGGTGAAATTTTGAAAGATTTTCCTCTTAGATCATTAACAAGACAAGGGTGTCTACTTTCACTACTGCTATTCAACATAGTAGCAGAAATCCTTGCCAGAGAAGTCAGGCAATAAAAAGAAATAAAATACCTCAAAATTGGGAAAAAAGAAGTAAAATTTTCTTTGCTTGCAGATAACATGACTCTATATGTAGAATCCTAAATAGTACATCAAGGAACTGTGAGATTTAATCAACAAATTCAGTAAAGTTACAGAATACAAAATCAACATACAAAATCATTTGTGTTTTCACATACAAACAATAAACTATCCAAATTTTTTAAAATCCCATTGACAGTAGCATTAAAAACAATAAAAATAATTATGAATAAATTTAATCAAGGTAGTAAAAGATCTCTACTATGAACACTGAAAGTCATTGGTGAAAGAAACTGAAGAAGACACAAGTAAATGGAAAGTTATCCTGTGTTTCTGGATTAGAATTAATATTGTTAAGATAGCCGTACTACAAAAAGGCATTTATAGATTCAGTGCAATTCCAGTCAAGATTCCAATGGCAATTTTTACAGAAGTAGAAAAAAAATCTTACAATTTACAAGGAATTACAAAAGACCTTGACTAGCCAATGCAGTCCTGAGGAAGAACAAAGTGTGAGGTATCACACTTCCTAATTTCAAGCTATACTATAAAGCCAACATAATCAAAATAGTATAATTCTGGCATAAAAACAAACAGAAAGACCAATGGAACAGAACTGAGAGGCCAGAAATAAGCCCAAGCATATACAGTAAACTAATATTTGACAAGGGAGCCAAGAACACTTAATGGAGAAAAGACTGTCCCTTCAATAAATGGTCTAGGACAATTGGATATTCACATGTTAAAAAATGAAACAAGATGCTTACCTTACATCACTCAAAAAATTAACTCAAAATGGATTAAAGACTTAAATGTAAGACCTAAAAATAGGAAACTACTTGAAGGAAACATAAGCAAAAATCTTGACATAAATCTTGACAATGATTTTTTTGGATATGACACCTAAAGCCTAAGTATCAAAATCAAAAATAAACAAGTGGGATGACATAAAACTAAAAACTTCTGCAGAAGCAAAAGAAACAATCAACAAAGTGAAAAAACAATTGAAAGAATGGGAAATAATGTTTGAAAACAATATATTTTATAGGGATTGATATCTAAAATGTATAAAGAACTCATATAACTCAACAGCAAAAAAAAAAAAAAAAATCAATTAAAAATAGACAAAAGCCCTGAAAAGACCTTTCTTCCAAGAATGTATATGAACAGATAATAGATACATGGAAAGATGCTCAACATAACTAATCATTAGGAAAATTAATAACAAAATCATAATGAGATATCACCTCACACTGTCAGAATGACCCCTATCAAAAAGACAATAGATAACAAATGCTGGCATTGATGAAAAAAAAAGAGAACACTTCTACACCGTTGCTGAGTTTGTAAACTGGTACAGTCACTACGAAAAATAGTATAGATGTTCATTAAAAAATTTAAAATAGAAATGCCATATAATCCAGCAATAACACTTCTGAGATATATTCAAAATGAAATAAAAACACTAACTCAAAAAACTACTGACACCCCCATGTTCATAGCAGCATTATTTACAATAGCCAAGACATGGAAACAACCTAGGAGTTCACTGACAAGTGAATGGATAAAGAAGCTGTGGTATATATATATATATATGAAGAAACATTATTCAGCCATTTCTAATGAGGAAATCCCACCATTTGTGACAACATAGATGGACCTTGAGGGCATTATGATAAGTGAAAAAAGTCAGACAGAGAAAGACAAATACTGTATGATCTCAATTACATGAGGAAACTAAAAGCAAATGAACAAACAGACTAATAGAAAAAGTGATTAAATTTGTGGTTACCAGAGATGGGGGAGTGGGGAATAGGAGAAAAGTGGACAAAAGTTACAATTTTCCAGTTACAAGATACATAAGTACTAGGGATGTAATGCACAGCATGGTGAGTATAGCTAACAGTGTTGTATGATATATATAAAAATGGTTAAGAGTAAATCCTAAGAGTTCTCCTTATAAGGAAAAATATGGTTTTCCTTCTTTTTGTTTACTTTCTTTTTTTCTTGTAACTATGTGAAAGGATTGATGATAACTAAACTTATAACAGTAATTATTTACCAATATATGTAAGTCAAAACATTACGCTGTACTGTATATCTTAAACTTCTACAATGGTGTATGTCAAATATGTACCAATAAAACTGGAAAAAAATCAGTTGGGCATATTTATGTGACTCAATATCTGGGATCTCTATTATTCCATTGATTAATGTATTTATTCCTCTGCTCTGTCACACTCTTGATCACTGTCATTATATAGTAAGGTTTAATATTTACTTGATTATATATTATGATATAATAATTCCTCCCACCTTACTTTTTGGCAAAAGATTGTTTTAGCTGTTCTTAGTTCTGTGTTTTTCCACTTAATTTTTATGATTGTCTTCTGCATGTCTACCAGAAAATAAATGCTGATATTTTGATAGGAATTACACTAAACCTGTAGATTACTTTGTGGTGAATTGACATCTTCACTATTTTGAGTCTTCTAATTATATGCCTGGTTTGTCTCTTTACTTATTGAGGTCTTTATTTTAAATTTCTTTCAACAGAATCTGTAATTTTTAATGTATAAACCCTGTACATGTTTTGTTAATTGTGTACCTAAGTATTTCTTTATCTCTGTGGCTATCTTGGAATAATTATAAATGATATCATGGTTTTAATTTCAATTTCTACATGATCATCACTAGTATATAGAAGTATAATTGATTTTTCTATTGATCTTGTGTCCTCTGACCTTAATAAACTTACTTCTTAATCATAGGAAATTTATTTGTAGATTTCAGAAATTTTTTATGTAGGCAATCATGTTATCTAAAATCTATGTGCCTTTTCAAGGAGATCAACTTGGTGCTTCGTGATCACCTAGAGGGGTGGGATAGGGAGAGTGGGAGGGAGGGAGATGCAAGAGGGAAGAGATATGGGGATATATGTACATGTATAGCTGATTCACTTTGTTATAAAGCAGAAACTAACACACCATTGTAAAACAATTATACTCCAATAAATATGTTAAATAAAATAAAACCTGTGTGCCTTTTATTTTTTCTTGCTCTCCTGTTGTTGCTATGCCTTCCCCTAATATACTAAAAATAGTTGTAAAAGGAGATATAATTAACCTGCTCCAAATCTTAGGAAATGTGTTCAGACATTCACCACTAATTATGATGTCAGCTAAAGTGTTTTTTTTGTAGATGATCTTTGTTAATTTGAGGATGTCCTCATATATTCCTAAAATCTTGTGAATCTATACCATGAATGATTGAAGAAACTCACTTCAAGTGTGCTGTAGGAAAATTCTGAGTCAAAGAATGGAAAAAGACATGCAAACATTAACAAAAACTAAAGTGGCTCTATAAATGTCAGACAAAGCAGATTCCAGAGCAAAGAAAATTACTAGAGGCAAAGGGAGATAATACATAATTATAAAATGATTATCCAACCAGGAATACATAATGATCTTAATTGTGTACACACAAAAGTGTCTTGAGATACGTGAAACAAAACTGATAACACTGAAAGGAGAGGTAAATAGATCTAATTACATTTGAGGACTTCAACACTCCACTCACTGCAACTGATAGAACTACCAGACAGAAAGTAATCAATAACATAGAAGAATTAAATGATGCAATCAAACAAAAGGGTCAACATTTATAGACCATTCCACACAAAATCAGCAGAATACACATTTTTTATATGTGTACCCATGGAACATTCAACAAGATCAAGCATACCTTAAGCCATAAAACAAATCTCAAAAACTGTAAAGAATTGAAATTATACAGTGTGTGTTATCTTACCATGATGGAATCAAACAACAAGTCAGTAACAGAAAGACACCAGTAAAATCTCCAAACACTTGGAAACTAAGCAATTTATTTTGAAATAATCCACACATCAAGAGTATGTCTCAAAAAATTTTAAATACATACAAATGAAAGAAAATGAAATGTATCAAAACTATGGTAAGAGGAAAATTCATAGTACCAATTGCTTATACTAAAAGGAGTGGAAAAATCTCAAGTCAGTTATCTACCTCTATATAATTAGAGAAACTAGAAAAAGAAGAGAAATGTAAACAAAATCAAGAATAAAGAAGGAAACAATAATATAAGAGCAGAAATTAATGAAACTGATAACAGGAAAGTAACAAAACCAAAATCAATTAAACAAAAGCCAGTATTTTAAATAATCAATAAAATTGATAAACCACTAGAAAGACTGGTAAGATTAAAAGAGAGAGGGAAAAGTCACTGGAATGTAACAGGAACTATCACTGAGGATCCTACAACCATTAAATAAATATTAAATATTTACTACAAACAACATTTTATTCATAAATGTAACAACATAGAAGAAATGAACCAATTCCTTAAAAATACAAACTGCCAAACTCATCATGATGAAAGAATCTGAATCATCCTAAAACTATTGAAAAAATTGAACTCATAGATAAAATATCTGCCCCAAAAGAAATGTTTAGGCCCAAATGATTTTATTGGAGAATTCGATAAAGTATTTCAGGAATAATACACACTAAATTTATACAATTACTTGAAGAAAATAGAAAAAAAAGAGGAATATTTCCCAACTCATTTTATGAGGCTAATATCACCTTGATGTGAAAACAAGACAAATACAGGGCTTCCCTGGTGGTGCAGTGGTTGAGAGTCCGCCTGCTGATGCAGGGGACACAGGCTCATGCCCTGGTCCAGGAACATCCACATGTCGCGGAACAGCTGGGCTCATGAGCCATGGCCGCTGAGCCTGCACGTCTGGAACCTGTGCTCTGCAATGGGAGAGGCCACAACAGTGAGAGGCCCGTGTACCACAAAAAAAAAAAAAAAAAAAAAAAAAAAAAGCAAAATATAGACCAATATCTCTCACAAACTGAGATGCAAAAATTATAAACAAAATATTTGGAAATTGGTTGCAATGATGCATAAAAGGAATTATACACCATGACCAAGTAGGATTTATTCCAGGTATTCAAGGCTTGTTCAACATTTGAAAATCAATCAATGTACTAGAGCAAATCCACAGGCTAAAGAAAGATCATATGACAATATCAATTAATGAGAAAGCACATCTAACTGAATACAATATGCGTTCATGACAAAACACAGCAGAGCTTTTTAGAGTAAAATTTGTAAAAACTTTCTTGTGTGGTTTCTTCTCTAGAGTTTGGCAAAAAAAAAAAAAAAAAAAAACATTACTGTCCTCTATATGATAACTTTTTGTTTTCTACCATTCTCTATTGCATGACATCTGTCCTGCTTTCTTATTTTGCTAGTTTTCCCATGAAAACACTTGGGCTTATAACACTTGCTGAATTCTAGCCTACTGGAGCTTCCATTTTTTTCTTGAGATTGTCTGGATCAGTAGGTGCCTATACTCCTTATAGCTATCAGCAATTATTTTTATTTTTTATCATTGTTAAAATGTGTATGGCATAAAATTTACCATTCCAGTCATTTACAGTGTACAAAGCAGCTTTTGTTTTTCTTGGTAAGTCTTTATCTGTCCTTCATTTCTGAAGGACAGCTCTGCCAAATATAGTATCCTTGGTTGACAGCTTTCTTCTTTCAGTATTTTGAATACACCATCCCAGTCTCCCCTGCTGAGAAATCCTCTGATAGCCTTATGTGTTGGGGGAGGTCCCTTGTATGTGAGGAGTTTTGTATTTTCTTTTTTTTTCTCTTGCTGCTTTTAAAACATCCTTTTATGCCTCTGATTTTAGGCAGTTTTACTACAATGTGTCTTTGAGCATATATTTTAAGTTGAGTTTCTCTGGGGACCTAACAGCTTCATGAACATTTGAATATCCAAATGTCACCACAGATTTTGGAAGTTCTCAGGTAGTTCTTTATATAAGCTTTATACCCCTTTCTCCCTTTCTTCTCCTTCTGGAATTTGAATTATGCATAAGTTGTTTTGTCTGCTGGCATCTCATAATTCACTCAGACTATCTCCATTCTTTTTCATTCTTGTGCTTTTGTTTTGTTTTTTTTATTCTCTTCTGACTGGATAATTTCAAGGTTCCTATCTTCTAAACTCAGATTATTTCTTCTGCTTGATTCAGTCTGCTGTTGATGTTCTCTATTGAATTTTTTATTTTGTTCATTATATTCTTCAACTCCAGAATTTGTTTGGTTCTTTTTTGTGACTTCCATCTCTCTGCTAAACTTCTCATTTTGTTTTTGTATTATTTTCCTGATTTTATTGAATTGACTTTCTGTATTTCTTGTAGCTCACTGAGCATACTTAAAACAACTATTTTGGACTTAAAAATATCTTTATTGGAGTATAATTGCTTTATAATGGTGTATTAGTTTCTGCTGTCTAACAAAGTGAATCAGCTATACATATACATATATCCCCATATCTCCTCCTTCTTGCATCTCCTTCCCTGGATTCTTTATTGGGTGAATCACAGATCACCATTTCTTTGAGGTTGGTTCCTGGAAACTTGTTGTGTTTCTTTGGTGGTATTATGTTTCCTTGATTTTTCATGTTTCTTGAAGTCTTATGTTGGCTGTCTTTGCGTTCGAAGAAGCAGTCACATCCTCCAGTCTTTTTGACTGGCTTCAGGAAAAATATACTTTCTGCCCTTTTAGGGGTTTTGAGGTTTCTCAGAAATTTTCTATTGATATGCCTGCTCCACAATACTTGTTCCATACTGAGGGTTAACTCTTAAGATTGTATGCTTTCTCTTAATCCTGCAAAGCCAGACTAGGTGCTGACAGCCTGACATTTGCTTTCTCTAGGGTAATGCTTAATGCTCAAATTTGTGTAATCTTTTCCAATCCCACAGAGTTGGGCTGGCTTCCTGTATGTGGTCACTATATCCATCCAGCTGCAAAGGTTCACATTTGTAACCCTCAGGGACATGCACAGAGAGCTGGCCATGGGGTGGAGGTAGGTGGGGGTGAGGCATGCAGAGCTTTGGGGTGCCCATGGCACAGTATTGAGGATCCCAAGGTGAAGCATTCCCAGTGGATCATAGGTGAGTTTCTTGACGGAGTTCTCAAATTGATTAGTATCCATGTCCCCTTGACACATTCCGTTCTAAGTCCTGGCTTCTGCTCTCCCAACCCCTTCCTGCTCCCAGGTGTGTAGCTCGCCTCAGTATTCTGGGAAGAACAAGAAAGAAGTGAACCTCTTTGACAATGTCCTGCATGGCTGGGGAAGCCAAGCACTCATTCACCTACACCAAAAGGAAATTTCAAATCCATTTATCAGTCATTTCTCTTTTTCCCTTTCCACAGTCCCTGGAAAATACTAATCTTTTTTTTTTCTATCAGTTTAATTATTCTGGATATTTCATATATATGGAATCATAAAATATGTGTCATTTTGTGTCTGGATTATTTCCCTTAGCATAATGTTTTCAGGTCTCATTCACGTTACAACATATATCCACTTCTTTTCTTGTTATGGCTGCATAATGTTCCATTATATGGATATACCATATTTTGTTTATTCATTTATCAGTTGATGGACATTTAGCTTGTTTCCACGTTTTGGTTATTGTGGTTATTGTTACTATAAACATTAATGCACAGGTTTTAATTTGGTGACCTCTTTTCAATTCTTTTGGTTGTGTATTTAAGAGTACAATTGCTGAGTCATATGGTAATTTTATGTTTAACTTCTTGAGGGACTGCCAAACTGTCTTCCACAACAGCTGTCTCATTTTATATTACCAGCAGTGATGTATTAATTATCAGATCCTCTTGATCAACAAAAGTAATTAAAAATTCTGTGCAAAATATGACTTAGTCAATGTCCTCAAATAGCTACTATAATACTTATCTGTCTCACAAAAATATAAAGTTAAGAGATCAAAGATTATAATGTATATAGCATTTAATGTTTCCCAGTGCCTAGAACAAGGTGTTACATATAGGCTCTCTGTATACCTACGTATTATATAATGGCTAGATATGATGGATTAAAGAAAGTAAGACATAATTTTGAGGTTTATGGCCTGGATGAATGCTACAGAGTCCAAAACATGGAGGAGAAAATGATTTAATTAAAATTGCGATTTGATTCTGAATTATAAATTTTTTATGGTTAGAAAAGATCAGAAATAATTTATATCAAGCATGCAGCTATATTTTAAATCGTCCCTATTGACTTCAGGTATAAGATATATTTGATTTTTAAAAAGCACATGAGGATAAATTAAGAACAACAAAATTGAAGAAGGGGCTGACAACTTGAAGGAATAAGTGTTGTAGAAAATTAAATAGCATGTGTGGAATGATGCACAAAAGTCATGTGTTTTTCAGCATTGGCTTTGTGTCCCATCAGTTGCATCTTACAGTAACCGGGGATAACTTACCCATCCAAAGAAGCATTTTATCATATGCAAAACTGATATTTAAATACTTCATTCTGTTAGCATTAGATTGAGAAAACTGGAAAGAGACATTTAAAAGTCAAGAAAGTTTATTAAATAAATAAAAAGGCTAATTCCAGGTGAGAAAAAATACTCTAACATTTTGCTCTTGACAAAGTACTTTATTTTTATTTTTTAACATCTTTATTGGAGTATAAATGCTTTACCTCGTTGTGTTAGCTTCTGCTGTATAACAAAGCGAATCAGTTATACGTATACATATATCCCCATATCCCCTCCCTCTTGCATCTCCCTCCCACCCTCCCTATCCCACCCCTCTAGGTGGTCACAAAGCACAGAGCTGATCTCCCTGTGTTATGTGGCTGCTTCCCACTAGCTATCTATTTTACATTTGGTAGTGAATATATGTCAATGTGAATTAGCTCATTAGCTCCAGTACTTAAATGCTAAGTGAAATAATATATAATTATATACTCACTGTCCAGGATGATCATATTTCCCTTGTGCCATTACTGACAAAAATCCCATACTGATTAGAATTTCACATTTTGTATACAAGTAAAGTAATTATATTTTTTTGCAAAACATGATTTTAAACTTTATTATGTCAGGGACGTACAACAAGAGCAAAAAGGAATTCTTTACTCACTTTGCCAGTGAAGAGATGGAGTTTGTAAAGTCCACTCACATACAGTTTGTAAAGATCACTCAGAGGCTTAACACAAATTGTACAGAGGATTCTTGACTATTTTTTTTATCTCTGTTCCAACTTCTCTTTTAAGATATTACTATATATATTGTGTATTATACACTATATCATATATATGCATATATATTGTATATATGTATGCATATTAAATACAAGTTACAATGTGTTAAAGTTATGCTGGAGAGTAAACCCAAAGATGTTAACATTATTTTAGTTTGACATTAGAATGAAAGAAACTCCCAATGGTATTTTTAGTCATAGAATTAAAGGAAAATATATTTTTCTTAAATCATCTAGTCCAAGACCCTCAAAAAGCAGTAGAGAACATTGGTAACAGTGTAGTGCTTAAAATTGATTAATGGAACCTAATTGCCTAGTTTCAAATCCTTACTTTTCCCCATATTAGCTGTGGAAACTTGGAAAAAATTGTTTAACTTCTCTATGACTTGGTTACCTCAGACAATAATATTTGTCTCATAGGATTATTTTGTGGATTAAATGAGGCTTAGAATAGGGAGTTATATGAGCACTATAATTATTAACTTCTCAGATTTTACAGATCGTATCACCCATGTTCTTGAACAGTTGGACTCCCCAATCTATTGACTGAAGGGAATAACACAGAATCTGTTTCTTTTTTCCTTCAAGTACATTCAAAATATAAAAGTCCCTCCTCTTCTAAGACCTCAGAAGGGATATTCTTGCACCCTATAGTCTCAGGAGGAGAGAAGCCTGAAGAATGTATATATTTTGTACAAAGTAAATGATTCACTGAGTTTCTCTTTGAGAGAGCAAATGTCATTCCTTATTTTACAACAAGTGAGAAAGGGAACAACAGTGAAACTCCTTTATAACTCTGGTACTGAGAGACAGGAAGATCATATACTTTGTGGCTTCACCCTACTCTTTTAGGCGTTGGCTGCTGAGAGTTTGTTAGATTTATAGAATGAGATCTGACCCACAGTGCCTTTAAATAGTTTTTTAAAAGTTTGGTCAAAATATGGTTCTATTGTACTTCTAAATTTAAGAAAGCATAAATATTATACAAAGACTAACAGTTTTCAACAGCCATCCCACTTTAAAAAATTTTCCAAGCCTAATTATTTCATTACACAAAAAGCTTCTATTGAGCCAAGTTATTGGACTCTGGGCTAAAAGCTGTCAAAAATGTTCCTTTCAAGCCTGTATTAAACCAGGCATAGGGAGGTATTTAGCAAATAAAGAATATCCTAACTCTAAATTTAAACTTCTAAAGAGAAGACAAATTTTTCTTTCTGAATGATACAAATTTTCTCTTGGGATGTTACCAATTTTACCATAAAAGATTTTAAAATCTTTCTCTCTCCTATCTGAAAAAAAAGGAGCTTAAATATTTTTCTTCCCTCAGTTCTTCTGTGATACGTCTGACCCAAGCAATGCCATATATGTTTCTTTGCTTCTCTCATATAAGTACCTGTTTCATCCTTAACATAGTATGAATCATTATCATTTTATTTCTTTCTGGAGAATCAGCTCTGTTGCTTAGTTTCCTCTGCATAACAACCAATTTTAGAGTTTAATTAGGAAGTGGATCCATTAAATCAACCATGAAACATTTTGAGGTATGGGATGTTAATGGGGAGGAGGGTGTTCTGGAACTTCTTTCAGATTAAAGAAACCAATATTGTAAAGGAGCTTAAGTTAATGAATAAATCATGATGTTCAGTAGAAATATGGACCGTGCCCCCATTAATGTTCATTTATAAACAATATTTCATCCTGCTTACTTCATTTAAAACATGGACTGGGTTTCTTATGAGGCTACATAAAAGAAGAAGTTTAGCCTCTCTCTACTTCAACTACCAAGTAAAGCAAGAAACTGTGGCCCTCCAACAGAGACTGCTCAAGAAAGAAAGTCTGCCTTATTTTGAATTACCAAGAAAAAAGTAGATGGTGTCTTAATATACTTTCTTGAGTCATCCTTATATTCAAACCCTCCACTTTATGTTGCTACTTTTTATTTGTTTAATATATTATGACAGTCTTAAATCAACCTTATGAGGTTTTAGAAATCACATCGAATTCAGGAAGTTTACTTTCCAGACAAAAGATGGAAACATTTAATGTTCTATACAAAAATCGAAATGTTCCTATACAGAATTTAGGAAAAAAGTTTTATACACGTTCTAACTATAAACTCAACCACATATGGTGATCAAGATATTCAAAAAGAGAAGCAATGTGTTTCTCTTCACATATATTTGAGCAACATATTATAAAATATGACAATGACTTGAAAATGATTTGTCAACTGGACCTCATTCAGGAAGAGACAGGAAACTAAAGTAAATGGAAATTAAATAAAAGAAACTACTAAGTAGGACCGTTAGTCTTACCTATCATGAAATTCTGTGAAGGTCAGTGTAATCAAAAATTGAAAACCAGAAGTAAAATGCAACTTGTGAAAGACATTAGGGGAAGTGCTTCCTGGAATTTATTAGGACTAAGAAAAATATAAGGGGAAATATTGCCCATTAAATGATAACTGCAAGCTGTTTTTTGATTCCAAAAAGTAAATTTTTCTTAATGCTTATTTTAAAAATCTCCATCTTTACACAGAAATAAATAAAACAACTATGAATCATAAAAAAGCAATTCAAAGAGCAGGAAAATGTAGGATAGAGAAGGGGAAGACCTGGGAAATTACTTAAATAAGCTTAAAATAAGCGCTATAGCATCTATTTAATTTTTTTGAAATAATAACTAGGTACCTGTAGGCTTAATTTGCATATCTATGAAAATATTAGGAAATGGATCCATGAAATCCATGAAATTAGTAGGCAAAAACCTGGGAAAAATAGAAATCTATCTACTATTGGTCAAGTAGGCAAAATTCAAATAAATCATAGGAACAAAGGCAAGTATTACATTTAGGAATAAAAATTTCACTACTAATTTAAATTTTGGAATCAAAATGTAACATTTTTTTGGACAGGAAAAAACATTAGAGGCTTCTTTTCTATCTCTTCCTCTTGCATAATTAACTTCATAGTTCTTCAAAGTTTAATCATTATTAGACCTGTATGTCAGCTATATAATCACCAACATAAGTGAATCCTTAGATTATTATTAGTTGCTGCTGAACCAATTATTTTACACTCATTTTCTACATTCATCCATTCAGTGAAAGATTTGGCTTCCTCATTATGTGCAAGTTATCACGCTAGGACCAGGGAGTGTGAAGGAAGCATCACAAACATTCTTAGCTTGCACCTTTTTAGAATGTAGTTAAAAAGAACACATGGACAGTCAAATAACAAAACCCAAATTAAATACAAAGTGAGCACTTAGAAGACCATCTCTAAGACAACTGATCATTGTTTTAAACTGTGCCATGCATAATTTAAACTAATTATTTATCTTCACTATTCTATCAATGATTTTAAGTATTTCCCCATTGTGTGTGTGCACATGTTTTATGTGTGCTCAGTAAGGTTAGACACCTAATTTTATATATATATATATATATATATATATATATATATATATATATCAGTTTTTCTGATATTTCATTGAGTCATTTCACATTGAATTAATTTTCATAGACAGTATTTTTAGGTTTTAAGTTATCAATGGGATGCAATTATTTAAATAGAGATTTTAGGAAACATTATAAAATAAAATACCTGTGAATTTCTCTTTATGCATGATGTTCACTTTCAGGTTTTGAACAAGATGAGAAAATAATCTAAAACTATAGTAACTGTGAAAAAAAAAACACATCACATCTTGATATCCCAATGTCATTGTCTTTATAGTCCACAAGGGAAGAGGCTCCATGTGGACAGCAATAACATAATCATTGTAATCATTAGGTGTTGTTGTCAGTGAATGTTGCAGAACATTCTCAATAGGGATAAGTATTGAAAGACACTTTTGGAAACAGACTAAACTTACTTTGAAACAAATTGGGCAATAAAGAACAGTAATGACATTTTCAGGAACAAAAATCAAACCAAAATAAAACACCATGTATATGTGACCATAATGTCACTTATCTCATTTTCTGATGCACCAAGTGAACTGTCTCTGAGAGAATGTTTACAAGATACCCCTCCAAAATGGTCTGTG
Source organism: Aethalodelphis obliquidens (assembly GCF_003676395.1). Lineage (NCBI taxonomy): Eukaryota > Metazoa > Chordata > Mammalia > Artiodactyla > Delphinidae > Aethalodelphis > Aethalodelphis obliquidens. The sequence goes on along the minus strand of NW_020838050.1, from coordinate 1,591,526 downwards.
TGATTGACAGTCTCATTGGAATAAGAGTGTATCCTCCCACAGCTTGCATTCTGAAGGTTTCAGTACTCTTTTGAGTGTTAGAAATCTTTATTATCACATATTGTCACATATTTTATATGTACCATGTACACACACATCCATAAATACACACTGTCATGCACATTCATTTACATATTTAAGGTTAGTGTTATAGATTTTAATGTGTTCAAATATTTCATCCTCTTAGTTGTTTTAAGCTTGGACACCACCACCTCTGTGCTGTGCTGTCACATAAATATTCTCTTACCTCTGAAGTTTTCTCATCTACAGCAGTAGTGCTAGGGGTCAAACTCACAAAGGTGTTGTCCCCCAATGGCAGCAAACACCGCCATGTGTTGTATGTTTGATGAATTAAAAGGATGCTGCCAACTTAATTACACTGTAACCCTTCAATAAAGGAAGGGCAGAGCTGATTAACTAGTGAATAATTGGGGGCTGATTGATGGCTCTTTCCCTCACTGCTGAAGGCTGTATATATAATTATTTTGCCTTTGGGCCTAATTTTGCCACTGTTAGCTTCCACTTTTGTCATCAGTTGTAATTTATAGATGGGGCCTGCAGCCTTAAATAAAAGGAGGATACAAGATGGAAGAGCTCTGAATCCCTAGATATGTCACCTGAAAAAGGCCAGCAGGCAGCCTTGAACATCAACATTTACAGTCATTTAACAGCATTTTAATGCTTCATGCTTAGAAAGAAAATAATATTATAATTTGTCAATGATTATAATATCAGCTTTTGTGAGCTTAAAGTCATATTGCATCACCTAGTAGTTTTGAATGTACTTTTAGTACAAAATTGATTTGTTATAAGTCAAAAGAATTTTCTCACACTCTTTCTGCAGCCACACATTCCCTCTTTTTAATATACTAACAAAGCTGTGAAAATCTTTCTTTCAACGGGAACAGAGCAAAATTTCTTCAAAGGAAATTAAAAATAAACAAACATATTCAACCACCTTAAATATTAGTATAAAATAACCATCACTAAAAATCAGATCAGTACTGCAGAATATTTTAGCATCAAAAACACATTTATTAAGCATTTACCATGTACTAAGTACAATGCACAATTTGAAAAATATATACAAATGATTAGCAGTCTTCTGTTTAAACTTCAGTATATCAAACCATAAACTTCAAATATATTCTATGGAACACTTCACACATAATGCTATTATAAACATACTGATTCAAATAAAGAAAACCAATCACAACAAAGGGTCTGTTTTTGTATATTTTTTCAAGTTTCATGAAGAAACTAGCTCTTTACAATGAAGGAGAAAAATAAGACTAAAGAAACATTTTACAGATTGCTGCTCTCCTAGTCATGGTAAAATAATGCAGATGGCTTTATATTCTAGATTTTGTCCACCATGGTAATAACATCTTAGACACATAATTTAGGTAACTAATTCTTTAAAACACTGCAATCACAAAGCTTGTAATTTATAAGCCAAGATACACAAATTCTCTCTCTCAGATTTCCTTTGTTGTTTTGTCCTCACTGAGAACTCCCTGGACTATGAATCACAGGATGATTTGAAGAACCTTTTAGTCAAAGCTCAGTAGTGTGCCAGTGGGCACAGGCTAAGATAAAAAAATAAATAAATAAAGATTGATATTTGCCCTCTCTTCTTATCTACACTTGATTTATAAGTCAGTGCAAGTATGCAAGAGAAATAAAGGCAAAGACCTTGATGCCTCCCTGTGGAGAATATGCACTGTTTGGATTGAAGGCATGAAAGAGAGAAAATTAATGGTAAGCTCTTCATCTGTCACTACTGCCAGCCTGATGGCTTTGCAGAGAAGGCGAGGACTATATGACATGCCCTCCAGTGAAGGGCAAGTCTGTCCGCTATTTTCTTATTATAAATACAGTGCTCTGGGTTTCTGAGGGATTAAAATTTAAAATAAGACTGTACTTTTTATAGATGAATATTTACACTAGTTTATTCCTTTAAAGTATTAACTTGTAGAATTCTGCTTGTTTATGGAAGAAGAAATATTTTGTCTTTCCATTCCCTCCCTTTATTTTTTCTCCCTCTCATTTATATTTTAAATTTAAGTTAAACTTTCTGCATGACAATGTGGCTTGGCCCTTTTACATCTGGCTGCATTTTTCTTGCTGTCACACTGCTCTGAAATGTAAATAACCCATGAAGATTAGACACATGCAAAACGAGGAGGACTTAGTTGGATTTAACTATACAAAACACAGAAAGTGATTAAAAAGTTGAAATTATAAGGTGGGATTTTCCATTTTCATTGAAATAGAAGCACGACTATGAAAATATTATGAAGTACACACTTGACCGGGAAAAAATATCATAAATGAAAGTTTTATCTTGTGTGGAAGATAAAGAAAGCCATGTTCCCTTATTATTGGAATGATATATGATGATAAGGACTTGATGTATTGACATAACACTTGATACTTTGAGTGGGAAATGGAGTAATACATAAATTGATAGCTGAAATTAAAGTTTCATATATTTCACTCACACTTCCAATATAAGATAAAAATTATATTTTTTAAGAAATAGAGAACTTTATATCTGTAATCCTATTTGCTATTCAAATTATCTTCACTATTGGATAAATGTTTTAGAGCAAATAACCAAGAAGTAGAAAAGAAAGATATTGGCAATGTTTTAAAGTAGGGGGAGAATGCAAAGTAAGAGACAGAGCAAGCAAACTTTCAGTAATGTCGTGAGAGTCTGATTTATTATTATGTTTCAATCAAAAACTTTTGCAATAGACAACAATTAAACCTCAACACAGAAAGGCATACATATTTTAAATGGATTATAAATGCATAAAATAGCATTAATAATAAAATTATTTAATGAAATTTTACTTCCTAGTAATTAAAATATCACTTTTGTAAATATAAAAAAAATACTAAGTTTTGATGTGAAATATGCCCATATAGGTAAGATTCAGTATGCTTGCTTCACAGATATTACATTCCAATAGTATAATAAAATGAAACAATGATGCAAATAACTAATACAAAGGAAAAAATAATATATTACAAAAGAGAGACAAAAACACAAGAATATTCTGGGAATTCAAGGGCAGGAGAAATTACTCTAGGTGATAGAAGAATAATATGAAAAAAGAGGCATTTGATCTGAACTTTAAACAGTTGAGAGGATTTAGAAAAAGAAAATGGGGAAGGAAAGAGTCAATTGATAAAGGACCATATTGTCATAGGGGATGTTTAGGAAATACCAAGTATTCCAATTTAGCTGGAGTGGAGGAAACCTGAAGGAGAGGGCTGGAAGTTAAAACTGGGAAAGCAGTGTTGATTTATATTTTACAGAGTTTTCAATGCTCTGATAAGAATTTGGGTCTTTATTTAGTAAGCAGGAAAGATCACAGAAGAATTCAGAACACTCTATGACATAAATCACAGCAAGATCCTTTTTGAACCACCTCCTAGAGAAATGGAAACAAAAACAAAAACAAACAAATGGGACCTAATGAAACTTAAAAGCTTTTGCATAGCAAAGGAAACCATAAACAAGACAAAAAGACAACCATCAGAATGGGAGAAAATATTTGCCAATGAAGAAACCGTCAAAGGATTAATCTCCAAAATTTACAAGCACATTATGCAGCTCAATATCAAAAAACAAAAAACCCAGTCCGAAAATGGGCAGAAGACCTAAAGAGACATTTCTCCAAAGAAGATATAAAGATTGCCAACAAACACATGAAAGAATGATCAACATCACTAATCATTAGAGAAATGCAAGTCAAAACTACAATGAGGTATCACCTCACACCAGTCAGAATGGACATTATCAAAAAATCTAGAAACAATAAATGCTGGAGAGGGTATGGAGAAAAAGGAACCCTCTTGCCCTGTTGGTGGGAATGTAAACTGATACAGCCATTCTGGAGAACAGTATAGAGGTTCCTTAGAAAACTAAAAATAGAACTACCATATGACCCAGCAATCCCACTACTGGGCATAGACCTTGAGAAAACCATAATTCAAAAAGAGTCATGTATTACAATGTTCATTGAAGCTCTATTAACAATAGCCAGGACATTTAAGCAACCTAAGTGTCCATTGACAGATGAATGGATGAAGAAGATGTGGCACATATATACAATGGAATATTAATCAGCCATAAAAATAAACGAAATTGAGTTATTTGTAGTTAGGTAGATAGACCTAGAGACTGTCATACAGAGTGAAGTAAGTCAAAATAAATTGAAGTAAGAGAAAAATAAATACCGTATGGTAGCACATATATATGGAATCTAAAAAAAAAAAATTCATGAAGAACCTAGGGCTAAGATGGGAATAAAGACACAGACCTATTAGAGAATGGGCTTGAGGATACAGGGAGGGGGAAGTGTAAGTTGGGACAAAGTGAGAGAGTGACATGGACTTATATATACTACCAAATGTAAAATAGATAACTAGGGGGAAGCAGCTGCATAGCACAGGGAGATCAGCTTGGTGCTTTGTGACCACATAGAGAGGTGGGATGGGGAGTGTGGGAAGTACACGCAAGAGGGATGAGATATGAGGATATATGTATATGGATAGCTGATTCACTTTATTATAAAGCAGAAACTAACACACCATTGTAAAGCAATTATACTCCAATAAAGATGTTAAGAAAAAATAGAGTAAACATGAGTGAAGCAATTATTTAGTAGAAATGATTTGGTAGCAAATTATAGCATAGACTGAAGTAGAAAGAGCCTGGAGACCAGAAGCCTACTTAGAAGACAAGAACAATTATACATATGAAAGATAATATGAGTCTGGGTAAGGGGAGAAGCAGTGAGAATGGAGAAGAGGGAATGGATTTCAGCACTCAGGTGAAGATGGAATCCATAGGACTGTTTATAGCTGAGTAGTGGTTGGTATTGAACTTGGATGACAAAAAAAGAAAAAATATTATGGTGAGCACAGAAAAATAGGAAAAGCTTAAAGTAGGTGGAAATACCTTAGAAGTTAATTACAAATGCAGAACTGGAATTTATATGAGAGGTCAGGATTGGGGATTGAGCATTGGGAGGCATCAGAACTAGACCAAAATGCATTTCAACATTTTTCCTTTTTACTTTTTTAAGTTAACTTCCTAAAATATTAGAAGAAACCCTGTATCTTGAGTTTATAGACAAAAGTGGCAGTAAACCATATTGGAAACTTCTTTGGTCATTTCTTTTTTTTTTTTAACATCTTTGTTGGAGTATAATTACTTTACAGTGGTGTGTTAGTTTCTGCTGCATATCAAAGTGAATCAGCTATACTTATACATATATCACCATATCCCCTCCCTCTTGCATCTCCCTCCCACCGTCCCTATCCCACCTCTCTAGGTGGACACAAAGCACTGAGATAATATCCCTGTGCCATGAAGCTGCTTCCCACTAGCAATCTATTTTACATTTAGTAATGGACTAAAGATAAATCAACTCACCTGTGGTGGATTTCAAATTAAAATAATCTATGCACCATTGATTTATCCTTGGTATTTGCCTGGGGAAGGGGAAATATCCCCTTCTACACCTTTTGAGTTCATGTGGCTGGACTAATAGTAAAATTGACACAATACAGGACAAAAATAAACAAATTTTAATTCTTGCCCATGGAGGTTTCATAGAAACAGGAACAAAGAAGTGGCCAAAGCAGGTAGGTCTTATACTTTTTAGATGAGGAAACAATAAGTTTGTGAGGAATTGATGGAAAAAAGAAATTTAGGTTTTTGGTGCTCAAGTAGTGAAGAATCTAGACAGAATTTAGGCTTGAGCAGTAAATTAAAGAAGTAAGAAGGTTTGTTCATATATGCTTTTCAACCTGAATGTCCTATCTTTGGCAGTAAGTTGTCCTTCTACCTCCAAATACATGGAGTTCAACTTTTACAGGAGAGATATTTTCCCCTGCTTTCAGAGAGACAGAAAGGAGGATGTGTCCCTCTTGCATTGACAAATTCTTAAGTAACTTTGATTCAAAATAATCAATATGCCATTGAGGCATATTTAAGGGTGGCCCACCACTTGCCCCAACAGTCCCTCTTCTGAAAGTTCCCAGGAAGTTTCACATATTAAAAGCTGAGCTGGTGACTGTGGAAAGAGAAAATGTGTTAGTAGAGTCCTCCACTTCATTGAACCAGTTTCTTAGTTCTGAGAAAAGTTCAGTCCAATTAAACAGTTATATCTCATTTCAAAAGACAATGGTTCAGATGGGCTCCCAGAGGTAGGCCTATGGTGCAAGCAATCAGGTATTTAAAAAGAGGCATTTCTATGGAAACAAAAGAAAAGCAAATATTAATTATTAGAGAAGATTATAAACGAGTTTCTGAGCCCAGGGGACAATCAATCAAGAATAATTCTAAATATCAGAGTAAAAGCATCTTTTGAAATGTCTCTGATGATGTCATCAGGTGTTCAGATAAACTTTCTGAGTGGCTATATAGCAACAAGCAGGAGGATTGTTTAAATATGAGCTGTTGTGGCAATTCCTCTGAAGATCGTATCAAGTCATCTAACTTCAGTTTTCAGAGATTCAGGAAAAGAAAAGTTTTGTTCTCAATGATTCTGGTCAAAATGGTGAGAGAAAATGGAAAATGTTAGTTTAGAGAGTTCTAGCAAGATACTGGAGGAACCTATAAAAACATTTAGGATCCAATTCAGTTTTTAGGTAAATAAGAAAACCTCAAGGAAAGTTAATAGCACTAGAGTTTAATAATTACAAGTGTGTATTATAGTTTTTTGGGGGACATAATTTTCCCTCCAAAATTACCCTCATTTCAACCAAAGATAACCAAATTAAGGCTAATTTGTTTGCAAAATAAGTTTAGATTCAATAAACGTGGCCTGATTATTTACATAAGTCCAGCAAGAATAGCAACTGACCATATAGTCTTCTTTTTCTTTTCTTTTTTTTAACATCTTTATTAGAGTATAATGGCTTTACAACGGTGTGTTAGTTTCTGCTTTATAACAAAGTGAATCAGCTATACATATGCATATATCCTCATATCTCTTCCCTCTTGCATATTCTTCCAAACTTCCCTACCCCACCCCTCTAGGTGTTCACAAAGCACCAAGCTGACCTCCCTGTGCTATGAGGCTGCTTACCACTAGCTATCTATTTTACATTTGGTAGTGTATATATGTCCATGCCACTCTCTCACTTCATCCCAGCTCACCCTTCCCACTCCCCATGTCCTCAAGTCCATTCTCCATGTCTACGTCCCCATTCCTGTCCTGACCCCAGGTTCTTCAGAACCTTTTTTTTTTTTTTTAGATTCCATATATATATGTTAGCCTACAGTATTTGTTTTTTTCTCTTTCTGACTTACTTCACTCTGTATGACAGACTCTAGGTCCATCCACCTCCAAAATTTACAAGCAGCTCATGGAGCTCAGTATCAAAACAACAAACAACCCAGTCCAAAAAATGGGCAGAAGACCTAAATAGACATTTCTCCAAAGAAGCCATACAGATTGCCAACAAACACATATAGGCTTCTTGAAATCTGCTTTGCTGGAGCTGTTTATAAGGAATTTACAGATTGAATTTGCAAGGGCCTCTTGAGGCTAAGAAGCCAAGACAAATACTTTCCATCAGACTTTGCCTGTGATAACTATAGATTTGGGTGTATTCCTCTCTTCTTAAGGTCCCCCAAATATCCAGATGTTCCTGTGTTTGACAGTAAGTGGCCTGCCTTACTCACCTAGTAAGGCTTCTGGGAATCCTGTGAGCAAGTTATTGTACCAGCCTGTTTTTCAGAGAGGCATTTCTGGTTCTATAAAGTCAAACTAAGTTTCTTCAGGCTGTCTGGTCATACCTGTTTATGCATGTTTCTCTCGAATATGACATTCCAGTCAAAACTGTGGTAGTATAAACAATGCTTCTAATTGTGTCCTGTTATAAGGAGAACAGAATTTCATTGAACTTATGCAAATAACTATGTTGCCAAGAAAATAAAATTACTTACTGAGAGTCTCTAAATTCTGGAGGGATCAAGTAGGAAGAAAAGAATGTGTGTTTTAATTCACATTACAAAGGTATAATTTACCTTTCTGTAAACTTCTGTAAGTCTTAGAAAAAAATTTTCTTTGTATGTGGAAAACAAAAGATAAAAATATTTTTGACAATGTCATAAAAATTAAATTGTATTCATCAGTTTATTCAGTTCCATGTAACAAATTCTTGTTCTGCTTGAGCTAAGTTTTTCCATTAGTTCAATCAACATTGCCTGATGATTGATGGTGATATCCCTATTACAGGGATAATTCCGAGAAGTTTGCAGAGTTTTTGTTAAGGCTCATGTTATTTGCCCAGTGAAGCATGTGCCTTGTTTACTGGACATTGTGGAAGTACATCCCCAGTGGGAAACACGTTTTCTAATAGTTTTTGCCCCTGTAAGGGCATGAGCCTTGCAGCAAGGGAAGGCTTCAACCCATTTAGACAACATACATACAATAACAAGAACATTTTGATAACCCCTACTAAGCGGCAGCTGAATGAAGTCTAGTTGCAGGTGTTAAATAGTACAATAAGAGAAGATCTGAGGCCTCTGGTGACCAAAGAGTTATTTTCCAGGGTTATGATCCTTACAGGTTGGATATTTCTAGTAGAGTGTTTTCATAACTGTATAGAAATCTTCAAACTATGTCTATTTACACCTTGAGTCATTTTAAATGCACTATGGTGGGTGGAGGGATGCAAAATAATTTGTCAGGAAGCCAGAAAGAACCAAAAAATGGTCTTGCATTTCCCATAGGCACTACTGTTTGTTTAATTTATAGTTATTGTTTACCCATCTTAATTATTTTTGTTTAAATATTTATTGGAGTACAGTAGATTTACAATGTTATGTTAGTATCAGGTCTACAGCAAAGTGAATCAGTTATATATGTACATATATCCACTTTTTTTTTAGATTATTTTCCCATGTAGGTCATTACAGAGTATTGAATAGAGTTCCCTCTGCTATACATTAGGTCCTTATTAGTTAACTATTTTATTTATGGTAGTGTGTATATGTCAATCCCAATTTTCCAATTTATCCCTACACCCCAATGCCCTGGTAACCGTAAGTTTGTTTTCTACATCTGCAACTCAATTTCTGTTTTGTAGTTAAGTTTATTTGTACCCTTTTTTAGATTCCACATATTAGTGATATCATATGATATGTGTTTTTCTCTGTCGACATAATTCACTCAGTATGACAATCTCTAAGTCCATCCATGTTTCTCCAAATGGCATTATTTCATTCTTTTTTATGGCTGAGTAATATTCCATTGTCTATATGTACCATATCTTCTGTATCCATTACTCTGTTTATGGACATTTAGGTTGCTTCCCTGTCCTGGCTATTGTGAATAGTGCTGCAGTGAACATTGGAGTGAATGTATCTTTTTGAATTATAGTTTCTGCTGAATATATGCCCAGGAATAGGATTGCTGGATCATAAGGTAGCTCTATTTTTAGTTCTGTAAGGAACCTCCTTACTGTTCTTCATAGTGGCTGTACCAATTTAAATTCCCACAAACAGTGTAGGAGGGTTCCCTTTTCTACACTCCCTTTCCAGCATTTTTTATTAGTAGACGTTCTGATGATGGCCATTCTGACCCGTGTGAGGTAATACCTCACTATAGTTTTGATTTGCATTTCTCTGATAATTAGTAATGTTAAGCATCTTTGCATGTGCTTTTTAGCCATCTGTATGTTTTCTTTGGAGAAATGTCTATTTAGAACTTCCACTCATTTTTTCATTGTACTGATTGTTTTCTCTTGACATTGAGCTGCATGAGCTATTTGTATATTTTGGAAATTAATCCCTTGTCAGTTGCTTTGTTTTCAAATATTTTTTTTCCACTCTGAGAGTTATCTTTTCTTTTTTTTCTTATTGTTTCCCTTGCTGTTTAAAAAACTTTTGTTTAATTAGTTCCCATTTCTTAATTTTTGTTTGTATTTTCATTATTTTTGGAGGTTTATCAAAAAAGATCTTGCTGTAATTTACATCAAAGAGTGTTCTGCATATGTTTTCCTCTAAGTGTTTTATAGTATCCAGCCTTACATTTAGGTGTTTAATCAATTTTGAGTTTATTTTTTGTGTATAAGTTTAAGAAGTGTTCTAATTTCATTCTTTTACATGTAGCTGTCCTATTTTCCTAGCATCACTTATTGAAGAAACTATATTTTCTCCATTGTATATTCTTGACTCCTTTGTCATAGATTAGGTGCCCATGGGTTTATGGGTTTATCTCTGGGCGTTCTATCCTGTTCCATTGATCTATATTTCTGTTTTAGTGCCAGTACCATACTGTTTTGATGATTGTAGTTTTGTCATATAGTCTGAAGTCAGGGAACCTAATTGCCATTTTTCCTTTTCATTATTGCTTTGGCTATTTGTGGTCTTCTGTGTTTCCACACAAATTGTAGAATTTTTACCCTAATTTTGTGAAAAATACCATTAGTTATTTGATAAGGGTTGCATCAAATCTGTAGATTGCTTTGGGTTGTATAGTCATTTTCACAATATTGGTTCTTCCAATCCAAGAACATGGTACCTTTCTCCATCTGTTTGTGTTATCTTTGATTTCTTTCATCAGTATCTATATTTTTCAGAGCACAGGTCTTTTCCCTCCTTAGATAGGTTTATTCCTATGTATTTTATTCTTTCTGATGCAATGGTAAGTGGGATTATTTCCTTGATTTTGCTTTCTGTTATTTTGTTGTTAGTGTATAGGAATGTAAGTGATTTCTGTGTATTACTTTTGTATCCTGCAACCTTACCAAAGTCACTGAATAGTTCTAGTTGTTTTCTGGTGGCATCTTTAGGACTTTCTATTTATACATCATGTCATTTGCAAGCAGTGACAATTTTACTTATTCTTTGCCAGTTTGGATTCCTTTTATTTCTTTTCCTTCTCTGATTGCCATGGCAAAGACTTCCAAAACTATGTTGAATATTAGTTGTGAGAGTGGACATGCTCCTTTTGTTCCTGATCTTAGAGGAAATGCTTTCAGTTTTTCACCATTGAGAATGATGTGTTTGTTGCATATGGCCTTTATTATGTTCAGGTAGGCTATCTCTATGCCACTTTCTGGAGAGTTTTCATCATAAATGGGTGCTGAATTTTTTCGAAAGCTTGTTCTATATCTATTGAGATGATCATACGATTTTTTTTTCAATTTGTTGATGTAGTGTATCACACTGATTGATTTGTGGATATTGAAGAATCCCTGTATCCCTGGGATAAATCCCACTTGATCATGGTGTAAGATACTTTTTTTTTTTTCAATACACGGGCCTCTCACTGTTGTGGCCTCTCCCATTGTGGAGCACAGGCTCCAGACGTGCAGGCTTAGCGGCCATAACTCATGGGCCCAGCCGCTCCACGGCATGTGGGATCTTCCCAGACCGGGGCATGAACCCGTGTCCCCTGCATCGGCAGGCAGACTCTCAACCACTGCACCACCAGGGAAGCCCATATGATACTTTTAATATGTTGTTGGCTTCGGTTTGCTAGTATTTTTGAGTTGATGTTTATCAATAAGATTGTTCTGTAATATTCTTTTTTGTTGTTATTTCTTCTTCTGGTATTGTTATCAGGGTGATAGTGACCTCATAGAATGATCTTGGGAGTCTTCCTTCCTCTGCAATTTTTTGGAAGAATTTCAGAAGTGTAGGGCTTAAATCTTCTCTAAATATCTGATAGAATTTGCCTGTGAAGCCATCTGCTTGTGGAGGTTTTTTCTGGTGAAAGATTTTTAATCACGTTCCATTTCCTTATTTGTGATTGGTCTGTTCACATTTTCTATTTCGTCCTGGTTCAGTCTTGGAAGGCTGTACCTTTCTAATTATTTGTCCATTTCTCCTAAGTTGTCCATTTCCATTGCCATATAGTTGCCTGTAGTAGTCTCTTATGATCCTTTGTATTTCTGTGGTGTCCATTGTAACTGTTCATTTCTAATTTTCTTGATTTGAGTCCCTTCCTTTTTTTCTTGATGAGTCTGATTAAAGCTATATCAATTTGTTTATCTTCTCAAATAACTAGCTTTTAATTTCATTGATCTTTACTATTGTTTCCTTCCTTTCTATTTCATTTGTATCTGCTCTGGGCTTTATGACTTCTTTCCCTCTACTACTGTCGGGTTTTGTTTGTTCTTCTTTCTCTAGTTGCTTTAGGTGTAAAGTTACGTTGTTTATTTGAGATTTTTCTTTTTTCTTAAGTTAGGATTGTATTGTTATATACGTCCCTCATAGAACTGCTTTTGCTGCATCCCATAGGTTTTGGGTCATTGTGTTTTTGTTGGCATTTGTTTCTAGGTATTTTTTGATTTCCCCTTTTATTTCTTCAGTGATCCATTAGTTATTTAGTAATATATTGATATCCTCCACGTTTTTGTGTTTGTTATAGCGTTTTCCTGTAATTGATATCTAATCTCATAGCACTGTGGTTGGAAAAGATGATATCATTTCAATTTTCTGAAATTTAGTAAGGGTTGATTTTTGGCCCAAGTAGTTTTCCATGCGTACTAGAAGAAAGTGCATTCTGCTGCTTTTGGATGGAATGTCCTGTAGATATCATTTAAGTCTATCTGGTCTAATGTGTTATTTAACACTTATGTTTCCTTATTAATTTTCAGTCTGGATGATCTATCCATTAAGGAAAATGAGGTGTTAATGTCCCCCACTATTATTGTGTTACTGTTGATTTCCCCTTTTATGGTTGTTAGCATTTTCCTTATATATTGAGGTATGCCTATGTTGGGTGCATATATATTTATAATTGTTGTACCTTATTTGATTGATCCCTTGATCATTATGTAGTGTCCTTCCTTGTCTCTTGTAACCATCTTTATTTTAATATCTACTTCATCTGATATGAGTATTGCTACTCCAGCTTTCTTTTGATTTCCATTTGCATGGAATATACTTTTCTATCCTCTCACTTTCTGTCTGTATGTGTCCCTAGGTCTGAGTGGGTCTCTTGTAGACAGCATATATATGTGTCTTGTTTTTGTATCCATTCAGCCAGTCTATGTCTTTTGGCTGGAGCATTTAGTCCATTTACATTTATGGTAATTATTGATATGTATGTTCCTATTGCCATTTTTTAAATTGTTTTGGGTTTGTTTTCGTAGGTCTTTTTTCTTTCCTTCCCCCTTTGTTCTCCTCTCTTGTGTTTCTTGCCTAGAGAAGTTCCTTTATCATTTGTTGTAAAGCTGGTTTGGTGATGCTGAATTCTCTCAGCTTTTGCTTGTTGGTAAATCTTTTGATTTCTCCATCAAATCTGAATGAGGCCTTGCTGGTTAGAGTATCCGTGGTTGTAGGATTTTCCCTTTCATCACTTTAGATATATCATGCCAGCCCCTTCTTCTTTTTTAAAATTTATTTATTTAATTTATTTATTTTTGGCTGTGTTGGGTCTTCCTTGTGGTGTGATTGCTTCTCATTGTGGTGGCATCTCTTGTTGCAGATCACATCCCCTAGGCACGTGGCCTTCAGTAGTTGTGGAACACGGCCTTCAGCAGTTGTGGTGCATGGGCTTAGTTGCTCCATGTCATGTGGGACCTTCCTAGACCAGGGCTCGAACCCATGTCCCCTGCATTGGCAAGTGGATTCCCAACCACTGGGTCACCAGTGAAGCCTTCCACTCACTTCTGACCTGCAGAGTTTCTGCTGAAATATCAGGTGATAACTTTATGGGGATTCCATTGTATGTTATTTGTTGCTTTTCCCTTGTTGTTTTTAATATTTTTTTCTTTACCTTTAATTTTTTGTCCATTTGATTAATATGTGTCTTGGCATGTTCCTCTTTGGCTTCATCCTGTATGGAACTCTCTGTGCTTCCTGGACTTGGGTAACTATTTTCTTTCCCATGTTAGAGAAGTTTTTGTCTATAAATTCTTCAAATATTTTCTCAGACCCTCTCTTTTTTTCTTCTTCTGGGACTTCTATAATTCGAATGTTGTTTCCTTTAATGTTGTGCCAGAAGTCTCTGAGACTGTCCTCATTTGTTTTCATTGTTTTTTCTTTATTCTGTCCTGCAACAGAGATTTCCACTGTTCTGCCTTCCATGTCACTTATCCATTCTTCTGCCTCAGTTATCCTGCTATTGATTCTTTCTAGTGTATTTTTCATTTCAGTTATTGTATTGTTCATCTCTGTTTGTTTTTTAGTTCTTCTAGGTCTTTGTTAAATATTTCTTGTATCTTTTTGATCTGTGCCTCCATTCTTTTTCCGAGATCTTGAATCATCTTTCCTATCATTACTCTGAATTCTTTTTCAGGTAGGTTGCCTATCTCCTCTTCATTTAGATGTTCTTGTAGGTTTTTATCTTGCTCCTTCATCTGCAACATCTTTTTTGTCTTTTCATTTTGCCAGACTTACTGTGTTTGTGGTCTCCTTTCCACAGGCTGCAGGATCATAGTTTCTGTGGCTTCTGGTGTCTGTCCCCTGGTAGGTGAGGTTGGTCCTGAAGATTGTGCCAATGTCCCCTTGATTGTGGGTTTGATTGGTGTTTTGGTGACCAGAGCTTGCCCTGGATGTTGAGCAAGACCTTCCCTTTGCTCCGTGGTTGTCACTGCCCTGTCAGGGGCAGTGTCTTCTCCCTAGTTTTTGGAGTAGAGACCCCCAGATTTGTTTCTTAGCTGTGTTTCTGATCTGTGGTGCAAGTTAGGCAGGATAGGAGCACTTCCACTGGGAGGGAAACCACTAAGTATTCCTCCTCTGGTGGTGTTCACCTATGAATGTGCTCTGTTGTGTCCCCTTTTGTCCATTGTGTGGGCTCAGAAAATACACTGTTTTGGGCACTGCTCTCAGTCCCACATTAACTGTGGGAATTGCTGGAAGCTGACCCTGGAGACTGCCAGGCATTGTTTTCACCAGGCCACTGGTGCAGATCCACTGAGATGTGGTCACATGACTTCAGTAGTCTTGTACCTGGACCCACTGTAGGAGCTATGGAGGCAGTTCATCCTCTGGCTTGGTCCAGCCCCCATGTGTACATGACCACAAAGCCCACAGCTGCTAAAGCCAGACCCATCCCAGCTGCTGGAGCACTTCCTTTCCTTTCAGACTTTTCACAGATGCTTAATTTAGGAAGCCATCAGCGGAGGTGTAACATGATGGTTTGCACTGCACAAGGAGAGATTTCAGCTCTTTTTCCTTAATCACACAGCCCCTGGGGCTCAGCTATGGTTTCAGCCCTACCTCTGCTGGAGTCTGCTCCACATAAGCCCATCAGGCAGGAAGGATCTGAGGAGCCAATCGAGGCCAGCAAGCCGCCCAGGCAGGAGGGAGCCACCTGACATATGAGCATGTCAGGTGGCAATTAGGGTGGGTCTGTCACCGAGGGTGGGGAGGGTGGTGGAGGAGGTGATGGCAGGGGTGCACCAGCCAGCTCCAGCAAGGACACTCTCTAGTGCCCATGGAGGCAGGAGCATGCATATGAGAAGAGGGGCTGCAATGGTGGCCCCAACCTTTGCAAGTCACTCAACAACAGTGCTTTTCTTCTGTGAGTGCTTCCTCCATGAGCATTCCTGGTTGTGCAGCTCCTCATTCCTGTCCCCTCAGGCTGTCTCCTCATAGCCAACAGTGGTCCTCTCCCCAAATCTGCTCTCCAAACCCCACGTTCCAGCACCCAGCCCCTGTGGCAACAGCAGAAACCTGAATAAGGCTGGGGCATGCAGGGCTGTGGCACAGACCATCTGTATAGGTCTCACTCTGTCCTGCCTGCTACAGACTTGTTGCTGGGCTCTCCTCTGAGCCCCTGAGGCTCCCCTTCTGTTCCAGCTGGTCTCCCATCAGTGAGGGAGTTTCCCTAGATGAAAGAACTCCTTGCCTTTAGCTCCCTGGCAAAGGTACAGTTTCCACCCCGCTTCCACTCCTCTTCCTTTTCCTTTATTTTTTCTTTCATCCTACCTGGTTATTTGGGAATCTTTCTTGTCCTGTTAGGTGTCCAAGGTCTTCTGCTAGTTTTCAGCAGGTGCTCTGTGAGAGTTGTTCCATTTGCAGATGTATTCTTAATGTATTTGTGGGGAAAAATGAACTCGATGCCCTCCTCCTACTCCGACCTCTTGGAAACTCTTATCTTAAACTTTCTGATTCAGGAGAAGACTGTTTTCATCTTACAGAGACGTCAGCATGGCAAAAGTATGGCAGTTAGTGGTCAAATTTTTGCAGAAATCAAACGGACTTCATTCACATGTGTCACAATCTTTACAGATTATTTTGTTGCTTATGCCTTGGCATGAAAGTCACAGCGCATTTCCTGATACTCTGGTTCAGTCCTTTTAGAGTGAGTCTCAGTTTTTTTGTTTTGTTTTGTTTTGTTTTGTTTTGTTTTGGTGGTATGCTGGCCTCTCACTGTTGTGGCCTCTCCCATTGAAGAGCACAGGCTCCAGGCGTGCAGGCTCAGTGGCCATGGCTCACGGGCCCAGCTGCTCCGTGACATGTGGGATCTTCCCAGACCGGGGCACGAACCCGTGTCCCCTGCATCGACAGGCTGACTCTCAACAACTGTGCCACCAGGGAAGCCCGAGCCTCAGTTTTGATGATAGATAACATTTTTCAGTCGGGACATATAAGACTTCCAGGAATTTCACACAATTTCTGGAGCATTTATTGTACATACCTATACAGACACAACATAAAGAAGGCTTAAAGATACATCTTATTTAATGCTTTCCATGTAATTTAATATATCATGTATGTGTAAGTAGTTTAATATATCTCTTTTTATAAGGAGAGGAAACATATCTTTGAGATATTTCAGGGCTGTCTGAAATATCCCATATATCAGGGGTCCCCAAACCCCAGGCTGAAAACCAGTACCAGTCGGTGGCCTGTTAGGAACCAGTCCACACAGCAGGAAGTGAGTGGTGAGCAAGTGAGCGAAGCTTCTTCTGCCACTCCTCATTGCTCCTTTTTGCTCGCATTACTGCCTGAGCCATCCTCCCCCTACCCCGTTCATGGAAAAATTGTCTTCCAAGAAACCAGTCCCTGGTGCCAAAAAAGTTGGGGACCACTGCCATATATCACAGTTAGTTCTAAGTCTAAAAGACTTTATTTAGTATTTTATTTTGGGAAATACTGTCTAAAACATCAAAAAGTTTTTAAAACACTTAGTCAAATAGGTCACTGTGAAACAATGCTTAGATATTCATTTAACAAAAATAACAAATTTTCATAAGCAAATATAGAAAGTTATATAGTTCTGAGAAAAACTTAGCTCTTTTATTACTGAGAGGATTAGGGTTTACTTAAGTAATCAAAAACTTGATAAAGACAACATAGAACATAAATGATATTTTGACAAGTCATGTAATTTTTGCTTTTTCCTAAGAAGTTTAATTAAATGTAAAGAAAAATCTTCTTAATCTCTTATTATCAAGAACATACCAATAGAGAAAAAACATTGTCTTTTTAACAGAGAGAAAACCAAATTCCAATTTTGCATTAGTTTACTTTTGATAATAAAACTCATTTACCTAGTTAAACTTATTCCAATCTTATCCAGTCCTGACCACACATACAATTCATTTCAAAAAGATTCCTTTTTTACAAAACTTTTACAACTTTTTATGTTCATTTTAGATTGTCTGTTGTTTACTTTCCCATTGAGAAATAACCGGCTTTAGGACAAAATCACTTTATTTTTCTCTTAACAAAAACAACTTGATGCCTAATAACTTTTCTTACCCCCAAAATATCTTATTTCTATTATTATATCTGGTAGCTTTAATCAAAAGTATTAATTAGAATTTTTAATCCTTTGAAATCTTATCTTTTAGTAAAATTAAAGAAACAATTGTGAAATGTCTTAACATTTTGTGGTTTGTAATACTTATAGATGCATTTTATACTTTCTAGAAATATATGCTACTCCATAGTATAAACTTTTAATAAAGCACACAATATATTTACTAATAGACACAGAATACTTAGTTTCTCTGTAATAAGAGGTCAAAAGTAGGTAAACTGGGCTTTCCTGGTGGCACAGTTGTTGAGAGTCTGCTGGCCAGTGCAGGGGACACGGGTCCGAGCCCTGGTCTGTGAGGATCCCACATGCCGTGGAGCAACTGGGTCCGTGAGCCACAACTACTGAGTCTGCATGTCTGGAGCCTGTGCTCTGCAACAAGAGAGGCCGTGATAGTGAGAGACCCACGCACCGCTATGAGGAGTGGCCCCTGCTTGCTGCAACTAGATAAAGCCCTCGCACAGAAAGGAAGACCCAACACAGCCAAAAATAAAATAATTAATAAATTAATTTTTTAAAAAGTAGGTAAACTAAAACCTGTTTAACAATTAATATTTCATTGTTTAATCTTATTTTGAAATGATCTTGACATTCAATGATTTCCCATCATTTAATTGAACTTAGCAAAACTCTAAGGATGTAAATTACCAAAGAGACTTAAGACACTAAGTAGACATATCACAAAATAATTATTGTTAAAAAGTTTATCTAAAAAATTCTTACTGAAATATATTTATTTCATTGTTCTTTAAAATAATTCTTAGATTACTCATGAAAATTTCATTAGAATTTAAAACAGTCATTGTCTTAAATTTATTTGTTTGTTTTTCTGAATACTTTGCAACAGAGACAACATAAGCCCACTTGATTAGTAAACCCAGGTTGAACAACAGTTATTTATTGGTATTTTGAAAAATTAATTAATTAATATTTT
Organism: Aethalodelphis obliquidens; assembly: GCF_003676395.1. Taxonomy (NCBI): domain Eukaryota; kingdom Metazoa; phylum Chordata; class Mammalia; order Artiodactyla; family Delphinidae; genus Aethalodelphis; species Aethalodelphis obliquidens. Next base: position 1,572,797 of record NW_020838050.1, on the reverse strand, counting down.
TATTTTTTTATATTTTATTGGAGTATAATTGCTTTAAAATTTTGTGCAAGTTTCTGTTCTACAATGAAGTGAATCAGCTATATGAATACTTATATCCCCTTTCTCTTAGACATCTCTCCCACCCCGCACCCCAATCCCACATATCTAGGTCATCATAGAGCAATGAGGAGAGCCCCTTGTGCTATACAGCAGGTTCGCACTAGCTATCTATTTTACACATGGTAGTCTATTTTTGCGAAACCTAGTCTCTCAACTTATCCCACCCTCCCTTTCACGACCTGTGTTCACATGTCCATCCTCTAGGTATATGTCTCTATTTCTGCCCTGCAAATAGGTACATCTGTACTATTTTTCTAGATTCCACAAATATGCGTTTCCCCTCACCATAACCTCAAGTCCATGCTCTAGTAGGACTGTGTCTTTATTCCCGTCTTACCCCTAGGTTTTTCATGACATTTTTTTCTTAGATTCCATATGTATGTGTTAGCATACGGTATTTGTTTTTCTATTTATGACTTACTTCACTCTGTATGACAGAATCTAGGTCCATACACCTCACTACAAAAAACTGAATTTCGTTTCTTTTGATGGCTGAGTAATATTCCGTTGTATATATGTGCCACATCTTCTTTATCCATTCATCCGATGATGGATACTTAGGTTGATTCACAGTCCTGGCTATTGTAAATAGAGCTGCAATGAACATTTTGGTACATGACTCTTTTTAAATTACGGTGTTCTTAGGGTATATGCCCAGTAGTGGGATTGCTGGGTCGTATGGTAGTTCAATTTGTAGTTTTTTAAGGAACTTCCATACTCTTCTCCATATTAGCTGTATCAGTTTACATTCCCACCAACAGTGCAAGAGAGTTCCTTTTTCTCCACACCCATTCAAGCATTTATTGTTTCTAGATTTTTTGATGATGGCCATTCTGACTTGTGTGAGATGACATCTCATTGTACTTTTGGTTTGCATTTCTCTAATGATTAATGATGTTGAGCATTCTTTCATGTGTTTGTTGGCAGTCTGTGTATCTTCTTTGGAGAAATGTCTGTTTAGGTCTTTGGGCCATTTTTGGATTGGGTTGTTTGTTTTTTTGTTATTGAGCTGCATGAGCTGCTTGTAAATTTTGCAGATGAATCCTTTGTCAGTTGCATAATTTGCAAGTATTTTCTCCCATTCTGTGGGTTGTCTTTTGGTCTTGTTTATGGTTTCCTTTGCTGTGCAAAAGCTTTGAAGTTTCATTAGGTCCCATTTGTTTATTTTTGTTTTTATTTCCATTTCTCTAGGAGATAGGTCAAAAAGGATCTTGCTGTGATTTATGTCATAGAATGTTCTGCTTATGTTTTCCTCTAAGAGTTTTATAGTGTCTGGCCTTCATTTAGTTTTTTAATCCATTTTGAGTTTATTTTTGTGTATGGTGTTAGGGAGTTTTTTAATTTCATACATTTACATGTACCTGTCCAGTTTTCCCAGCAACACTTATTGAAGAGGCTGTCTTTTCTCAACTGTATATTCTTGCCCCCTTTATGAAAGATAAGTTGGGGCTTCCCTGGTGGCAGAGTGGTTGAGAGTCTGCCTGCTGATGCAGGGGACAAGGGTTCATGCCCCAGTCTGGGAAGATTCCACATGCGGCGGAGCGGCTAGGTCCGTGAGCCATGGCTCCTGTGCCTGCGTGTCCGGAGCCTGTGCTCCAAAACGGGAGAGGCTGCAACAGTGAGAGACCTGAATACCACAAAAATAAATAAATAAATAAAAAAGGTGACCATATATGTGTGGGTTTAGCTCTGGGCTTTCTATCCTTTTCCATTGATCTATATTTCTTTTTTTGTGCCAGTACCATACTGTCTTGATTACTGTACCTTTGTAGTATAGTCTGAAGTCAGGGAGCCTGATTCCTCCAGCTCCATTTTTCATTCTCAAGATTGCTTTAGCTATTTCGGGTCTATTGTGTTTCCATAAAATTTGTGAAATATTTTGTTCCACTTCTGTGAAAAATGCCAGTGGTAGTTTGATAGGGATTGCATTGAATCTGTAGGTTGCTTTGGGTAGTAGAATCATTTTCACAAAGTTGATTCTTCCAATCCAAGAACATGGTATATCTCCCCATCAATGTGTAACATCTTTAATTTCTTTCATCAGTGTCTTATAATTTTCATCAGTGTCATCAGTGTCTTATAATTTTCTGCATACAGATCTTTTGTCTACTTAGGTAGGTTTATTCCTAGATATTTTATTCTTTTTGTTGCAATGGTAAATGAGAGTGTTTTCTTAATTTCACTTTCAAATTTTTCATCATTAGTGTATAAGAAAGGAAGGGATTTCTGTGCATTAATTTTGTATCCTGCTACTTTACCAAATTCATTGATTAGCTCTAGTAATTTTATGGTAGCATCTTTAGGATTCTCTTTGTATAGTATCATGTCATCTGGAAACAGTGACAGCTACACTTCTTCTTTTCTGATTTGGATTCACTTTATTTCTTTTTCTTCTCTGATTGCTGTGGCTAAAACTTCCAAAATTATTTTGAATAAGAGTGGTGAGAGTGGGCAACCTTGTCTGGTTTCTGATCTTAGTGGAACTGGTTTCACGTTTTCACCATTGAGGATGATGATGGCTGTGGCTTTGTCATATATGGCCATTATTATGTTGAGGAAAGTTCCCTCTATGCCTACTTTCTGCAGGGTTTTTATCATAAATGAGTGTTGAATTTTGTCAAAAGCTTTCTCTGCATCTATTGAGATGATCATATGTTTATTCTCCTTCAGTTTGTTAATAGGATGTATCACATTGATTGTTTTGCCTATATTGAAGAATCCTTGCATTCCTGGAATAAACCCCACTTGATTATGGTGTATGATCCTTTTAATGTGTTGTTGGATTATGTTTGCTAGTATTTTGTTGTGGATTTTTGCATCTACTCTCATCAGTGATATTGGCCTGTAGTTTTCTTTCTTTGTGACATCTTTGTCTGGTTTTGGTATCACAGTGATGGTGGTCTCATAGAATGAGTCTGGGAGTGTTCCTTCCTCTGCTATATTTTGGAAGAGTTTGAGAAAGATAGGTGTTAGCTCTTCTCTGAATGTTTGATAGAATTCGCCTGTGAAGCCATCTGGTCCTGGGCTTTTGTTTGTTGGCAGATTTTTAATAAGAGTCTCAATTTCAATGCTCGTGATTGGTCTGTTCATATTTTTATTTCTTCCTGTTTCTTTCTTGGCACGTTGTGCAATCCTAAGAATTTGTCTATTTCTTCCAGGTTGTCCATTTATTGGCCTAGAGTTGCTTGTAGTAATCTGTCATGATCCTTTGTATTTCTGCAGTGTCAGTTTTTATTTCTCCTTTTTCATTTCTAATTCTATTGATTTGAGTCTTCTACCTTGTTTTCTTGATGTGTCTGGCTAATTGTTTATCAATTTTGTTTATCTTGTCAAAAAACCAGCTTTTAGTCTTATTAATCTTTGCTATTGTTTCCTTCATTTCTTTTTCATTTATTTCTGATCTAACCTTCATAATTTCTTTCCTTTGTTAACTTTGGGTTTTTTTTTTTGTTCTGTTTTCTCTAAATGCTTTAGGTGCATGTTTAGGTTCTTTATTTGAGATGTTTCCTGTTTCTTAAGGTAGGGTTGTATTGCTATAAACTTCCCTCTTAGACCTGCTTTTGTTGCTTCCCATAGGTTTTGGGTAATCGTGTCTCCATTTTCATTTGTTTCTAGTATTTCTTTTTTCCTCTTTGATTTCTTCAGTGATCACTTTGTTATTAAGTAGTATATTGCTTAGCCTCCATGTGTTTGTTTTTTTTTACAGATCTTTCCCTGTAATTGATATCTAGTCTCATAGCATTGCAGTGGGAAAAGATACTTGATACAATTTCAACTTTCTTAAATTTACCAAGGCTAGGTTTGTGACCCAAGATATGATCTTTCCTGCAGAATGTTCCATGAGCACTTGTGAAGAAAGTGTATTCTGTTTATTTGTATGGAATGTCCTATAAATATCAACTAAGTCCATGTTGTGTAATATATCATTTAAAGCTTGTGTTTCTTTATTTTCATTTTGCATGATCTGTCCATTGGTGAAAGTGGGATGTTAAAGTCCACTAGTATGATTGTGTTACTGTGGATTTCCCCTTTTATGGCTGTTAGTATTTGCCTTATGTATTTAGGTGCTTCCATGTTGGGTGCACAAATATTTACAACTGTTATATCTTCTTCTTGGATTGATCTTTTGATAATTATGTAGTGTCCTTCTTTGTCTCTTCTAATAGTCTTTATTTTAAAATCTATTTTGTCTAATATGAGAATTGGTACTCCAGCTTTCTTCTGATTTCCATTTCCATGGAATATCTCTTTCCATCCCCTCACTTTCAGTCTGTATGTGTCCCTAGGTCTAAAGTGGATCTCTTGTAGACAACCTATATATGGATCTTGTTTTTGTGTCCAGTCACACAGTCTGTGTCTTTTGGTGGGAGCATTTAATCCATTTACATTTAAGGTAATTATTGATATGTATGTTCTTATTGCCATTTTCTTAATTGTTTTGGGTTTGTTATTGTAGGTCTTTTCCTTCTCTTGTATTTCTTGTCTAGAGAAGTTCCTTTAGCATTTGTTGTAAAGCTGGTTTGGTGGTGCTAAACTCTCTCAGCTTTTGCTTGTCTGTAAAGGTTTTAATTTCTCCATCAAATCTGAATGAGATCTTTGCTTGATAGAGTAATCTTGGTTGTAGGATTTTCTCCTTCATCACTTTAAATATGTCCTGCCACTCATTCTGGCTTGCAGAGTTTCTGCTGAATGATCAGCTGTTAAACTTATGGTGATTCGCTTGTGTGTTGTTTGTTGTTTTTCCCTTGTTGCTTTTAATATGTTTTCTTTAAGATTTTATAATTTGATTAATATATGTCTTGATGTGGTTCTCCTTTGATTTATCTTGTATGGGACTCTCTGTGCTTCCTGGACTTGATTAACTATTTCCTTTCCCATATTAGGGAACTTTTCAACTAGAATCTCTTCAAATATTTTCTCAGTCCCTTTCTTTTTCTTTCTTCTTCTGCTACCTTTATTATTCGAATGTTGGTGCATTTAATGTTGTCCCAGAGGTTTCTGAGACTGTCCTCAGTTCTTTTCATTCTTTTTTGTTTATTCTGCTCTGCTGTAGTTATTTCCACTATTTTATCTTCCAGGTCACTTATCTGTCCTTCTGCCTCAATTATTCTGCTATTGATCCCTTCTAGAGTATTTTTAATTTCATTTATTGTGTTTTTCATTATTGCTTGTTTCCTCTTTAGTTCTTCTAGGTCTTTATTGTGTTTTTCATTATTGCTTGTTTCCTCTTTAGTTCTTCTAGGTCCTTCTGGGTCCAAAATGAAAAGACAGAAAAGCACAAGCAGATGAAGGAGGAAGGTAAAAACACAGCAGACCTAACAAATGAAGAGGAAACAAGCAGTCTACTTGAAAAAGAATTCAGGAAAATGATAGTAAAGATGATCCAAAATCTTGGAAATAGAATAGACAAAATTTCCTCCCACTGACACTAGCTCTCTGCATATGACACATCTCACTACCCATTATAACAGCAGGTATCCCACCCCAAACATAAAATAAGAAATATGTCTGACAAAAGAATTACTTTGATAGAGTAAATAATAGAGGTTTGAGTCCTCTTATTTCTAGAATAATAGGAATCGAACCTACCCTTAAGAATTCAAAATTCTCCATGCTACCACATTACACCATAATCTATAGTAAGGTCAGCTAAATAAGCTACCTGGCCCATACCCCAGAAATGTTGGTTCATATCCTTCCCATACTAATTAACCCATTCGTCTCTATCACCCTACTAACAACTCTCGTCCTAAGCACAACAATTGTAACCATTAGCTCCCATTGACTGTTTGCCTGAATTGGACTAGAAATAAATATGATAGCCATCATTCCTATCATAATAAAAAAACCTAATCCTCGAGCCACAGAAGCCTCAGCCAAATACTTTCTAACGCAAGCCACAGCATCCTCATTACTTATACTAGCAATTATTATTAACCTAATACACTCCAGCCAATGAACCATCATAAAATTATTCGACCCAACAGCATCCATTCTAATAACAATATCTTTAGCTGTTAAACTAGGATTGTCCCCTTTTCACTTTTGAGTACCAGAAGTTACACAAGGTGTTCCCCTAAGCACAGGACTAATTCTACTTATGTGACAAAAACTCGCACCCATCTCAATCCTTTATCAAATTTCACCATCAATCAATCTACAACTAATAATTACTATATCCTTTCTATCAATTCTAATCGGAGGCTGAGGTGGACTAAACCAAACACAACTCCGAAAAATCATAGCCTACTCATCAATTGCTCACATAGGATGAATAACCGCTATTTTATTATACAACCCAGCCCTCACCCTACTAAATCTATTAATTTACATTGTAATAACCTTCACCATATTTATGCTACTTATCCAAAACTCCACTACCACCACACTACTACTATCCCAAACATGAAATACAATACCTGTTATAACAACCTTTACTATGCTTACCCTACTCTCCATAGGAGGACTTCCTCCACTCACAGGGTTTATACCCAAATGAATGATTATTCAAGAACTAACAAAAAACGATACCCTCATCCTACCCACCCTCATAGCCATCACAGCTCTACTCAACCTATATTTCTATATACACCTTACCTACACCACAGCATTAACCCTGTTCCCCTCTACCAACAACATAAAATAAAATGACAATTCCACTCCACAAAACAAATAACCCTTTTACCAACAGCAATCGTACTATCCACAATACTTCTACCTCTTACACCAGCACTCTTTGTCCTACTATAGGGGTTTAGGTTAAATAACACCAAGAGCCTTCAAAGCCCTAAGCAAGTATAATTTTACTTAACCCCTGCCCAATAAGGATTGCAAGACCATATCTCACATTAATTGAATGCAAATCAAACACTTTAATTAAGCTAAATCCTCACTAGATTGGAGGGATACATCTCCCACGAACTTTTAGTTAACAGCTAAATACCCTAATAAACTGGCTTCAATCTACTTCTCCCGCCGAGAGAAAAAAAAGCGGGAGAAGTCCCAGCAGGATTGAAGCTGCTTCTTTGAATTTGCAATTCAAAATGATTATTCACCACAGGACTTGGCAAAAAGAGGACTTTACCCCTGTCTTTAGATTTACAGTCTAATGCCTACTCGGCCATTTAACCTATGTTCATAAACCAATGACTATTCTCTACCAATCACAAAGACATTGGTACTCTGTATTTACTATTTGACGCCTGGGCAGGAATAGTGGGTACTGGTCTAAGCTTGTTGATTCATACTGAATTAGGTCAGCCTGGCACACTTATCGGAGATGACCAACTTTATAATGTTCTAGTAACAGCTCACGCCTTCGTAATAATTTTCTTTATGGTTATACCTATCATAATTGGGGGATTTGGAAACTGACTAGTTCCCTTGATAATTGGAGCCCCTGACATAGCATTCCCTCGTCTATACAACATAAGCTTCTGACTACTTCCCCCTTCCTTTCTACTACTGATAGCATCTTCAATAATTGAAGCCGGCACAGGTACAGGCTGAACTGTATATCCTCCTCTAGCCGGAAATCTAGCACACGCAGGAGCCTCAGTAGACCTTACTATTTTCTCTCTGCATTTAGCCGGTGTATCTTCAATCCTTGGGGCTATTAACTTCATTACAACTATTATTAATATAAAACCACCCGCTATAACCCAATACCAGACACCTCTCTTCGTCTGATCTGTCTTGGTCACAGCAGTCTTACTCTTACTATCACTACCCGTCTTAGCAGCCGGAATTACCATACTATTAACTGATCGAAACCTAAACACAACCTTTTTCGACCCAGCAGGAGGAGGTGACCCAATCCTATATCAACACCTATTCTGATTTTTTGGCCATCCCGAAGTATATATTCTAATTCTGCCTGGCTTCAGAGTAATTTCACATATCGTTACCTATTATTCGGGGAAAAAAGAACCTTTCGGGTATATGGGAATAGTATGAGCTATAGTTTCTATTGGTTTCCTGGGTTTTATTGTATGAGCTCATCATATATTTACAGTTGGAATAGACGTAGATACATGAGCATACTTTACATCAGCCACTATAATTATTGCAATTCCTACAGGAATAAAAGTCTTCAGCTGACTGGCAACACTTCACGGAGGAAGTATTAAATGATCTCCCGCCCTAATATGAGATCTAGACTTTATTTTCTTATTCACAGTAGGAGGTTTAACCGGTATTATCCTGGCTAACTCATCCCTAGACATTATTCTCCACGACACCTATTATGTGGTTGCCCATTTTCACTACGTGCTTTCAATAGGAGCTGTCTTCGCCATCATAGGAGGTTTTGTCCACTGATTTCCACTATTTTCAGGCTATACATTTAACCCAACATGAACAAAAATCCAATTCATAATTGTATTCGTAGGTGTGAATATGACATTCTTTCCACAACACTTCCTAGGCCTATCTGGAATACCTCGTCGATACTCCGACTACCCAGATGCCTACACAACATGAAATACCATCTCATCAATAGGCTCCTTTATCTCACTGACAGCAGTCATACTGATAATCTTCATTATCTGAGAAGCATTCACATCTAAACGGGAAGTATTAGCAGTAGACCTCACCTCCACAAACCTTGAATGACTAAACGGATGTCCTCCACCATATCACACATTTGAGGAACCGGTATATGTTAACCTAAAATATTCAAGAAAGGAAGGAATCGAACCCCCTCTAATCGGTTTCAAGCCAACATCATAACCATTATGTCTTTCTTTATGAGTGAGGTATTAGTAAAGTCTTACGTAACTTTGTCAAAGTTAAATCACAAGTGAAAATCCTGTATATCTCCATGGCATACCCCTTCCAACTAGGCTTACAAGACGCAGCATCACCTGTTATAGAAGAACTCCTACAGTTTCATGACCACGCATTAATGATTGTTTTCCTAATTAGCTCCCTAGTCCTCTATATTATTACACTAATACTTACAACCAAATTAACACACACTAGTACAATAGATGCTCAAGAAGTAGAAACTATTTGAACTGTCCTCCCAGCCGTTATCTTAATTATAATCGCCCTACATTCTCTACAAATTCTCTACATAATAGACGAAATTAACAATCCCTCCCTTACCATAAAAACAATAGGGCATCAATGATATTGAAGCTATGAATATACTGACTACGAAGACCTAAATTTTGACTCCTACATGATTCCAACCTCGGACCTAAAACCAGGAGAACTACGATTGCTAGAAGTAGATAATCGAATGGTCCTACCCATACAAATAACAATCCGAATACTAGTTTCCTCAGAAGATGTATTACACTCATGAGGTGTTCCTTCCCTAGGTCTAAAAACAGATGCAATTCCTGGACGCCTAAACCAAACAACCCTAATATCAACACGACCTGGCCTGTTCTACGGACAATGTTCAGAAATCTGTGGCTCAAATCACAGCTTTATGCCAATCGTTCTCGAATTAGTACCCTTAGAGAACTTTGAAAAATGATCTGCATCCATATTATAATTTCCTTAAGAAGCTAAACTAGCGTTAACCTTTTAAGTTAAAGATTGAGAGTTATAAACTCCCCTTAATGACATGCCACAACTAGATACATCAACATGACTCCTTACCATTCTCTCTATGATCTTTACCCTCTTCACATTACTTCAACTAAAAATCTCAAAGCATTTTTATTCTCTTTCCCCCAAACCAATGTGCACTAAATTACAAAAACAACAAACCCCTTGAAATTACACATGAACGAAAATCTATTTGCCCCTTTCATAATCCCGATTATACTAGGTATTCCTATCACTACTTTAATTATTATATTTCCCACCATACTATTCCCAACACCAAATCGATTAATCAATAATCATATAATCGCTATCCAACAATGACTAACCAAACTCACATCAAAGCAACTGATAGTTACACATAACCTCAAAGGACAAACCTGATCTCTAATACTTATCTCACTTTTCCTATTCATCGCTTCCACAAATCTTCTTGGAATATTACCCCACTCATTTACACCCACTACTCAACTCTCTATAAATTTAGGCATAGCTATTCCATTATGAGCTGGCACTGTCATTATCGGTTTCCGTAACAAGACAAAAATATCCCTAGCCCACCTTTTACCACTAGGCACACCCACCTTCCTGATCCCTATATTAGTAATAATCAAAACTATCAGCCTATTTATTCAACCTTTAGCTCTAGCAGTACGGCTAACAGCTAACATCACAGCAGGTCACCTATTACTACACCTAATCGGAAGTGCAACTCTTGCATTAATAGATATTAGTCTATTCACAGCCCTCATCACATTCACCATCCTCACCCTATTAGTCATCCTCGAATTCGCCATAGCCCTAATCCAAGCCTACGTATTCACCTTACTAGTAAGCCTATACTTGCAGGACAATACATAATGACCCACCAAACCCACTCATATCATATAGTAAACCCCACTCCTTGACCACTTACAGGAGCTCTCTCAGCATTTCTTATAACATCAGGCCTAATCATATGATTCCACTTCAACTCAATAATCTTACTGACTTTAAGCTTTTTGACAAATACCCTAACAATATACCAATGATGATGAGATGTTGTCCGAGAAAGCACTTTCCAAGGCCACCACACACCAACCGTTCAAAAAGGGCTCCGATATGGTATAATCTTATTTATCTTATCAGAAGTCCTATTCTTTACAGGCTTCTTCTGGGCCTTTTACCATTCAAGTCTTGCCCCTACTCCTGAATTAGGAGGCTCCTGACCACCAACGGGTATCCACCCTCTAAATCCACTAGAAGTCCCACTCCTCAATACCTCTGTACTATTAGCTTCCAGTGTATCTATCACTTGAGCCCATCATAGTCTCATAGAAGGCGACTGCAAACATATACTCCAAGCTCTTCTCATCACAATCATACTCGGCCTCTATTTCACCCTACTTCAAGCATCAGAATACTATGAAGCCCCATTTAAAATCTCAGACAGAGTCTATGGGTCTACCTTCTTTGTAGCCACAGGCTTCCACAGACTACACGTCATCATCGGATCAACTTTCCTTATCGTCTGCTTTATACGTCAAATAATATTCCACTTTACATCAAATTACCACTTTGGCTTCGAAGCTGCTGCTTGATACTGACATTTCGTAGATGTTGTATGATTATTCCTCTATGTATCAATCTATTGATGGGGTTCATAGTCCTTTTAGTATTAACAAGTACAACTGACTTCCAATCAGTTAGTTTCGGTACACCCTGTAAAAGAACAATAAACCTTCTATTAACGCTACTGACGAACACAACCCTAACCTTACTACTCATACTTATCGCTTTTTGACTCCCCCAACTAAACGTCTATGCAGAAAAAAACAGCCCTTATGAATGTGGCTTTGACCCAATAGGATCTGCTCGTCTACCCTTTTCCATAAAATTTTTCCTAGTAGCAATTACTTTCCTCCTTTTCCACCTAGAAATTGCTCTCCTGCTCCCCTTACCTTGAGCAATCCAAACAAAAAACCTAACAACAATACTCTTCCTCAAGGCCCTATTCCTAATCTCCCTACTGGCAGCTAGCCTAGCCTATGAATGAACCCAAAAAGGCCTAGAATGAGATAAATATGATACTTAGTTTAAAATAGAACAAGTGGTTTCGACCCACTAGACTGTGATCTAAACTCACAAGTACCAAATGTCTCTAGTCCACATTAACATTTTAATTGCCTTTACAGTATCCCTCACAGGTTTATTAATATACCGATCCCACCTAATATCTGCATTACTATGCTTAGAAGGCATAGTATTATCATTATTTATTCTAGCAGCCCTTACAATCCTAAACACACACTTCACTCTGGCCAACATGATACCAATCATCCTCTTAGTATTTGTAGCCTGCGAGGCAGCTATTGGACTAGCCTTACTAGTCATAGTTTCCAACACGTATGGTACCGACTACGTACAAAACCTTAACCTCCTTCAATGCTAAAATTCATTGTTCGTACTATTATACTTATACCTTTAACTTGACTATCAAAAAGTAACTTTATCTGAATTAATACTACAACCCACAGTTTACTTATCAGCTTTACAAGCTTACTTCTACTTAACCAATTTAACGATAACAGCCTTAACTATTCTTTAACATTTTTCTCTGACTCCCTTTCCACACCACTCTTAATATTAACAATATGACTTCTTCCCTTGATATTAATAGCAAGCCAATCTCACCTCCTAAAAGAACCACTTACCCGAAAAAAACTCTACATTACAATACTAATTTTACTACAAATCCTCTTAATTATAACCTTTACTGCTATAGAATTAATTATGTTTTATATTACATTTGAAGCCACATTAATTCCTACTCTCATTATCATTACCCGTTGAGGCAAGCAAACAGAACGACTTAACGCAGGGCTCTACTTCTTATTTTATACACTCATAGGATCTCTCCCCTTACTAGTAGCACTAACATATCTACAAAATACAGTAGGCTCACTAAATTTCCTATTATTAGAATACTGAGCCCAACCACTACCAACTTCCTGATCTAATACTTTCATATGATTAGCTTGCATAATAGCCTTCCTAGTAAAAATACCCCTTTACGGACTACATCTTTGATTACCTAAAGCACATGTAGAGGCCCCTATTGCAGGTTCAATAGTCCTTGCAGCTGTACTACTAAAGCTCGGAGGCTATGGCATACTACGAATCACATCAATTCTTAATCCCCTAACAGAACACATAGCCTATCCTTTCCTTGTACTATCCCTATGAGGAATAATCATAACCAGTTCTATCTGTTTACGCCAAACAGATCTAAAATCACTAATCGCATACTCCTCAGTCAGCCACATAGCACTCGTCATTGCAGCTATCCTTATCCAAACCCCTTGAAGTTACATAGGAGCTACCACCTTAATAATTGCCCATGGCCTTACATCCTCCATATTATTCTTTTTAGCAAATTCAAACTACGAACGTATTCATAGCCGAACCATAATCCTAGCACGAGGCCTACAAATTTTTTTCCCACTAATAGCTACCTGATGACTATTAGCATGCCTAACAAACCTCGCCCTACCCCCTACCATCAACCTGATCGGAGAACTACTCGTAATTATATCAACTTTCTCATGATCAAACCTCACTATCATCCTCATGGGAACAACTATTGTAATCACAGCCTTCTACTCCCTATACATACTAATCATAACACAACGTGGCAAACATACACCATATTAACAACCTTACCCCTACTTTTACACGGGAACATACCTTAATGGCCCTACACATTATCCCCCTCCAACACCTGTCACTAAATCCTAAAATCATTCTAGGACCTCTCTATTGTAAGTATAGTTTAAAAAAACCATTAGTTTGTGAAACTAAAAACAGAAGACAAAAACTTCTTACTTACCGAAAAAGTATTGCAAGAACTGCTAATTCATGCCCTCCACACTTAACAATGTGGCTTTTTCAAGCTTTTAAAGGATAGTAGTTATCCATTGGTCTTAGGAACCAAAAAATTGGTGCAACTCCAAATAAAAGTAATAAACTTATTTACTTCTTCCGCCCTACTCACACTACTCATACTGATCGCCCCTGTCATAGCATCTAGTACAAACCTCTACAAAAACAACAAGTACCAACATTATGTAAAAAATATAACCCTCTTTGCTTTCATCACCAGCCTAATCCCAATAATAATATTTATCCATACAAATCAAGAAATACTCATTTCAAACTGACACTGAATTACTATCCATACCCTTAAACTAACACTCAGCTTTAAAATAGACTACTTTTCACTTATATTTATACCCGTAGCACTATTCATTACATGATCTATCATAGAATTTTCAATATGATATATGCACTCCGACCCTCACATCAACCAATTCTTCAAATACCTACTTATTTTCCTCATTACCATACTTATCCTCGTCACAGCTAACAACCTCTTCCAATTATTTATCGGATGAGAGGGAGTAGGAATCATATCTTTCCTATTAATTGGCTGATGATTCGGATGAACAGACACTAATACAGCCGCTCTTCAAGCAATCCTATATAATCGTATCGGAGACATCGGATTCCTTCTATCCATAGCCTGATTCTTACATAATACAAACGCATGAGACTTACAACAAATCTTCACACTCAACCAAAATCCCCCAATCCTCCCTCTTATAGGACTCACATTAGCCGCAGCTGGAAAATCAGCCCAATTTGGTCTACACCCCTGACTACCCTCAGCAATAGAAGGTCCCACTCCAGTTTCAGCCCTACTCCATTCAAGCACAATAGTCGTAGCAGGAATTTTCCTACCTATCCGCTTCTACTCTCTAACAGAAAATAACAAATTTATTCAAACAATAATACTTTCTCTAGGTGCCCTCACCACCCTATTCACAGCTATCTGTGCCTTAACCCAAAATGATATCAAAAAAATTATTGCTTTTTCCACCTCCAGTCAACTTGGCCTAATAATAGTAATGTTAGGCCTCAACCAACCGCACCTAGCCTTCCTGCACATTTGTACACATGCTTTCTTCAAAGCTATGTTATTCTTATGTTCCGGCTCCATCATTCACAATCTAAACAATGAACAAGACATTCGAAAGATAGGAGGACTATACAAAATCCTTCCCTTCACTACAACTGCCCTAATCATTGGCTGCTTCGCACTAACAGGAATACCATTTCTCACAGGATTCTACTCTAAAGACCTCATCATTGAAGCTGCCACTTCGTCTTATACCAACGCCTGAGCCCATTCTGTCTTTTCATTTTGCTTATCGTACTGTGTTTGGGGTCTCCTTTTTGCAGTCTGCAAGTTCGTTGTTCCCATTGTTTTTGATGTCTGGCCCCAGTGGCTAAGGTTGGTTTAGTGGCTGGTGTAGGTTTCCTGGTGGAGGGGACTAGTGGCTGTGTTCTGGTAGTTGATGCTTGATCTTGTCTCTCAGGTGGGAAGGTCCATGTCTGGTGGTGTTTTTCGGGCTGTCTGTGGCCTTATGATTTTAGGCAGCCTCTCTGCTATTGGATGGGGCAGTGTTCCTGTCTTGCTAGTTGTTTAGCATTGGTATCTGGCACTGTAGCTTGCTGGTCATTCAGTGAAGCTGGGTCTTGGTGTTGAGATGAAGATCTTTGGGAGATTTTCACTGTTTGATATTACGTGGAGGCTGGAGGTGTCTTGTGGACCAGTGTCCTGAACTTGGCTCTCCCACCTCAGTGGCACAGCCCTGACGCCTGGCTGGAGCACCAAGAGCCTGTCTTCCACATGGCTCAGAATAAAAAGGAGAAAAAATAGAAAGAAAGAAAGAAAGAAAGAAAGAAAGAAAGAAAGAAAGAAAGA